>NC_136270.1:138261664-138584749 GCF_964187855.1 Myxine glutinosa
TGCCCGCCCCCCCCCCCCCCGAGGCTCCTCACTGTCTGGACCACCTCTTTGATTTCTCAGTATGGGATGAGGGGAGGGGGGATGGTGTGGACTCTGAAATGACTGGCATGACGGTGAGAACTTTAAGATTTTCGGTGTATGACATCGAGGCAGTCTCTTGTGAGAGGGGGACTGTCTCCTTGGCCCATAGACTGAAATATTCCGTGCACGTTATGAGTAAATTCTATAATAAACCTCTTGTACAGCAGTTCCAGTGCCTCCTGGATTTATTCTTGGGGAATTAGGGGGAGACGGAAGGGGGTGCTGACTGCTGCCCCCACAAATGTATGTATGTATGTATGTATGTATGTATGTATGTATGTGTGTCTACTCTTCACCCATTGGTTGGACAGCTGACTTGACGCCACCCACAATTTTAACACGAAATACGTAACCAAAAGTACCCTCAGCACCCGAACCCCCACCACCCCCCCCCCCCCCACCATCCCCCCGAGGACCCAAAAGAACAAGGAGATCCCGAGGACCTAAAAGACCCCAAGGACCCCAAATGCCCCAAATACCAGAAAGACTGAAAAGACCCCAAAGACCCAATGGACCCCAAATACCTGAACACCGAAAAGACCCCAGTAGTGTAATAATGTTGCTTCTGGGACACCTCCGTTTAACATGGGAAATCCCTATCTAATGTCATTTACCCCCTTGTCTTTTTCAAAAATCATAAACACCTCTATTTCTCCCACCCTCATCTTTATGAACCTTTTGTCTGTAGTACCTATCCTTAATGTTGTTCATTAGACCACTCAAACACTACAAATATTTGTTTTCTCTTATAGACCTATCATCCTTCTTCTACATATCATCTGGCAGATTAATCTTTGACCCACTCAAACATTGACCCATTCACTTCCATATTAATTCTTTCCCTCCCTCATTGCCCCTAAACACCTATATTTCTCTCACCCTGTTCTTTACGAACCTTCTAACCTTTTGACATGTTATCCTTATTCATTAGACCACTTAAACACCTGTGATCCTTCTGACCTCATGGACCTTTTAACCTTTTACTCTTAATATCATCTGGTGAATATAACCCACTCAAACAACGACCCTACAAATATTTGTTTATGCGTGGGAAATAATTTAATTCTCCTACAACTCTCTTCACCATCTAATATATTAACAAAAAATATGTTTGAGTTTGGTTCTTTATTAAGATATTTTAACTGAGCTAAGATAAAATGGTAAACCTCCCTCAATGTTCTTGTTTGAGCGCCTCCAGTGCCACATACCATTTTTTGGTAAGCTCCGCCCACTTTTTGGCAAACCACGCCCATTTTTTTACTAAGCCCCGCCCACTTTTTGTTAAGCCACGCCCACTTTTTACTAAGCCCCGCCCACTTTTGCTAAGCTCCTCCCACTTTTGCTAAGTCCCACCCACTTTATAAACTCTTCAGCATTGTATCATTTCCAGGTAATACATTACATCATTTTCAGGGAATTTCCATCACATCATTTCCAGTTAAGACACGCCCAGGGAATTTCCACAGGAAGACACACCCAGTCCTTATAAAAGGCACCGACCACACAGGCTTTTTCAAACACGCTTTCTGCTTCACTTGAGAATGGACTACTATGCCGAAATGGAATGGGATAACTTTGCTATTCCATGGAGTCCTACTACCTGTGTAGAACTCAACCTTCAGATTGATGAACTGGACTCGAACCTCTTATCAATGGAGGTAAGTTTGTTTATTTATTTATTTATTTATTTAATTTTTTTTTTTTTTTTTTTTTTTTTTTAAGATGAGACTCGTGTAAGAGTTAACAAAGTTTATTTTAATATTCATAGAGCTTGATTTATACAAATAAAAAATATTGTATTAAATTAATACATTGTTATTTTCTTTCACAGGAAATTGTATCTGAGATACGAAATGAAAATTCTGCTTTTAACACAACTTGGGATGAAGTTATTTTTTTGTTTGAAGACATTTTGAACAACCAAGACCCCCAGAACGAGTTCTACCTTGATGACCCAGCCAAAGAGTTATACCTTGGAGATCCACAAAATCCTGAAAAAGAGTTTTACCATGATGATACTTGTTGTGAGTTATCAAAACAAAACCCACTGAACAAGTTCTACCTTGATGAGCCAGAATACAAGTCATACATTGGAGACCCACAAATTTCTGAAAATTGGGAAAGGAGAGTTCTCCCTGATGGTCCGCAGTTATACTATGTGAGACACATCATAGAAACCCTAAAAAATTGGGCAAGGAGAGTTCTCCCTGATGGTCCGCAGTTATACTATGTGAGACACATCATAGAAACCCTAAAAAATTGGGCAAGGAGAGTTCTCCCTGATGGTCCGCAGTTATACTATGTGAGACACATCATAGAAACCCTAAAAAATTGGGCAAGGAGAGTTCTCCCTGATGGTCCGCAGTTATACTATGTGAGACACATCATAGAAACCCTAAAAAATTGTGAAATGGGAATTCTCCCTGATGGTCCGCAGTTATACTATGTGAGACACATCATAGAAACCCTAAAAAATTGGGAAAGGGAAGTTTTCCCTGATGGTCCGCAGTTATACTATGTGAGACTTATCACGGAAACCCCCAATATTTCTGAAAATTGTGGTTTTACCTTGGGGACTTGGAAAGATGGTTATATTTTTGGAGACTCGGAATGGGGGTTTTGTTTTGATGACTCGGAATGTGATACCTATCTTGGAGGCTCAACAGGAATGTGGTTATACCTTGGGAACTTGGAAAGTTGGTTTTATTTTGGAGACTCTACCTGTGGGGTTCCTCTTGGAGACTCTTTGGATTCTAAAGCAATGAACAATGTTCTTTATTTAATGACGCTTGATTTAAGCAATATCAAGAAAGTTCGAGGAAGAAAATGCTGGAAAATTCTTTCTTCCCATTTCTACTTCTTCAAACTTAAAAGCCTTGAAAGACAGAATTGGAGGAAGAGGAAAAAAAAAAAAAGAAATACGTATTTAAAAAAGAAGAAAAGAAAGATTATGTTAGGGTTTGGGTGGGATTTTGAATGTGAGGGTTAGGGATGGGGTTGGGTTAGGGTTGGGATTTTGAATGTGAGGGTTAGGGTTGGGGTTGGGTTAGGGATGGGGTTGGGTTAGGGATGGGGTTGGGTTAGGGATGGGTTGGGTTAGGGTTGGGATTTTGAATGTGAGGGTTAGGGTTGGGGTTGGGTTAGGGATGGGATTGGGTTAGGGTTGGGATTTTGAATGTGAGGGTTAGGGATGGGTTGGGTTAGGGATGGGGTTGGGTTAGGGATGGGGTTGGGTTAGGGTTGGGGTTGGGTTAGGGATGGGGTTGGGTTAGGGATGGGGTTGGGTTAGGGATGGGGTTGGGTTAGGGATGGGGTTGGGTTAGGGATGGGGTTGGGTTAGGGATGGGGTTGGGTTAGGGATGGGGTTGGGTTAGGGATGGGTTGGGTTAGGGATGGGTTTGGGTTAGGGATGGGGTTGGGTTAGGGCTTGGGTTGGGTTAGGGTTTGTATATTATTATGACTCACTCGCACATACACACACACACACAAAAGTTAAGCCCCAACTAAAAAGTTGTGGGATTCTGTGTTTGGGGTTCACAGATTTAAAAACGTATCCCCATTATACACACACAAAAGTTAAGCCCCAACTAAAAAGTTGTGGGATTCTGTGTTTGGGGTTCACAGATTTAAAAACGTATCCCCATTATACACACACAAAAGTTAAGCCCCAACTAAAAAGTTGTGGGATTCTGTGTTTGGGGTTCACAGATTTAAAAACGTATCCCCATTATACACACACAAAAGTTAAGCCCCAACTAAAAAGTTGTGGGATTCTGTGTTTGGGGTTCACAGATTTAAAAACGTATCCCCATTATACACACACAAAAGTTAAGCCCCAACTAAAAAGTTGTGGGATTCTGTGTTTGGGGTTCACAGATTTAAAAACGTATCCCCATTATACACACACAAAAGTTAAGCCCCAACTAAAAAGTTGTGGGATTCTGTGTTTGGGATTCACAGATTTAAAAACGTATCCCCATTATACACACACAAAAGTTAAGCCCCAACTAAAAAGTTGTGGGATTCTGTGTTTGGGGTTCACAGATTTAAAAACGTATCCCCATTATACTTTATTTATTTATTTATTATTTTCAAGGGTATTAACTGCTTACTTGTGTTTTTTGTAATTCTTGTGAGTAAAATGAACCCAAGATTTCTTCTCCATTTAAATCATATAATTTGTAGGTCCAAGGGACTGTATCCATTACATCAATGATTTTAAATAATTCACGAGTCCATTTTTGTGTATAACCTTTCTCAAAATGACTTTTCCATTTGTATATTCTTACAATATCACCAACTTTAAACTTGGGCTTTCTCAAATTAATCTCCTTTTCATATTCTAATTTTGTAAATGTTTCTGATGGTTTTGATTGTGTTGATGAATGAACTGTATTATTGTAATTATCTACAATATCCTGAATTAAATACACCCATTTTTGAGAACCGAGTTGTGTGAATTTTTTATATAATTTCTCTTTTAAAGTACGATTAAAACGCTCAATAACAACTGCCTTTCCTTCATTAAAGGTGCTGTATAATTTAATACCCTTCCCCTTAAGAAATTTCATGAATATTTTGTTATAGAACTCTGTTCCCTCATCAGTCCATAACTTCTTTGGTTTCCTTTTATCCCGATCAAATATTAGCTTAAAGGCTAACATTAAAGTATCACCCCTTTTATTTTTTAAAGGGACAACCCAGGCAAATCTACTCCTCAAATCAATAACGGTTAAAGCATACCTGTATCCCCTGTCATTATTCAATTCAATTAAATCAGCGGACCATATGTGGTCAGTGTATTTAGAATAAACCTTCCTTCTTTTAAACTTTGTGATTATAGGTTTGTGTAATTCTTCAGCCAAAAGCTCCTCAGTCTTGATGGCATCATTAGAGCCTAATAGTTTTTTGAGGAATAACCAAGACCAAGTTTCAATTTAGCATTTATCAAATTTCTCACAATAAACCTATCAACTTTCTCTCTCAACGTTGGATTTTGTATCAAAGACAAATTATACAACATTTCGCTGTCGGCTTTATGTTTTTCAGTCAACGTAGTGGTTTTCCCATAAGCAATATCATGCTTCATACACACTTCGTCAACCCTATTTGTAGGTTTAGACCAAGGTTTAGGATTGTCAGCCTCATCTAATCTTTTATCCAAGTTTGTTCCTGGACCACAGAAAGAATACCCTGGAAGGTGTAATTCCCCTGGAATTCCAGTTGTTGTAAATTTACTTCCTGACAGAAACTTTTGTATGTCTCCTCCTCTTTTAGGAGAGATGAATTGGCACTTTTTAGAGCCACATACTTGACATATTCCTTTTTGATAAACTCTATTATTTTTAGCTTTAACATAAGAGATATTTTTAGATTTAGTTTTCTTTTTACATTTGAGACAATAACTCATATTTATTTATCAGAAAAATTCCGACAGAGTATCAAAACCTTTTTGGTTTTCAACATATACATTTCAATCTTTATTTTTAAAACATAAAGAATCCTAAGGAATGCCTTCACTCTCTCCTCCATTTATTTACAAATAAAAACTAACTAAAGTCAATGACACCAACATCATCAATCACATAATCTTTTCCTTCTTCTTCTTCTTCTTCTTCACCACTTTCTCGTTTAAATCTCCTCCCTGAAATTGAAGACATTGACGTTCTTATTTTTGAAACCATTATCTTCATAAGAGTTGTTAATTCTTTAATTTCCTCTTCGGTGCGTTGAGATTGATTTATTTGCTTTAATACACTCAATCTTTTATGAATCTCACTGATTTCCATCTCCCTCTCCCCCCTCTCTCTTTGTTCCCTCTCCTCCTTCTCTCTTTTCTCTCTTTTCTCCTTCTCTTCTTCAACTCCTTCCTCATCCCTTGCTACCCTTGAGTTTAAACCCCAAAGAATATTATACATATACTCATCTGGATTTTGAGATATTCTTGTATCTATAATTATTTTTCTCATAATAGGATACCAATAAGATTTGTTGACGATTTCTAAAAGAGTTTTATATTTCATAACTTTGAGAAGTTCATTTTTATTTAATATTTTAAACAAGTCTCTATTTGTGGGTTTAACAATATCAGTATAAGGCCAGTTTTTTATGACAAAATTCCCATGTATATGCTCCAAATCATAAGGTATGTAATACCGAGCACCCTTTTCTTGTAGGTATCCTTGAATACAAAAATTATAATTCTCTTGTAGTCTTCTTCCTGCCATTTATGTATCAGAAATATATGTGAGATTAATATTATGACAGGTAATACCACCCCATCTTCCCACTACCAAATCGGTTTGTATTCCTCGGCTTTCTATCCTTATCTCATTACCTTCCTTCTTTGTCATGCGAACCATCGCTATACTATCATATATTTTTATTTTCTTAAAATCACGTATTTGTTGTTTACTAATTGTACTTCCACATAAATCCTTATCTTCACCAAGTGGATAATATTCTTCTTTACGAGACTGATTTAAATCATGTAGGTCTTCTAAGTTTATTGAAAAAGACCAATTATACCCTAAATCAGGCATATCATACCCCCATTTATTAATTCGCATATTAACTAAATGTCCTTCTTTATAAAATTCAATTGTAAGCAGGTAGTTAAATTCAATGAGGAAAGGTGTATGGTCAGTATAACCAGGTGTTGTGGTTGTAAATTTTACTTGTTTCACAAAACGTGCTGTTTTCTTTAAAGATATATATTGTGATAAATCACTGAATCTAATCAAGTCATTCGCATCTGTAGGGTTTGGATAATTGATTAATTTATAAGTATTCTTCATATTAATATTTTTACTTACACTATATTTTTGTCGTTCAGCCTGTGCCTTTGTATAATAATTTGATAAATCAATATCCTGAGAGGATTTTCCAAAGATAGAACCATCTTTTCCAACATAGGTCATTTATATTAGATAAAAAATGATATCATAAAAATTTTCATTATTGTTGAGTTGAAATAATACATATAAACATAATTGGCCACAACATTTAGAATTAATTTCTTGAACTTGGAATGTTTGATAAACACCATTCTGTAAGAATTGTATTACTTCAACAGGTGGTGGCATACCATAACTATCAAAATAATATTTATCCTGACTATTATGAATACAAACCCAATGAGAACCATTCTGTGTGTCTAAATTCATAATAATATTCTTTGTATTCTTATTTATATGTATTAATTCATCTCTCATACAAATAACCACATTATCAATTTTTAGTGTTTTACAATACTTAGCTAGTTCTATATTTGACGTTGTATTCTTTCCAAATTGTTTAAACCATTTATCCATTTATTTATGAGAAAGATACAATCCATTACCCCGTTTAGTTAGTTTAACACCCGCTTGAGCGATAGAGGAAAGCATATCTCCAACCAACAATCTAGCTTTATCAGGTAGACTTTCAAGTTTTTGAGCAAAATCTACAATTACACCACTTCCACTAATTTGTTTCTCCAACTCCTTGTTATGTCTTTCCAATTCTTTTTGAGCTTTTAGTTGTGCCTTCCTTTCGTTAGCAGTTTTTACCGCTGCTGAAATACCACCAGTCAATGCTCCCGCCGCACTTAAACCAGCAAATAAAGGAATTAGAAACGGGAGAAATCCTCCTCTTGACTCATCTATTGAATATTTCTTTAACATAGGTTTCGTCATTTTAATTTTAAGTGATCCAACATCATTTAGTGTTTTTACTTGTGTGTGTGTGAGTAAAACATCAATTCTTACAGCTCCTTTTCTTTGAATTGTATTAACATTAATAATACAAGGCTTTTGATTTTGAATACAAGATGTTAATTTATTAAGATTGATTTGATTAACATATACCCCAACCATTTATTTATGAGAAAAAACCTATGTGATATTAATCATAACACCATTATCTGTATTAATCTGTAATTCTGTTTCCTCCAAAAGCAAACAATATGCATTAACCTCTTCACTCTCCCCTCTTTCAATGTATAGAGAAGTATCCACTCGATTAGACTTTATAGTTTCCTTTTGAGAACTCAGGTCAATTGCGTAGATTGTATATAAACCTTTAAATGCAACCATATCCAAAATAGGATCATTATTACCATTACTTTCACACACTTTTTGGTAGGACTTGTAGGCTTCCGCATAATCATTTTTTTCCCAATCAATTTCCAATCTATCTCGCGGATAAAATGTGCCATCAAGAGAAACCCGAAGTTGTTTCACCTTAGCATTATCACTCAGCGCATTATTCTTATTAGTACCCTCCTCTCCATCTGGTTTTTTAAAAATGAGCCATAGGTATCGTGGCTTTCCTTCAAGAACACCCAAATTCCAAGTGTAGGTAGTGTGTTCCAGTTTAACGTGTTGACATCTTCTTTTAAGGTATGATACATTTAGCGGTTTCTTTGAGTTAAGTCTTCTATTTAACATCTCCTCCGTTTTAAGATTAGGAGTATATTCATTGATATACCAAGACAAATCATTAATAACAAATTTATTATTGTCGCCAAAAGCATTTTCAGCCCCAAAAAGCAATCTATTTACATTATCATTCCTTTGTAGTTGAAATCTAATTTTAAGACCATACAAAACTTTATCATAATCACAAAATCCAAATATACCTTTAAGAGGTACTGCTACGGTAAAACTATTCTCAGCTTTTGCGTCATCATTATACATTGACTTCCTTTGACTATAACCAGGGTCTGTGTTTGTTCCCGTTGACATATCAGGAATAAAGCCTTCAACAGCTCCCTTACCCATTCTATCACCAAACGAATATAGTGTAAATTTCATCATTTCAGATGTAGCAGAGACATAATCAACCGCTTCAACCTCTTGTGTTCCAATATACAGGCGAACACTGTCAAACATTTTCCAGAAGAAATCATTTACGAGTGTAGCATTAGTATTATTCGCAGCCTTAGTGAATTTAAATTTACACAGCAAGAAACTATCAGCTATATTCAAGTAAGTTTGTTGATTATTTATTTCAAAACTTTTTGTTCCGTTTGAATTCCAGTCGGTTCCTGTAATAGCATTTACCTTAAAATAGTCTTCCTTTTTAGTAGAGTTTGAAATGATAATCGTATCATCCAAATCATAGATACTATCAATCGCTTCCATACTTGTATTTATATAGTATTAAAATTGTTGAAACCCTGACCCAAGTATTTTAATGATTTTTTGTCGTTCTTGTGAAGATAGTTGAGTTTTACCTTTTTTAATTTCTTTGATTGCTTGTAATTTATGGGACTCCTTTTGAGCATCTTTTATACTCTTTACAACACCTGCTACATTTCCCATGAGAGAAGCAGTTGAACCAATTAGGTCTTTATGTTTAAGAATGGTTGAACCAATACCCATTAGAGTATCAATTATCCCATCTCCTTTATTTCGAAATTGATGACCCACACCCCGTTGTCTCTTAGGTTTATAGTATCCTTTACCCACATACCTTGTATAGTCTGGTGAAAGGAACATGCCCTCCCCTGTAATTATTTTATATTTTCCCAACTCGTGTTTTCTTACAATAACCATTATTTATTTATTGAAAAACTTCACGTAGGTGAATTCTGATGGATATAATTTCATCATTAAAGGATATCATACGATTATCTTGGTCGGTTATCCTAAAATTTACTCTGTATATGGTTTTTCCTGACACAGGTAAATAGACAAGATTTTTTGGTTCCATATTAAATTTATAACCAATCGGGGTTGAGTATGCACTGAATGAAAATATTGTATTTGTTCTTATTCCATCGTTATAAGCACCATCAATCAAATCACAATGAATTAATACTGAATTTATACCGGAGGATATTTGGATAACATTATCACTGTAAAACGTCCCGTTATTTTCAATCTTTTTTGAAGAGAAACCCAATAGCTCTCTGAACGAATTTTCAATTGTGAAATCAACTTTATAATTATTTTTCAGTTTAATAGTTGATTTTGAAGTGTGTGTTTGAATATCTATTACAATATTTTTTGGTTCATCACCTTTTTCTTTCATAAGGCGAGAGACTTCTGAAGATATTTGAGAAATCTCGTAAGCTCCAGGTGAAACAGTTATAGTTTTGTAGGCAGTGCCTGGATTATAACTAAACTTGTTGTTTTTCTCTGTGATATTAAAAAGGGTATTGTAAGTTTCCATTGACAACAAAGATGCCTCATATGAGGTAAGGGGGTCAAGTTGTAGTGGGTAAGGGAATGAAGCTGTGTAATCGCTCGTTGTGAAATTAAAACTAAGAATTGTGCTTCTCATCTTATTTAATATCTAATAAAATATCTTTGTATTGACATTTATTAATTATTTTCATGTTCATCAACTGATCTAAAATGGCTGAGGATTCATTAAAACAATTGTTGTTTCCAGCCTTCTTACTACCTAATAACAATAATAGCCTATTAACTAATTGTGATGGGTCATTTGGAAGAAAACTAACACCCGAACCAAGCTTACTTAAAGCATCAATAATATGTTTCTCCTTCTCATTCTTCTTACTTTTACCAGCAACAGAAACTCCATAATCAAGTGTATTTAACAACTCAATATATACCCTATCTTCCTCTCTTTCCATATCAAGTGGTTCCTCAAAATATTTTGAACCGCTGAATCCGGGGTTTGTTAGAAGAAACATTAATCTTGGAGTTAATTTAACATTTGGTTGAGTAGAACTCAAGAACATCAATTCATCATTAAATATCAATACCTTTTCTTCCACAAGATGAAACACTGCTGGTTCTTCTGTTGGAATGAGACCTGCTCTGGTTTTTGAACCCGCAGAATATTCATTGTTTTGAAGAGCTTCCACAACATAATTAGGGGGTTGATTTACCTGCTCAAGTTTCCGAAATAATCCCTCGTCATCATATTCTAATTCACCAAGTTCTTGTTTTGTTATCTGACTAAAATCTTTGAGCATTTGAAGTTTTTTCGGAGTAAATTCTACCGTGGGAACTGTAGGGTGTTGAGTTTTCAAAAGTGGTTTAAAGAATTTCTCTTGTTTTCTTTCAAAGGCTTCTTCACCAGTTAGTTTCTGTCTCCGTTTCTTCTTTATCTCTTCCTGTTGTTTAACAACTTTTGAAACTAATTGTTGATGTTCCTTAAACTTTCTTTCTCTTTCTTCAGTATTCATTTTCTGTATTTATTTATTGAAAAATATCATTTAGTATCTCATCTTGTTTCACAACAATATATTTATATTTTCCAATCGTGTGTTTCATATAATTTTCAAATTCTTTTTTACTACATAACGTAGAGCAATTATCTCTCCAAAAATTATTTACATCTATTGAATTTAACTTAAATAAAATAAAAGTATTGGCATTGTTTCTTATTGAGCGTCGAGGGAGTTGAAAATATGATTGACTAAGATATATACAATTACAAGAAGAATGTCTCCCTCTTGTATAGTAGCTATCCATTACTGTTTGGTTTCTCTCATTAACACAATCATCAAAGATGACAAGGTTCTTTTTTGATTTATCTAAATCTTGAGGTGAAGGTATATCATCCGTATTATCACTGAGAATACAAGTTATGGGTTTCGATTTTGATTTCTGTGTATCACAAAATAATTGTATTATATCATCAATATTATAATCATTTAGTTTGTTTTGAAGTTTAAATAAACCGATAATGTCTTCCTTTTTAAGACCCGCATTAAAACCCTGTGAGAGTAGTTGATACTCGGGTTGAAAACTTGACTTTGTAAAAATTATTAAATTATCATAATCTAAAAAATTAGAACCAAGGAGCATCTTTAAAAGTAAACAGGTTTTTCCACATCCGCTTGAACCAACTATTAGACATCTCAATGAATTTGGAATGTTTTTATGGTTATTAAATTTTATCTTATTTTCCCAAACGGGTAAAAAATCATTCATTTATATATTTGGAAAACAAGTTATCCAACTTTTTTTGAGCTATTTGAGAAACTCTATATTTTATCCTGAGTTCGGGTTTAATTTCAAAATAATCCATTATTTTATTTATATAGTATCTTGTATTAACATTTCCATTAAAATTATTTTGAATAATAAATATCATTAAACCCTTATACATTTCCTCAATACAATTAGTCTCTTCCCTTGAAAGAAATGGTGTATTATCATCACAATACTTAACATTCATCTCTCTTATTAATCTTGTAAAGTAATTCATTTTTGGTTCTAATTTAAAAGAGTTATATATTTTTTTATATTTCTTATTATCATTAATTAAAATTAAATCACAGAAAATACATTGTTTATATGAATCCTCATCATTAAGCCCCACTCTATCACAAGCCGGACAATTCTCTAATTTATCATATGGAGAGTCTGGAAATTCTAAATATCCTTCAGAACTTATCATATTTATGTGGTAAATTTTTACTTAAACTAAACGCAAGTTTATTCATTAATAAATACAATGTTTCAAAGCACAAAAGACAAATTTCAATCAATCTCTACTTCGGTGGAAGATATAGAAAAATATGTCAAAGATGTTAAATTGAACAAAGATAAATATGGAAATTTTTGGGTAAAACCAGTTATGGAAAATAACATGAGCCCCTCTATTTCATTTAAAGGAAGAGCTCTAACTATACCTGGAAAGACATCCATTAAAGTAAATCTAACAAAAGTTTCTCCTCTACTCCTGGCAATTTATTCAAAGCTTGAAAAAGTGATTGACCACGATACTTTGAAAAAGAATGATAAGACCATTAATAATTCTAGAGGAGACATTTGTATTTTCTTTAATAATCCAAAGGGTGTAGATCTAAGTAAAATGAATGATGTTAATATTTCTGGTGAAATGTTATTTCGTTCTATGATAGTTAGAGATTATTTAAAGATAACTTTTGATATAAAAATTGTAGAGATTGAATCTGTTAATGAAAGAAAGTATATAGATATTGATGGGAATATTTTTCTTGCTAATTAAATATGAGTCAATACAGCAGTGAAGATTTTACTATTTCATTGAACTCAGACGATAGTGATGATAGTATTTCATTGAACTTGGACGATGGTGATGATAGTATTTCATTGAACACAGATGATAGTTATGATACTAATAGTTTGTGCTCAAATGATAGTTATGAGAGTAGCTTTATTGATGACTCTGAGTATGATTCTGAGTATTCATGTGATAGTTATGACTTAGATGATTCTGAGTGAAAAAGTGTTTTAGTTTAAGCACAGCGATATATATAAAACGGAGCTGTAAAGCTCAAAAGTGTTTTATTTTAAGCACAGTGATATATATAAAACACCACGTTTTCTCACGCTATAAATATGGTTTATTGTGATACTTGCGAGAAGGAAGTAAAATATTATAAACAACATATTCTCACCGCAAAACATACATACAACATTTTAAACAAACTTTCCCCTCTTCCACCTGAAACAAAACACTGTTCTACATGTAATAAAAATATCCTCAAGAAAGGCTTCAAAATACATCTTAAAACAAATCTACATTTATCAAATTTTATCACAACTAAAAACTCTGATGGAGCATTCAAAGGACATATTAAAATAAGAGTCTTTAACTTCAAACCTCCTGAACCAGAGTCTATAGTTGATGCTGTAGAAATAGTTAAACCTGCTGTTCAAACGTTGATTGAAAAAACACTAAAGGAAATGAAACCACTTAAATTTTATATGGGAGTAAAATTAGAAATGACAAAGGATGAAGGAGTTATAGATGCACCATACATGAGAACTGAGCCACACTTTATATCTTCATATCAAGATTTTAAAACATCAGGAGTCTATGATGAACTTATTAAACAAGAGCAAGATGTGGATAATTCAATCGTAGGAAGTGGATTCAATATAGGAAAAATTATTTACATAGACATTCATATTCTTAAATCAGATCCTCTAAAAGCTTCTTCTTACATTGATTTACCCAGTGTTATCAAAAATAGAAAAGCAGTTATCAATATCAAAAATAAAGACAATAAATGTTTTCTCTGGTCTATTTTAGCACACTTACATCCTCCACATTTTCATGATGAAAGAGTATCTCATTATAAAAAATATGAGAATACATTAAATACGAAAGATCTAAAGTTTCCGATGACTTTAAATGATATTCCTAAATTTGAAAAGATGAATAATTTATCAGTTAATGTTTATGGTCTAACAGAAACAAACAACATTCAGGTTTTAAAGCTTTCTGACAATTGTAAACAAACTCATATTAATCTTCTATATTTTAATTCAGACGAAAATTCACATTATACATACATCAAAGATATTGCTAAATTAATAAAACCACAAGTCTGTAAGAGAACAAATAAAATATATATTTGTTTGCGTTGTCTTAACTTCTTCAATTCACAAGAAAGATTAGATAAACATTCAAATTATTGTGGCGAACATAAATCAACGGTAATCAATATGCCTAAAGAAGGCTCAAAGATCACATTCAAAGATGAAAATAAAAAGATCAAACATCCATTTGTTATATATGCTGATTTTGAAAGTATTTTAGAAAAAATTGATACTGCTTCTCAAGATCCAAAAGAATCATACACAAATAAATATCAAAAACATACTCCTTGTGGTTTTTGTTATTATATCAAATCATCCGTTGGTGATAAATATAACAAGTTAGAGATGTATAGAGGCTCAAATACCCCAGAGGAGTTTGTGAAACGACTAGAAAAAGACTGTGTTCGATTAACCAAGATAATGAGAGAAACCAATAAACCAATGTCCTTAACAAGTAAAGAAAAAAGGGAATTTATAAAAAACAATGTCTGTCATATTTGTGAGGAGAAAATTGGTAAAGGTCTAAAGGTTAGAGACCATTGTCATCTCACTGGTAAATATAGAGGTCCGGCTCATCAAAGTTGTAATATTAATTATCAACTCCCCTCTTTCATTCCTGTCTTTCTTCATAACAACGCTCATTATGATACACATCTATTTATCAAGGAACTCTCAAAGACTTCTGGAAGTATCTCAGCAATTCCAAACACGGATCAGAAATACATTTCATTCACAAAAACAATTCACACATCTCCTATTACTCATATCAGATTTCTTGATACATTTAAATTCATGGCAAGTCCATTGGTTAACTTGGTTCAAAATCTAAAAGAGTTTCCATGTCTTTCAGAGTATTTTTTAGATAAAGATTTTCTAACACAAAAGGGAATTTACCCCTATGACTATATGGACTCATTTGAGAGATTCAATGAAACACAACTTCCTTCAAAAGAAAATTTCTATAACAAATTAAATAATAGTCATATATCTGATAAAGATTATGTACACGCACAAAATGTTTGGGAAAAATATAACATCAAGAATCTTGGCGAGTATCACGATTTGTATCTCAAAACTGATGTGCTTTTATTGGCCGATGTATTTGAAGCCTTTAGATCTGTTTGTCGCACTGGATATGGATTGGATCCTGCTCACTACTACACAGCACCTGGATTGGCCTGGAGTGCGATGTTGAAAATGACAAAACAAGATTTGGATTTGATAACCGATGTTGATATGCTTTTGATGATTGAAAAGGCAAAAAGAGGTGGAATTTCACAAGTCTGCTCGAGTAGATACGCAAAAGCAAATAACAAATATCTTCCAAATTATGATCCAACGAAAGAGAGTTCTTACTTGATGTACTATGACGCGAACAACCTGTATGGCTGGGCAATGTCTCAGGCTCTTCCTTATGGAAAACTTAGATGGGTAAAGGAAAAAGACTACAAAAACGTTTTACAAGATGTATGTATCTCTACACAAAAAGAATTGGATGAAGAAAAAGTTGGTTATTATTTTGAAATTGATTTAAAATATCCAGAGGAACTCCATAACCTACACAAAGATCTCCCATTTGCTTGTGAGAAAGAAAGTCCAAAGAAAGAATGGTTGAGTGATTATCAACGATCGTTTGATATAGGTGAATCAACAGAAAAATTACTTACTACATTATATAACAAGAAAAATTATGTTCTACACCAAAGAAATTTGCGACAATATTTATCAAAAGGTCTAAGAGTAGAGAAGATCCATAGGGTTCTAAAGTTCAATCAAAGTCATTGGTTAAAGGGGTACATTGATTTTAATACACAAAGAAGAACAGAGTCAAAAACAGATTTTGAGAAAGACTTTTATAAATTGATGAATAATGCGGTCTTTGGTAAGACTATGGAGAATGTGAGGAAAAGACAAAATATCAGACTATCAACATCTTGGGAACAAGCATCAAAATTAATTAATAGACCGAGTTTTACTCGAGCTGAGGTCTTTACTGAGAACTTTTGTGCGATCCATTTGATTAAAGAGAGTATTGAAATGAACAAACCTATTTATATTGGAACAACAATTCTTGATTTATCAAAGTCATTAATGTATGATTACTTTTATAATAACTTGAGGAAGAAATATCAAAATGATGTTAATCTACTTTATATGGATACAGATAGTTTTATTTTGAAAATTAATACCAACGATGTTTATTCAGACATGAAAAGAGACATTAATATCTATGACACGAGTAATTACAGTCCAGAGAGTGAGTTGTTCTCTTCTAAAAATAAAAAGGTGATTGGAAAGTTCAAGGATGAATTAGGAGGAAATGTTATGAGTGAATTTGTGGGATTGAGGTCAAAGGCTTATGCTTATAAATACATTGTGAATAATGTTGAAAAGACTGATAAGAAGTTAAAAGGTGTAAAGAAAAATGTTATTAAAGAAACAATAAACTTTAAGGATTATTATAACTGTTTAACAACAAAGAAAGAAGAGTTTAGAAAGATTAATGGAATAAGAAGTTATAAACATCAATTATATTCAGAAGAGATAAATAAGAAAGCATTGGGGGCTTTTGATGATAAGAGGTTTATTTTAGAAAATGGAATTGATAGTCTCCCTTATGGTTATATAAGTATATAAGTGATAAGATATATATATAAGTGATAAGATATATATAAGTGATAAGATATATATAAGTGATAAGATATATATAAGTGATAAGTTAAAAAGGGGGGGGGTTGGGGATTTTAACGGGCTACCGCCGCCTTTTTTACTATTATATAAATGATAGAACCAAGTATCAACCAGACTAAAGAGTGGAGGTGTAATCAACCTTGGTATATAAATGGAAAACATAATGAATGTGAAAAATATCAAATAGGTATAATTGAAAAGGCAACTGGTAAAAAAGTTCACAAAACAAATAAGAGAATTAATTTAAATACCGGTGAATTGGGTAAAAAAGATGGAAATATTTTTGAGTGGACGGAAAACTTTGATGGTTGTCAGGAAAATATATACTTTAATTTAAAAATGGTATGTGGCACTGGAGGCGCTCAAGCAAGAACATTGAGGGAGGTTTACCATTTTATCTTAGCTCAGTTAAAATATCTTAATAAAGAACCAAACTCAAACATATTTTTTGTTAATATATTAGATGGTGAAGAGAGTTGTAGGAGAATTAAATTATTTCCCACGCATAAACAAATATTTGTAGGGTCGTTGTTTGAGTGGGTTATATTCACCAGATGATATTAAGAGTAAAAGGTTAAAAGGTCCATGAGGTCAGAAGGATCACAGGTGTTTAAGTGGTCTAATGAATAAGGATAACATGTCAAAAGGTTAGAAGGTTCGTAAAGAACAGGGTGAGAGAAATATAGGTGTTTAGGGGCAATGAGGGAGGGAAAGAATTAATATGGAAGTGAATGGGTCAATGTTTGAGTGGGTCAAAGATTAATCTGCCAGATGATATGTAGAAGAAGGATGATAGGTCTATAAGAGAAAACAAATATTTGTAGTGTTTGAGTGGTCTAATGAACAACATTAAGGATAGGTACTACAGACAAAAGGTTCATAAAGATGAGGGTGGGAGAAATAGAGGTGTTTATGATTTTTGAAAAAGACAAGGGGGTAAATGACATTAGATAGGGATTTCCCATGTTAAACGGAGGTGTCCCAGAAGCAACATTATTACACTACTGACCCCGGACACCCCAAAGACCCAAAATATTGAAAAGACCCCGAACACTGAAAAAAACCCAAAGACCCAAAAGACCCCAAACAATGCAAAGACCCCGAAGACACCCATAGACCGAAAAGACCCAAATAACCAAAATACCCCAAAGAGCCAGAAGTATCCGAAGACCCAAAAGACCTAAAATACCCCGAAGTCCCAAAAGACCCCAAATACCGAAAAGACCAGAAAACGAAAAAGACCCAGAGGACCCAAAAGACCCTGAAAACCCAAAATACCCCAAAGACCCAAAATACCATAAAGATCCCTGAAGACCCAAAAGACAAAAATATCCAAAAATACCCCAAATACCCAAAAGATGCCAAAGTCTCCGAAGACCCAAAATACCTAAAATACCCTGAAGACCCAAAAGACCCGAAAGACCCAAAAATACCACAAAGACCAAAAAAATCCGATAACCCTAAAGACCCTGAAGAGCCAAAAGACTCCAAAGAACCGAAATACCCTTAAAGACCCCAAATACCGAAAATATTGAAAAGACCCTGAAGACCCAAAATATCCTGAAGACCCTTAAAGACCCAAAAGACCCCATAGACCCAAAATACCATAAATATCTTTGAAGACCCAACACACCCAAAAGATCATTGAATACCCAAAAGACCAAAAATACACAAAGATCCCAAAGATCCTTAAAGACCCAATAGGTCGAAAATACCCAATGGACCCTGAAGACCCCAAAGACCAAAAGACCCCGAAGATTGAAAAGATCAAAAAGACCCCTTAAGATCCTTGAAGTCCTAAAATCCCCAAAATAATGAAAAGACCCCAAATCCAAAATGACACCAAAGACTGAAAAGACCCTGAAGACACAAAAGACCCTCAAAGGGGAACCCAAACGCAATATTTCTTTCTGAAAAACCATTGACAATCATTAATCACGGTCTAACTTGAAGGGAATTACTTTTTTATTTGCCTATCACAAAGTGCCGAAAATACCCTAGACTCGATTTTAGGGATTGCAGGTGACGTCACATTGTGAACTCACCGTGATCCTGCCAGCGATGGTACATAGAGAAACGGTGCGTTGCGAGCTTGGATTCCAATACTGATTGGGGATGATGAATGAGGTGGGGGAGGTGTGGGGTGGATGTGGGTATTGTTGGCTAGGGTGACGGTTGCCTGGCGATTGTGAGGGGATGATGGAGTTGTGGGAGGGGTGTGGGGTTGTTATGGGTATTGTTAGCTAGGGGATAATGGTATGGGCGTCAAGTCAGCTGTCCAACCAATGGGTAAAGAGTGGACATACATATGTACAGACATACATACATACATACATACATACATACATATATACATACAAACACTTGCTCCATTATATATAGACGAGCATAAAGCCCATCAAAAATGACGGGTTGGAGCAGTTTATTTGACAGTGCAGCCACGTGAGTGTGCCAAAGTCTGAAGCCTGGGCCTAGTATCAGGTGTGCTCTCATCTTCCTTATTTATTAGATATCTTACAGACGTAAATGGACACTGTTTACTTTGCGCACTTTGCATGTCATGTTCAGTGAATGTCACCTCCCTGTACCTTGTATTTATTTTGATTTTTTAAAAACCGCTTCCGTACACCGACCTTGAGGCTCGGTTTGCAAGCCACCGTCTACAATTCCAAGGTAGGAGACATAATTACTCTTCTTTTGGGTCTTCAGAGTCCTCAGGGTCTTTTGGCTCCTCTGGTTCATTTGGGACTTTTGGGTGTTCAAGATGTTTTGCATCCTTGGGATCGTTTGTGTCTTTTGTGTCCTCTGGGTCATTTGGGTCCTCAGGGTGTTTTGGGTCATTTGAGTTTTTTGGGTCTCTGGATCTTTGGGGTCCTCGGGTCTTTTTGGTCATTTGGGTCTTTGGGGTATTTTGGGTCTTTGGGGTAATTTGGGTCTTTGAGGTCGACTGGGTCCTCGGGGCCTTTTGGTGTTTTGGATTGACATCCTACAGATGTAAATGAACACTCGGTTTACTCTGCGCACTTTGCACATCACATCTTACTATAATTCACCAAATGTCCGTCCGTCTGTTCGAAGGTACCGCAAAAACGGCTCAACCGATCGAAACGATATTTTGTGTGCGTAATCCTGGGATCTCCAGGAGTAAAATAGGCTATTTAGTTTTCCCAATTTCAGCTTTGGTCTCCAGTATTCTCAGGTTTGGACTCCCGCATAACATTCATGTTCGCATAACGTCCATTGTGACGATGTTCCCATTGTGACTATGTATGTGTTCACGGTAGTGTTTGACGTGACGGTGTGAACGTAATTTCGTAATGTTTTTCGTTTCGTAATCCTTTAATGAACGTTTAATGTTTAATGAACGTTTAATGTTTAATGAACGTTTAATGTTTAATGAACGTTTAATGCCCTTCGATGTCCGGGGCCGCACGTGCGCGACACTGGACGGGCCAGCGTGTACCTTGCCCTTCGCCGTCAGGCTCTGGTAAACCGCTGAGCCCCATCCGTGATGGGGACTGGGGCTTGAGGCAGTGTCCTTCATTAAAAGTATAATAAACGCTGTCTCCATCGATCTTGCCAAGGCCGTAACAGCTATCGGCTCAAAATCCTTTTAACTGTTGATTTGGTACAGTTACACATATCGGGAATTTGGTACACGTATCGGGAGTACATACGACATAGCGATTGTGAACACTATTATCGATCACGATTCACGATCACGATCATCACGATCATTGTGTATCGATCACGATTTGAAACACAATGGAATAATATTTACCGATATGAACAGTGATGTGGCTTTTATTGAAATTCTAAAGATAGTTTAGATTTTGATGATTTGCGTGTGATATGCTTCAACGGATGTTTATATGAATCGTTTAAAATAAAAAACCTTCAATTTCTGATATTTTGCCTTTTCATTTGGGCTTCCCAATTGGAGCCCCGCCCATAGGGTGGGTACCGTTGCTAGTTCAGCTAATTTCACCTCTCTACGCCGTGTATTTATTGTGAATAAAAAAAAAACCCGCTTCCGTACACTGACCACTCAGTTTGCAAGCCATCATCCACAAATTCAATGTAAGAGACATAATTACTCTTCTTTTGGATCTTCAGCAGAGTCCTTGGGGTCTTTTGGGTCCTCTGGTTAATTTAAGTATTTTGGGTGCTCAAGCTCTTTTGCAAATTTGGGATCTTCTGGTTAATTTTTGTCTTCGGGGTCTTTTAGGTCATTTGTGTCTTTTGGGTCCTCTGCATCTTTGGGGTCCTCGGGTCTTTTCAGTCATCTAGGTCTGTGGGGTATTTTGGGTCTTTGGGGTAATTTTGGTTTTTGGGTTCCACTGGGTCCTTGGGATCTTTAAGGGTCTTTGGGGTCTTTTTGGTGTTTTGGATAGTTTCGTTATGTGGGGTCGTTAAGGGTCTTCGGGGTATTTTGGGTTTTCAGGAACTTTTTGGTCTTCTGGGTCTTTTTGATTGTTTTTGGTCTTTGGGGTGTTTTGGGGCCTTTAAGGGTATTTGGGATATTTTGGGTCTCTGGTGTCTTTGTGGTCTTTTCAGTCTTTTGGGTCTTTGGTTTATTTTGAGTCTTTGTGGTATTTTGGGTCCTCTGGGTCTTTTGGGTTTTTTAGTCTTTTGGGTATTTTCGGTCATCTGGGTCTTTAAGGGTCTTTGGGATATTTTGGGTTATTGAGATATTTAAGGGTATTATGGGACTTCGGCGTATTTTTAGTAATCAGGGTCTTTTTGGTCTTCTGGTTATTTAAGTGTCTTTGGACTTTCAGGGTCTTTAAGTTTTTTGAGTATTTGGGTTATTTTTGGGTCTTCGAGGTGTTTTGGGTCTTCGTGGTCTTTTGGGTCTTTTCAGTGTTTTGGGTCTTCGGGGTCTTTATGGGTCTTAAGGGTCTTGGAGTCTTTGCAGTGTTTTGGGTCTTTGGTGTATTTATGGGTCTTTGGGGAATTTTGCGTCATTCAGGGCCTTTGGGTTTTTGTTGTCTTTTTGGTCTTTAAAGGTCTTGTGGTCTTTGGGTTATTTTGGGCATATTGGGTCTTTGGGGTCTTTTGGATATTTAAAGGTCTTTGGGGTGTTTTGGGTCTTTAAGGGTCTTTGGGATATTTTGGGTCTCTGGTGTCTTTGTGGTCTTTTCAGTCTTTTGGGTCTTTGGTTTATTTTGAGTCTTTGTGGTATTTTGGGTCCTCTGGGTCTTTTGGGTTTTTTAGTCTTTTGGGTATTTTCGGTCATCTGGGTCTTTAAGGGTCTTTGGGATATTTTGGGTTATTGAGATATTTAAGGGTATTATGGGACTTCGGGGTATTTTTAGTAATCAGGGTCTTTTTGGTCTTCTGGTTATTTAAGTGTCTTTGGACTTTCAGGGTCTTTTAAGTTTTTGAGTATTTGGGTTATTTTTGGGTCTTCGAGGTGTTTTGGGTCTTCGTGGTCTTTTGGGACTTTTCAGTGTTTTGGGTCTTCAGGGTCTTTATGGGTCTTAAGGGTCTTCGAGTCTTTGCAGTGTTTTGGGTCTTTGGTGTATTTATGGGTCTTTGGGGAATTTTGCGTCATTCAGGGCCTTTGGGTTTTTGTTGTCTTTTTGGTCTTTAAGGGTCTTGTGGTCTTTGGGTTATTTTGGGCATATTGGGTCTTTGGGGTCTTTTGGATATTTAAAGGTCTTTGGGGTATTTTGGGTCTTTAAGAGTATTTGGTGTATTTTGGGTCATTGGGGTATTTTGGGTCTTTAAGGGTCTTGGGGTCTTTACAGTCGTTTGGGTCTTCTGGGTATTTATGGGTCTTTGGGGAAATTGGGGTATTCAGTGTCTTTAAAAAATGTCTTCATTCAAAATGTCTTCTTCAATGTCTTCAAAGACAGAAATACAAGTTTGTGTGGCAAGGGTGCCCGGAAGGCATGCATGGTGTTGGTGTCCTGTTTTCTGAGGAGTTTGTAGACAGTGTGATGAGTGTGACGAGAGTCAGTGAAAGGTTGATGATGGTGAAAATGATGATTGGAAAGCTCTTGGTGAAAGTCATCTCGGGATATGCTCCGCAGGTTGGTCGGAGCGATGAAGAGAGGGACAAGTTCTGGTATGCGATAGAGAAGCTGATGGAAAACGTGAAAGATGAGGAAGTTATTGTGGTAGGAGGATACCTAAATGGGCATGTGGGAAGGAGTATGGACGGTTTTGAGGGAGTTCATGGGGGTTACAGATATGGTGTGAGGAATGGAGAAGGTGAAAGGATTTTGGAGTTTGCTGATGGAGCTGGTTTGTTGATTTGTAATACTCAGTTCCAGAAAGAGGATAATAAGCTTGTTACCTACACGTCAGGTGGGTCGACGACAACCTGAGACTACCTGATGGTGCGTAGGCGAGATAGGGGGCACCTCCGGGACACGAAGGTGATCCCGGGGGAGGAGGCTGTTTCACAACACCACTTGGTTGTCTGCGACATACAGTCACGTGAAAAAGTAAGTACACCCCGTGTAAAGTTTTGACTTTTTCAACATATTTCAACATACAGCTATTTGATCCTCATTTCAACAATATTGAAAGATAAAGGTGATATAATATAACAAATATCATGAAACATTTACATTTTGTAGTCCATTGTATCATTTAAATAAACATAAATGCAAATTTCGCATGTGGAAAATGTAAGTACACCCTTGGCTCCAATAGGTGGTATTGCCCCCTTTGGCAGAAACAACCTCAAGTAGGCGTTTCTTAGAACTGTCTAACAGTCTCTGACATCGACTGGGAGAACTTTTTGCCCACTCCTCCATGCAGAATTATTTCAGCTGTGCGATGTTTGAGGAGTTTCTTGCATGGACAGCTCGTTTCAAATCCCCCCACAACATCTCGATGGGATTTAGATCCGGGATTTGTCTTGGCCATTCCAGAACCGTCCATTTCTTTCTTTTCAGCCATTCCTTGGGGGATTTACTGGTATGTTTAGGGTCATTGTCATGTTGCAATGTCCACATTCGGTTGAGCTTGAACTTTCTGACAGATGGCCTCACATTATCCTCAAGCACCCTCTGGTACAATGAAGAATTCATAGTGGATTCTATGATGGTGAGCTGCCCGGGCCCTGATGCAGAAAAGCTGCCCCAAACCATAATATTTCCACCACCATGCTTTACAGTTGGTATCAGGTTCTTGTGGTCAAATGCTGTCTATGGTTTTCGCCAAACATGTCTTCTGGTACTGTGGCCAAATAGCTCGACCTTTGACTCATCTGTCCAGAGCACATTGTTCCAGAAGTGCTGGTCTTTGTCTAGGTGTTCATTGGCAAACTTTAGTCTTGGCCTGATGTTCTTTCTGGACAGCAAAGGTTTCCTCCTGGCACACCTCCCATCTAGATCAAATTTGTGCAGCCTCTTTCTAATGGTAGACTCGTGCACTTTGACATCAACAGTGGCAAGTACCTGTAGGTCCGGTGATGACATTCTGGGGTTCTTAGAGACATCTTTCAGCATCTTGCGGTCTGCTCTCGGGCTGAACTTGCTGGGGCGGCCAGGCCTGAACAATTTGGCAGTTGTTTGGCATCTTCTCCACTTGTAGATGATCTTCCAGACAGTCGAATGATTGATTTCAAATTGTTTGGAGATCTTTTTAACTCCCTGCCCAGACTCGTAGGCATCTCTAACCTTCTTTCTGAAGGCCTCAGAGACCTCTTTTGATGTAGGCATGGTGACGCCGCACACTTCAACAACAAAGAGCAAACCAAACGAAATGTCTGAGGTTTAAATAAGACAGGTTCCTCCAAGATCCTCTCTGACGATGTTCTAATCATTTGCACCTGAGCTGGTGCACCTGATTCTAATTTTAGGTATTTGAAGTAGTGATAAATGTAGCGGTGTACTTACTTTTTCCACATGCAAAATTTGCATTTATGTTTATTTAAATTATCCAATGGACTACAAAATGTAAATGTTTCATGATATTTGTTATATTATATCACCTTTATCTATCAATATTGTTGAAATGAAGATAAAATAGCTGTATGTTGAAATATGTTGAAAAAGTCAAAACTTTACATGGGGTGTACTTACTTTTTCACGTGACTGTAAGGGTGAAAGGTGCGAGGAGAGCATGGCGGGTGAAGTACCAACCAAAAATGAAGGTGTGGAGGTTGAAAGAGGTGACAGTGAGGAAGGCATTAAAAGAGAGGCTGAGTATGGCAGAGGATTATGTGGTTGAGCTTGAAAGTGGTTGGATGTCAATGAAAGATAATCTGTTAGGATCCGTTGGTGAGGTATGTGGATGGACTAAAGGACCACCGAGGCACTCGGAAACATGGTGGTGGGATGATGAAGTTGGAAAGAGGATTGACGAGAAGAGGAAGAAGAACAAGGAGTGGCAGAAGGCGAAGGGTATGGGAGCAGAAAAGACAGAGCATGAAAGTTATAAGGCAGCCAAGAAGGCTGAAAAAGAAAGAGGTAGCAAATGCGCAGGAGGCATGTAGGAACATGTTCGGAGAACGCTTGGATTCGGAAGAGGGTCAGAGAGCGGTATTCAGGATTGCAAAGCAGATAGCGAAAGAGAGGTGTGATGTGATGGGGATGAGTTGCTAGAAGGCTAAAGTGGGACAAATGGTTGTGGACCCAGATGGAATTAAAGGAAGATGGAGGAGATATATGGAAATGCTGTTGAATGCAGAGGATGAATGGGATGGCAACATCGAGAGTAACCCAGGTTTATGACCGGCAGAGAAGATAACTGAGAAGGAAGTTGAGGAAGCGATAAAAGCAATGAAGAGTAGAAAAGCAGTAGGGCCGACGGGAGTTGTGGGAGATATGACGAAGGCAGCGGGAAGTTGGGGGTGTTACGGATTCGTTACTTCGATTGTTGTGGTTTTCATCCATTGTAAACATTTTTGATTCCATGTGCTATTATTGTTTTCAAAAGGTTTGTTGCTTATGAACTGTTTTCAAAAGGTGAAAACGTTTGAGTTAAAAGAAACCGAAAACCGGATCGGGAACCGGACAACTAAGAAGAGGAAGAGAAAAAGAAGGCGGGGTGAGTGAGTTCGACAAGAAAGCTGAGCTGCTCCGAGTTCTGAAGCGAACGTTGGCGAGCAAGAGTCACAAGTGAACTTTGGGTTTCCCAGGAAAGGGATTCCTGCGACAGAGTTGTTATCGCTGTGACAGATCAACCTGCATGTCAGGTTTTGCGGTAGATTCCGAAGAGAATCGTTGGACTGCCGTTACATCTCCAGTACGGGCCGTCGGCCATTTTGACTCGCGTGCTGTGCGCGTCGAGCAAGGTTTCTTTGCTTCGTCAGCCGTTTTCACCACTTTCAGACGTATCTGGTGTGGGTGTGTGTAACGTGGCTTTTAAATGGAAAATCTGCGTGTCGCCGAATGCGAGCTGTGAAACTTCCATACCCGAGGGTGTGATCTCTCAGTCGCCTGGAGAGCGCCTTTGGATTTCCCAGACGCCTTGAGGGCGCCTTTGCCCCGCTATGGCAGCGGGACTGTACTTGCCATCCGAACGGGATTCTGATCTTGATTGGACATTGATCTGTGGATCGCTGGAGCGGATCGACTTTGGCTTGAAGCCAGGGAATTGGGACATTGGGAATCTTCTTCTTTTCGCTCACTTGGGGCACAGTGAGTTATATTGTACGAAGCTGATGGTACCATCAAAGGAATGATATACTATTTGTTGTACAATTGATTTATTATTGTTTTTGTACTGTTAATCTTGTGTGATCTTAATACAATACTTGTTGGTTTGTAACAATTGGTTTGGCTTCACCATTGATCTTTGACATACAGTATAACACATTTTTCTGCCGTGACTCTTCTCGGGGCTCGGAGATACACCGTGACCAGTGGGTCGGGGAGGAGCACGTAACAGAAATTGGGGGCTCGTCCATGAAATTGGGGGCTCGTCCGAGAAATTGGGAACTCAATTTGGCCCAATTTCAAAATTGGCCCAAATTGAAATTGGGGTCCTCATCTGGGATTAAATTCCCTAACATGCAACTGGGATATAATTCCCTAACATTCCTAAAATTCCCAAATTTGGAATTTTTCTAACATTCCCAAATTAAAAAAAAAAAAAAATTGAAATTTTTGTTTGAAGGTTAACAGGTGCTAACTAATAGTCGCCATGGTGTTTCACACAGAACAGTTTGCGGCGTCCCCTAATGAGTCACAGTTCCCAGTGTCTAAAGTTCGGAACTCTTGATATTGGCCAGACATTTTAACTTGGAGGCCCCAGTTCATATGAAGAAAGCAGAGATGCAGACATTGGTGGTAGAATCTCTGGTGGGACAAGGAACATGGACAGAGGTAGCCTTGGATTGGTCACCCGAGGAAAAAGAAAATGTGGAGCTCTGGAAAATGGAGATGCAACTGCAGAGCCAGGAAAGGTTAAAAGCAGAGGAAAGGAGAGCTGCAAGGGAACTCGAGGAAAGAAGAGTAGAACAGTAACGAGAAATCGAGGAGAGAAGAACCAAGGAAAGTGGAGCTGAAGAAGAAGGAAGAGCAAAGGAAAGAGCAGAGGAAAGGAGAGCCGAAAGGGAGTTAAAGGAACCTCGTATCCATGCTGGCTTGTTCGACAACTAGGCAGAACACTTGGGATGTTGGTAGGCATGTGAGGCTGGTTCCACCCTTCAATGAAAAGGAGGTAGCCAAGTTTTTTTTACACTTTGAGAAAGTGGCTCAAATGCTAAAATGGCCTGTGGGGTCCTGGACTATGTTAGTGCACAGTGTTTTGGTGGGTAAAGCTCAAGATATCTATTCGGCTTTACCGATTGACCAATGTGCAGATTATGAGAAAGTGAAGAAAGCCATTCTCAAAGCCTATGAATTGGTCCCTGAAGCTTACCAGCAAAAATTCCAGAATGCCAGGAAGAGGGAGAGTGCGACCCATGTGGAGTTTGCCAGAATGAAGGAAACCATGTTTGATCGGTGGTGTGATTCGAAGGGGATTGGGAAAGACTTCAAACTGTTGTGACAATTGATCTTGGTGGAGGAATTCAAACAGTGTCCACGCGGACATTAAAGTACATCTGGAGGAAAAGAAGGTACCAGGGTTGTATGAGGCAGCAACCGTGGCAGATGACTATGCCTTGACACACAGGATGTGGTTCCACAAACCTAACTTCCCGCCTAGAGTTCGCCAGGGGAGTTATGGTACATCCGGTGCGGAGAATGAATATTCATGGGGACGGCCTGGAGATGACTATGAGGACAAATCTGATACCGCGACTTTTAGGGATCAGAAGACCACAGTTCCAAGACAGACTTATCTTCCGGGGGGCTCGAGGCAGACCACGAGTTTTTCCTCCGGGCCTACTTGCGCTTTTTGCAAGAAAACTGGGCATTTGATGTCCCAATGTTATGCCCTAAAAAGGAAAAATCAGGAGCGGAGTCAGACTAGCGCAACTCCGAATGTGTTGGCCAATGCGAGAAATCGTCCTTGGAGCACAGTGCCTTGTGAAGGTTCCCATGCCAAAGTTACGGCATCACAGAACGACCTTGTTCAAGAGGGTTACAAACCTTTTATTTCAGAGGGGGTGGTGTCACTGGATGGAGACTTGACTAACCAGAGACCTGTTAGGGTATTGAGGGACACAGGAGCACATCAATCTTTGATGCTTGAAGGCATTTTGCCATTGTCAGAGAAGACGGCTACTGGTGTTAGTGTCCTTCTACAGGGGGTTGGTGGCTATGTTAAAGCTCCACTTCATGTCATCCATTTGAAGTCTGATTTGGTGTCAGGACCGGTCACCGTAAGTTTACAAGCCACTCTCCCTGTAGAGGGAATCTCTTTTGTTATCGGGAATGATTTGGCCGGTGGTCAAGTTTCTGGTAACGCGATGTTTGATGAAAAGCCTAGTATGGAAAATAACACTGCACAGTTAGAGCAGGAGAATCCGGGTATCTTTCCATCCTGTACCGCGACTCGTGCTATGGGTAGGAAGCACTCTGAAGAGAAGAGGAAGGTACTGACGTCATGCTTTGCACAGACACTTCTTGTCAAGTACCCTGAAACTAAGTGTCAGCACACACTAGTCATGAATGGAGGCAATGTTGGCAAGCTCTTTGTAGGTGGACTGAACTTCAACACAAGGGAAGATGTTCTGGACTCTGTCTTCGGCAAATATGGACCACTCTTGGAAGCGCTGCTGATAAAAGACAGGGAGACGCAAAAGTCGAGAGGGTTTGGCTTTGTCACGTTTGAAAACACAAAGGACGCCATAGATGCAGAACAGGATTTGAATGGCAAGAATTTGGATGGTCGGACCATAACAGAAGAGAAGGTAGGCCATGGGCATCGAGGGGGCTACATAGGAGGAAAACGTGGAGGTAGTTTCAGGGGTGGCTACGGCTCCCGGTGTGGGAGTCGTAGTTTTGGTGGTGGCCGCAGTCGAGATTACTATGGAGGCTCCCAGAGTTACGGCAACTCCCGAAGGGATGATTATCAGGGTAGTGGCCGAGAAGGGGACCGCTATTCACATGACTACAGCGACAAGCGCTCCAACCATGATTATTATGAAAGTTAGGAAGAGTTTGAAGCACTGAATGCTGTGGAGCAGCCGAGCCAAGATTCCTACATGGATTAACCGTGAACTCCACATTCCTAAAGGCAACCATGTCGTGAATATTTCCAGGCCTCACCACCCAACCATCATGAAACCTGGCTCTCAGCTTGGCCTCCTTCAAAAAGTGCTATAGATTTGCTTTGTTTTGGATTGTTGATCACAACCCCTTAACCTTCATTCAAAAAATCAAAAATAAAAATCAGAGGTTGATGAGATGGAGCTTGGTCTTGTGGGAGTTCAACTTGGAAATTGAGCATGTAAAGGGCAGGGACAATATCGTTGCTGATGCTTTATCCAGAGTGAACTAACTTTGGAAATTTCTGTCGGTTGTTTGGAAGTTTTGTTGCTTTATTTTTGGGAAATATTAATTATTGTTGATCACGTGAATTGATGATTTGGGTGTAAGTTTTACTTTTGTTTGTTAAAAGAGTTTTGCCTGCAAAGAAAGTTTTCACTATGTTCAAACTTTCTTTCTTGAGGGGGGGAAGTGTTATGGATTCGTCACTTCCGTTGTTGTGGTTTTCATCCACTGTAAACATTTTTGATTCCATGTACTATTATTGTTTTCAAAAGGTTTATTGTTTATGAACTCTTTTCAAAAGGTGAAAACGTTAGAGTTAAAAGAAACCGAAAACCGGATCAGGAACTGGACGACGAAGAAGAGGAAGAGAAAAAGAAGGTGGGGCGAGTGAGTTCGACAAGAAAGCCGAGCTGCTCCGAGTTCTGAAGCGAACGTTGGTGAGCAAGAGTCACGAGTGAACTTTGGGTTTCCCAGGAAAGGGATTCCTGTGACAGAGTTGTTATCGCTGTGACAGATCAACCTGCGTGTCAGGTTTTGCGGTAGATTCCAAAGAGAATCGTTGGACTGCCGTTACGTCTCGAGTACGGGCCGTCGGCCATTTTGACTCACGCGCTTTGCTCGTCGAGCAAGGTTTTTTGCTTCATCAGCCGTTTTCACCGCTTTCAGACGTATCTGGTGTGGGTGTGTGTAACGTGGCTTTTGATTGGAAAATCTGCGTGTCGCCGACTGTGAGCTGTGAAACATCCATACCCGATTGTGTGATCTCTCAGTCGCCTGGAGGGCGCCTTTGCCCCGCTTTGGCAGCGGGACTGTACTTGTCATCCGAACGGGATTCTCGTCTCGATTGGACATTGATCTGTCGATCGCTGGAGCGGATTCACTTTGGCTTGAAGCCGGGCAATTGAGACATTGGGAATCTTCTTCTTTTCGCTCACTTGGAGCACAGTGAGTTATATTGTATGATCCTGATGGTATAATCACAGGAATGATATACTATTTGTTGTACAATTGATTATTATTGTTTTTGTACTGTTATTCTTGTGTGATCTTAATACAATACTTGTTGGTTTGTAACAATTGGTGTGGCTTCACCATTGATCTTTGACATACAGAATAACACATTTTTCTGCCGTGACTCCTCTCGGGGCTCGGAGGTACACCGTGACCAGGGGGTCGGGGAGGAGCATGTAACAGGTGTGAAGAGAATGACAGATCTGTAATCTGGGGGTGAAAGAAGGCCGCATTCCAGTGGATTGGGAACTGAGTACCCTCGTCCCTCACTACAAGGGGAAAGGTGACCCTCTGGACTGTGGCTCGTATCGAGCGATAAAGTTATTGGAGCATGGAATGAAGCTATTGGAAAGGGTGTTGAAGAGGAAGATAAGGAAGAAAGTGAAGATCGACGAAATGTAGTTTGGATTTATGCCAGGAAGAGGAACGACGGATGTGCTTTTTAGTATAAGGCAGTTGCAGGAGAAGTACAGGGAGAAGAGGAAGAAGTTGTTTCTTGGGTTTGTTGATCTGGAGAAAGCATTCGATAGGATTCCACCCGAAGTAGTGACATGGGTATTGAGGAAGTTAGGAGTGGAGGAATGGTTGATCAGAGTGGTGATGGCAATGCACGATAGAGCTCGCACAGCTGTAAGGACGAAGGACGGGTTTACCATGGGAGTTGTGTGCAGATGATCTGGTGTTGATTGGAGAGAGTATGGATGGAGGGAAGAAGAAGATGAACAAGTGGAAGGAAGGTATGCAGCCAAAAAGATCTGAAGGTGAATATCGGAAAAACAAAGGTGATGGCAAGTGGTAAAGCATGTGGTGAGGTGGAAAGAACTGGGTAGTGGCCTTCTGGTGAGTGCAGGAAGGGTGTCGGAGTGAACTCCATTCAATGTACAATGTGCGCTGAGTGGGTTCATCAAAAATGTAGTGGTCTGAGAGGGTCATAAAGCAGTGTGGTAGCTACATTCAAGTATAAGGTGTGCACAGAGGGAGCTGCAGGTGGAGGAAATGTTGAGTTGGATCTTGGAGACGGCGTGAAACTAGAAGGTGTGAAAACATTTTGCTACCGAGGAGACATGCTGAATGGAGATGGTGGATCAGATTCGGCAATGGTTGCTAGAGTGAGATGTGCATGGAAGAAGTTTCGGGAACTGAGTGGCATGCTTACGAGGAGGGGAGTGTCGTTGAAGCTGAAGGGAAAGGTGTATGCTACATGTGTGAGAAGTGTTATGATTTATGGGAGCGAGACATGGGTAATGAATGTAGAGCAGCAACGAAGGCTGGAAAGGGTGGAAATGCGAATGGTTCGGTGGATGTGCGGAGTATCGTTGAGAGAGAGGAAGACAAATTACGAATTGCAAAAGATGATGGGAATAGAGCCTGTGATGGATGCTGTGAAGAGAAACAGGTTGAGATGGTTTGGTCATGTGTTGAGGAAGGATGAAAGTGACTGGTTGAGAAGAATGATGGAAATGAATGTAGAAGGAAGTAGAGGACGGGGAAGACCGAGAAAGACTTGGCTAAAGGTGGTGGAAGAAGAAATGCGGGCAAGGGGGTTAACAAGGGGAGATGCAGAAAATAGGGCAAAATGGAGAAGATTGTCAAAGGGCCCGCAAGGCTAACCCCCGCTCTAGCAGGGAAAATGGCCTTAAAATTCCGGCTGTTGTTGTTGTTGTTGTTGTTGTTGTAATGTCTTTTGTTTTGTTTTTTTGTCTTTTGGATGTTTAAGAGTGTTTGGGGTATTTTGGGTCTTCGGGGTCTTTAACGGTCTTCAGGGTCATTTGGGTTTTTGGGGTATTTTGGGTGTTTGGGGTCTATTGGGTCTTCAAGGACTTTTCTGTCTTTTGGGTATTTGGGGACTTTTGGGTCTTGAGAGTCCTTGGGGTCTTCTCGGCCCTTGGGGACTTCTTGGTCCTCATGGTCTATTGTGTCTTTAACAGTCTACAGGGTATTTTGGGTCTTTGGGTATTTTGGGTGTTTGGGGTCCATTGGGTCTTGGGGGTCTTTTGGGACGATGTTAAAATCAAAGTGATGATGCGCAAGTCAAAATGACAACGTGAAAATGAAAGTGACGATGTGCAAAGGACGACGTGCAAATGACGATGTAGAAATGACTGCGTGAAATGAAAGTGATGACAAAAGAAATGCCGACGTGCAAATCAAAGTGACGACGTGCAAATCAAAATGACAACGTGCAAATCAAAGTGATGACGTGCAAATGACGACGTGCAAAGCAGTGACAATGTGCAAATCAAAGTGACGATGTACAAATGACAATTTGCAAATGATGATGTGCAAATCAAAGTGATGACATGCAAACCAAAGTGACGATGTGCAAATGCTTTGTATAATTGTATCGTTTGTTTTCTCAGCAACGTTATTGAACCATTTATGGATTTTATCAACAAACGTTTTTTCTTCCAGGTTACATATTGTCAAGCTCACCTGTAAACAGACTGTAGTAGTTTGGGTAGAAGAGCGTCGGGAAAACTGGCATCAGCCCTCTGGCCAGGACTCCGTGCATCGCCATCTCTCTCAGACCTGTCAGCTTCTCTCGACTCCCCTCTCCCAGGTACATCTCAGATAGACCCTCGGCCAAGATGAGCAGCAAGGGATGTGGATCCTTCGAGAGTCCAGGAGGCAGATGATTGCATAGGATCAGGAGACCCAGGTAGAAATCTGGTCCAAACCGTAGACTCTTCCATTGGGATGCACACGTCATTTCATTTACCTATCCTTCGACCTGTGTTCGTATTCAGGGATCTCTCCCTTTTTGCCTTCTCACTCTTGACCTTCCTCTAACACTCCCTACCCGTTACCTCTGTGGATCAGCACTCCTTTAGTACAGGTAATCTCCACCCCTCAAGCGTTCATCAGCTAGCTCACACCTTCCGACCTCTTCAGTGGTTTCTCCGAACGTTCTTTGACTCGAGGATGTCCAATCCTTCTACACTGTCTTCATTAACATCCGCCAAGACATGAATGTATTTATAGAAGGTGAGAAGAGTGAACAGTCTCATCCAGACAGGTGACCACCAACATAAGGTAAGTTGACAGTGTCTTGCAGGTAGAATGGCCCTGTGTCCAGTGTCGCCTTCACCGACTCCCCTGGCGAACTGTAATGTCCGTTTCTATTTATGTCACAACTCGATCTCTCTCTCTCTCTCTCTCTCTCCAAGTGTCTCCCCTCCCTCAAGACGATTTGGTACCTGCTAAGTATAACAGCACCTTATAAGGACACACTGCCTCCTCTCACTCCCAGGTCGATGCTACATTAAAGTCTTGCCTCCGTCTCCGCAAACATAACCCATCCCTCCATCACTCTGAGGATTTCATATTAGATCTTATTCCATTTTATATTAAATCACAAATGATGATTACAAACATTCCATGTCCTGTAAGTTTGATGATCACTGCCCTTTACTGGTGTCGAAGTTGAAATATGAATATTTTTACATGACGGGTAACCATTAGGCTTGTAGGATAGCTTTGGCCTTAAACGTACGCACATTCGCATCTGAGCTGTCAATCTGGGTTAGAATCCCGACCGAGATATAAACTGGACGATGGACTAGGTGGACCATCTGTTAGCATTAGCTTCACTTTGTGTATGTTAAACATCCCAAAGTGTCCTTCATAAAGAGTAGGTGACCTATCGCTGGCATCCTAAACAAATTCCAAATACTTGCTCTAACCTACAGAGGATGACATCAGCGACACAGCTGAGCCCCAGACAAATGATGATACCCACACCTATGTGGAAAAGTGAAGAAAAAGAAGAGGAAGAATAAGAGAATGAAAAGAGGAAGAAGATTGCTAAGAGCCAAACAACATCCTGGCGTCCTGCTGAAAAGGGCAAGTGTGAAAGGTTCAATCGGACTCTCAAAAACCTTTTTTCATCGTCGTCCTGCAGAGGACAATCCAAAATGGCCTGATCATGTATCTCCCTGAAGTGCGTACACGAAGAACATAGCCCTTCACTCATCCACAGCACACTCACACTTTATGTTTTTTGTATACCAAGTCGAGGCTCGTGTAAGAGATATCACAGAACATATAATAAAAGGAGCAAGAGAGAAGAGGAGGAGAGAGAGGGAAGCACAACAACAGTAGGGAACAGGGACATCCGGAGATTTGTGGAAGAGTGCGGGCTGGGGAGGGGGACGGGGGTCACAGGATAAACAAGATGGACACTGCAAGGACTTTCAGGAAAGAAAATGGAATTTGAAGGAGGTGGATTTGGGGTGTATTAACGGGGGCAGAAAAGGGGATGGGGGAAGATAAGAGATTTTTGGTGAACAGCTGTTTTAAAGACCTGGAGGAGATTGATTGAAGAGAGTGAGGGAGTTTGTTCCAGAGGTGGCGAAAAAGAGGAATGAAGGAGTGAAGGTGAGCAGAGAGTCTTGATTTTGGCAGTTTCCTTTTTCTTTTTCTTTTTCTTTTTGAATACAGAATCGAGGCTCGTGAAAGAGCTAACATTTATCAAACAAACAAATCAAACAGACAAGCAAACAAAGTATATAAAAAGGGGAGCGGTAGACAAGATGGGGAGAGAAGGGGAAGCACACAAACACAACATTTGAGAGCAGGGACATCGGGAATGTGTGGGAGGGAGAGGGCTTGGGGGGAGGCGGCGTGGGGAGGGGGGGGGGGGGGAGAAGTATAAACACAAGGACACCAAGGACTTCTAGGAAGAAGTCGGTATTTCAAAAAAGTGGAATTGGGGTGAAATTAGCGGGGGTAGAAAAGATCAAGGTTTTGGTGGGGGGAAGATAAGAGATGGTGGTGAACAGCTGTTTTAAAGACCTGGAGGGAGGATTGGGATTGAAGAGAGTGAGGGAGTTTGTTCCAGAGGCGGGAGAAAAGAGGAACGAAGGAGTGAAGGTGAGCAGAGAGTCTTGATTTTGGCAGTTTGACCATAAGAGGGATGCAGGCAGATCTTGTGCGACCTGTAGGAATATTTGGGGGACAGAGCCCAGAGAGAGCTGGAGGAGCAAGGCTGGAGAGGAGTCGGTAGAAGACAGAAAGACCACCTACCTGCCTGCGGTGAGTAAGTGAAAGGCCTTCGGAGGTAGCTTCATCGAGGGAGATTCCAATGATTCTGAACGCTTTGGTTTTAACAGCGTGAAGACGAGCTAGGTGTGAGGCAGGAGCACCAGCCCAGAGGGGAGAGCAGTATTCCATTGAGCTGCAGATGAAAGCCTTGTATGTGGTGAGGAGCTCAGGTGTGCCAAGGAAGGACTTCACATGACGGAGGATGCCCAGTCGGCGACTGGCTATGGAGGCCAGCTTGGAAATGTGGTTTTCCCAGGAAAGATCATGGCTGATAGTGAGGCCCAAATGCTTGAGCGACAGAACTTCTTCAAGAGGTTTCTTGAGAAAGTTTAACCACCTTTCGAGGCCATTTTCCCCGCATAGCAGTGGTTGGCCTTTTTCGGCTACTGTTGTCCTCTTTTGAAGCAATGTTTTATGGCCGAATGCCCTTCCTGCCGCCAATCCTGTTAGTCACCTCTTGCGACACACAGGGAATTACCAGTGAAATGGTACTCAATTTGCTGACCTCGGCAGGATGACAGGCTGAGTCAACCCCCCTGGCATTATTTCAGCGATCTGTTGAAAAAGTAGATGGGACGGTTTTCCAGACGGTCTTTTCGGAGAGACAAAGTGAGAGTGTGAGACTTGTCAGGATTGAAAGACTGTTCGACCAGTCTGTGGTTTTGTCCAGGTCTGCAGAGAGTGAGGAGGCTGCAGACTGCCGATCTGAGGGATGAGGAATGGAGCGGTAGAGAGTGGAGTCATCAGCAAAGAGATAGAGAGGATTTTCCAGTAGAATCGGAGAGATCATTGATGAAGACCAGAAAAAGCACAGGGCCCAGAACACAACCTTGGGGAACTCCAGCCTGGACAGTAAGGGGAGATGTATTGGGGCAACGTAGCATAACAATTGTGCATTTTGTGAGGAAAGCACCAAATTTGGCACACTAGTAGACGATCATATAATGAAAAGATCTGGATATTGGGCCATCTCAGATTCAGAGATTTGATTTTTGCAAGATTTCGATTCGATTGGGATCGAAGAGAACACCTTCTTCGTCTTCTGTACAGTGAAGTTGCCAGCCCTGAATTCTCTGGCTACATCTGGGTGCTTCATTGGGAGTGCAACCATGTCCCTCAGGTGAACAGGGATCCACCTGGCATAGTGTGTGTGGTCTAAGGCATGGAACCATGGGACCAGTTCCGTCAGGGCATCAAGGTACATCGTGAATGAAGCCTGCCGCAGAGAACGCACGTAGACCAGTACCAACATCTCTAGTTCCAGCACAGTTGCCCAGTACTGAAAGTTGGGAATGTCTTCTCCTCTCTGGTGACACCAGTCTTCGAACTCAGGCAGGTCTTCTGCATCATCAGCATATGTCATACAGTGGCGTTCATACGCACGGTGTTGCAGGATGTGCAGTGCCGCTGCAGTGATTTGATGAGCTCTTCTTGTGCGGGTGACGTGGGCAGCTCGCAGGAAGGAGTCGGTCGTCCCTGGCGTTGCAATCTCAGCTTGCAAATCTGCAAAATCTGCAAATCTGGCAAAAATCAAATCTCTGAATCTGAGATGGTCTAATTAGTCCATGGGCCCGGACCCGAAATTTCACTAATTGGTACCACCCGAGGTGGCAAGTTCTAGTAATGATTTTTGGAAAGGTGCATGTATGTGGGATACATGCTGATGTGATAGCAATTCTGGACTGGTAGCTTAGTGGTAGTTATCAGCTATTTTATACCCGCACCCGGTGAAAGGCGTTCGACGGTTCGGATTGATTTAGTCCATGTGTGAAATTTTGGGTACGGGCCCATGGACTAATTGGGCATATTAATCAGAAAGTACTGAGACAATGTAGATCCCAAAATTATCGCTTTATGTCTTATTTTAAACATACAATCTTCACATAGTGTAATTTTGGAATACAACAGCTACTATAATACACGTACGTGATTGTTATGGAAATTGTCACATAAACATGTCACAACATGAAAAGGTCACAACACATATTAATCAAACGGTTTTCTGAATCAAGGGAAAGAAAGTCCAGAGGCTGTACTGAGCTCATCTGCTGAGCCCATCTCAAGTACATGTATGCCACAATAGCTATAAACAGTACTAGTACTCAAATGTTATACAAAATGGTTGGAAATCACATACTAACAGAACTAACAGACTGTAGGCTATGTACCCGGTATGGTCAGGTAGTGCTTCACATAAAGATGAAATGACACAACACATTATCAAAATGTCTACATGTCTACATGTATTCTGAGGGTGTTTCCAGGGAAAGCACGTCCTGTGCTCTTCAGAATAATACTGAGTATGTCAATGTACCAAACTAGCGATATCATAGTCAGTCATCGAACTGCTCGTCTTCATCGGAGTCTCCGAGTTCGAAGGATTCTTCATCTTCCTGTTGTTTCTGGTTACTGCAGGTTTGTAGCTTGCACATGTCTGTGCATGACAGTCCATTGGTCAGGCATGTGCATTTTGGCAATTTGCAGGAACGCACACACTTGCAAGCTAAGAGTTCCAAGACCACATCTGGTGCTGGTGGTGAACGCATCCAGTGGATGGCGAGCTTGCCATCTTCATCCACTGTCCATCCATGCTCGGTAGGGTTTGGCACCGCTGGGCGAGCCTGCAGACAGCACTTCCATATTGCTGCCTGGTAGTTGGCTCGTAGGACGTGCATGAAGAGACAGTCTCTACATGGTGGCAACTGGCTGGACTCGACTCCTCCCCTCTTTGCGCAGAAGAGCTGGTAGCGCAGTTCGTTGACCTCACCAGTCCTAGCAGCTGCACTATACATGCGACAGATGAACTGCTGTACCTTCTCAAATAGTTCTGGGTTGACATCCCATGACTGACCAAGCTGTCTAAACGTCTCCTGGTAGTTACTGTCGTTCCTCACCAGCTTCAGTGCTATCAGCTTCCCACGGCCAGCGAATGCGCTCACAGTGTCACACCCTGTAAAGGCGTGTAGCCCAACCAGGCTGTCACACATGCTGTCTCCAATTGAGGTTGCCAGTTTGCTGATGTCGACAAACCGTGTGCGGTTCTGTGTGCCACATTTCTGGTAGAGGGGGCAGGGGATCTCCTTCTGGAAGGCTACACAGAGCACCATGACATCAGTGTCCTCAGCTGTGACTACGACTGCCTTTGAGCCAGCATTTGCAGCATGCAATGCATGCAGGAGCAGACGGGTATCCGCTTCTTCTTGTGTCGACTGCAGCTCTGACACTTCCACCCATTCATTTTCTGTTATCTTGTAGCATGTTTCCTCACAAGTCACATACAGTTCCTTGTCATGCAGCATCTCTTGGAACCTTGGGAGTTTCCACTGCTCCACCAGGAACTTGATGAGGCTGGTCTTGTTGCAGGCGCTACACAGGAACTTTCTCCATTGCTGGATGTTGTGCCCCCCTGCAAGGCTCTTGTACTGAAGGGCTGTGCTTGCACCACGGTTGAGCCTTTCAGCATCTTTGATCGAAGGCTGGCGGTAAACATCAAATACCACGTCAACCCTCTGACTCTGTCCACACTCATGCAGGACCCTAGACAAGGCCACCTCTGCTAGCTGTGCAAAGGTTTTGTTGTTTCCATTAATCTTTTGCACCAGACTCATCCCATCAATGATGCACGTCGAAGGTGTTGGGATAGTGTCTGCAGGAGATACATTCTTCTCAAGCTCCCTGGCAACTGTGGCCTTGTTCGTCTTTCGTAGGGATCCATCAGCATTTGCCAGTGCCCACGGTAACGGACCTAGTGGGTGGGCCAGGACATCCTTCATGTTCACCTTTCTGCTCTCAGCGACAAGGATCATATGGCTGAACAGTTTTCGATCTGCCTTCAGAACAACATCTTGTGCTTTCTTTCCACGGGATGTCTTTGTGGTGACATTGGCGAATGTCTTCAGGCTTTGCTTGGACATCTTGTCGTGGAATTTGACAGATGGTTGATCCTCATCTAACCTTGTCTTCTTGAATGTCTGGTACGCTTCTTCTCCTATTTCAAGCGCCTTCAGAAGGTCCCTGGCCACGTCGGGTGGAGCCATGGTGCCAGTGGACAGACCAATCAGGTCAGTGTTGTCAGGGAACATTGGATTCAGCCAGTTGTTTTCCATGAGATCTATGAGGGACTTGACAGCAGTTTCGTCTTTCCTGATCTTTGGAGCATGTATATCTGGATGAGACAGTTTGGAACTGCCCTGACCTATCATGTCCCTCAGTGCTCTCAGATACATGGTCCTGTACTCAGCTGTCAGGTAGTACTTGCTCACAGCCCCTGGTTTCAAGCTGAACCCCTTTGTCCCTCCTGCCGTCTGGGTGTCTTTGTTAACTGTCTCTTCGGTCGTTTGGTCGACAGGGATTCTTCCGAAGGGGTTGTTGGGACCGAGTTGAACTGAGAATCCCCCTCGCATGAACTCAGCATACACGTCTGGGTGTGTGGTGGGCAGCTGGGACATCTGGGCATAGTAGTATGGGAGGTAGCGTGCATAATTCAGCCTGTCATATGCGAAGCACCATGGGATCATTGCACGAATTGATGCCAGGTGTAGCACCCAGTCTCCCTCTCTTGATGCTCGAATGAGACCCAGCAAGATCTCGACAATGTCCAGATACGACATCCAGAATGCTGAGAGGCTGCCGTTTCCACCTCTGAGGAACTCGAGGTATATTCCAAACAGTTCCATGATGCGTGCGCATGAGCGGTCACCGAGGACCTGCTTCAGGGATGCCTGTGAGATATCTTTGCAGAGGCTGTCACATTGCACATTGTCTAGCTGCTCTCTGTGATCCTGTGTCTTGAGCAGGTTCACTGGCACTGGCACATTTGAGGATGCCATCAAGATGTCTTTTCATGGTGAAGAGACTGCGACATTTTCTGTGGTACTGGATTGTTGGAATCTGTCCATCAGGAAGGTTCGTAGCTAGTTTCAAAATTGCTGCATGTTTTCTGATCTGGGCTGCCCTCAGCAATGTTCTCCATGAGTCAATGTCTTGTAGTGAAACCAGCTTGTCTGTATTGTCATTGGAACAGTGGATGATGCACTCCACTCGTGGCCGCTTTAGTGGCAGGCTGCTTGCTCCGTCAGAGGCCATGTTCAGTCAGTTTTCACCTGCAACATAGAATTATCAATCCACATTACTATGTTGCACAAATTAGTAGTCTGCCAGTCCTTAATTATATTTAATTACACTTAATTAGACTGGTGAAACCAGTGGACTGATATCTGAAAGCAAATCAAGCATTCATGACTGGACTTATTCTAACCTGCAGGCTGCAAATGTATATCACCACTGATGAGGGGAAATCAGCACTTTACATATCTGTCATATATTTTCTGCTTAACTAAATAGACATAATTATTGCAGAGCCTCTTGTTCTTGCCTCACCTACCAGGAAGTATCCACCAGTGGCCAAGTATACGGAATACGGAAGAAAACTGGACACTGCCAGCATCCAACATATATTTTGTTCTTAACTAAGACACTAAAACTGAAGAAAAAGTTAGTTTCCACACATGAATAAATACAAGAATATGTATTATATAGTATAACATACATGTCTTTATTACAAACATCCATTTGCTAAGATATTTAAGCATGTTACATTGTCTATTCAGCTAAAAAAATGATTTGGAAGATGATACTAGTAACAACAGCGCGGAGTTGCGGTATCGCGATTAATGCAAAAACAGCTTTCCTGCAAGAAAAATGAAAAAGCTACCCATTTGGAATTGCTATCACATATTATTTTACTTATATGGGTGTAACAAATAAATTGGCACCATGGAACTTTTGCCACCTCGGGTGGTACCGATATCTGGTCTGGCCCATGGACTAAATATCCAGATCTTTTCATAATATGATAGTCTACTAGTGTGCCAAATTTGGTGCTTTCCTCACAAAATGCACAATTGTTATGCTATATTTAGCTTAGCTGCCGGACTAATGAGAGCATTCCATTCAGGGCCACACGTTGACTGTGACCGGAGAGGAAGTCCATGAGCCATGCGTGGAGTTTTCCATGGATACCATTGGAGGAGAGTTTGGTAACAAGGGTGGGATGCCAGACAGTATGGAAGGCACGAGAGATGTCAAGGCAGACAGCTCTGATATGCTGTTTGGCATTGAGGACCTCCATCAATTGTTGAGACAGCAGAAGCAGCATGTCCAGAGTAGCGTGGCCTGTTCTGAACCCAAATTGATGATCAGAGATCAAGCCATTGGAGAACAGGAAGGATTTGTGAGGAATGTAAGAAAGAGTCACAGCTGTAAAATCAGTCAAGTTAGGCTGTGATTAAATCTGATCATTTCAGATGCTGTGGTATATGGTCCACAAAACACATTGGACTGCAGGCATCTTCAGTCCAGACCTCGGAGCTAATGCTAACCCCATCTCCCTTTAATGTGTTGATCGCTTGGTGACAACTGATAAATTATTCCTGAATAAATCCCCTCTTTGGCTAGGAGCCAATGGGATTGTTTGGTGTCAGTCAGAGAGAGCAAGGCTAGTTGTGATTTCTAGCAAGGCTAGGGTCCCTAGAGATGGAAAATGTGTGATAGCAGTGGGTAGGTCTTTGCCTTCTCTGTGTTACTACCCAATACACAAACCCTACCCCTAAGGTCAACAATTGCCTGATTTTCATGCAAAATGTATAGGGATATCGTCAGTTTATGGTGTAAAAGAATGTATCCAAGTATTTTCACCAAAGCTTTGTATATTTTTGACAAGATATCTTGTCCGGCCATTGGGAGGGCCATGGAAGATGGGTAAATTCGTCCTTGTGCTCCACAAACCACCCGGTGACAACACGTGCCCTGTAGACCCTGCCTTCAAATGGAATGAGTGGACCCAGGTCACACCAGAAAAATGTGCCCCACACCATTATGGACCCGCCAGAATCTTTCACTGTTGGAAACGGGCAATCGACAAAAGCGGTGCAGGCAAATGGTGTGTCACCTTCCTCCAATCGGTGTTGGCCATGCTGGAGCACCCGCTCCCCAGCTGTGATCTGGTACTTCCTCTTCTCCCAATGTTTGTGAGATGGTGTATGGTGCAGGGGGAAGGAAAGGTGTCCTTCAACACATACCGAATCGCAGGTCGGCTAAGTCCCCATGGGGGAGGGTAAAGGTGTCCGGCAACACATACCGAATCGCAGGTCTCTGAGTCCACATGGGGAAGGGGGAAGGTGTCCTGCAACACATACCGAATCACAGGTCGGCTAAGTCCCCATGGGGAGGGTAAAGGTGTCCTGCAACACATACCGAATCACAGGTCATCTGAGTCCACATGAGGGAGGGGAAAGGTGTCCTGCAACACATACCGAATCGCAGGTCATCTGAGTCCACATGGGGGAGGGGAAAGGTGTCCTGCAACACACACCGAATCACAGGTCAGCTCAGTCCACCTGGGGGAGGGTGAAGGTGTCCTGCAACACATACCGAATCGCAGATCAGCTAAGTCCACATGGGGGAGGGAGAAGGTGTGCTGCAACACATACCGAAACACAGGTCATCTGAGTCCACATGGGGGAGAGGGAAGGTGTCCTGCAACACATACTAAATCCCAGGTCATCTGAGTCCACATGGGGGAGGGGGAAGGTGTCTTGCAACACATACCGAATCGCAGGTCATCTGAGTCCACATGGGGGAGGGTGAAGGTGTCCTGCAACACATACTAAATCCCGGGTCATCTGAGTCCACATGGGGGAGGGGAAAGGTGTCCTGCAACACATACCGAATCGCAGGTCATCTGAGTCCACATGGGGGAGGGGGAAGGTGTCTTGCAACACATACCGAATCGCAGGTCATCTGAGTCCACATGGGGGAGGGGAAATGTGTCCTGCAACACACACTGAATCACAGGTCAGCTCAGTCCACCTGGGGGAGGGTGAAGGTGTCCTGCAACACATACCGAATCGCAGATCAGCTAAGTCCACATGGGGGAGGGAGAAGGTGTCCTGCAACACATACCGAATCACAGGTCAGCTAAGTCCACATGGGGGAGGGGGAAGGTGTCCTGCAACACATACCGAATCACAGGTCAGCTAAGTCCACATGGGGGAGGGGAAAGGTGTCCTGCAACACATACCGAATCACAGGTCAGCTAAGTCCACATGGGGGAGGGGAAAGGTGTCCTGCAACACATACCGAATCACAGGTCAGCTAAGTCCACATGGGAGAGGGGGAAGGTGTCCTGCAACACATACTGAATCGCAGGTCAGCTAAGTCCACATGGGGAAGTTTGGGTGCCTTCCCTCAGCCTAGTTCAACATTAGAGATGCCTGACTGGACACCTTTCTGACAGGACATCTTTCTGACAGGACATCTTTCTGACAGGACACCTTTCTGACAGGACACCTTTCTGACAGGACATCTTTCTGACAGGACATCTTTCTGACAGGACATCTTTCTGACCGGATATCTTTCTGACAGGACACCTTTCTGACAGGACACCTTTCTGACAGGACATCTTTCTGACAGGACATCTTTCTGACAGGACATCTTTCTGAGAGGACACCTTTCTGACAGGACACCTTTCTGACAGGACACCTTTCTGACAGGACATCTTTCTGACAGGACATCTTTCTGACAGGACACCTTTCTGACAGGACATCTTTCTGACAGGACATCTTTCTGACAGGACACCTTTCTGACAGGACATCTTTCTGACAGGACATCTTTCTGACAGGACATCTTTCTGACAGGACATCTTTCTGACAGGACATCTTTCTGACAGGACACCTTTCTGACAGGACATCTTTCTGACAGGACATCTTTCTGACAGGACATCTTTCTGAGAGGACACCTTTCTGACAGGACACCTTTCTGACAGGACACCTTTCTGACAGGACATCTTTCTGACAGGACATCTTTCTGACAGGACATCTTTCTGACAGGACATCTTTCTGACAGGACATCTTTCTGACCGGATATCTTTCTGACAGGACACCTTTCTGACAGGACATCTTTCTGACAGGACACCTTTCTGACAGGACATCTTTCTGACAGGACATCTTTCTGACAGGACATCTTTCTGACAGGACACCTTTCTGACAGGACATCTTTCTGACAGGACATCTCTCTGACAGGACATCTTTCTGACAGGACATCTTTCTGATAGGACATCTTTCTGACAGGACACCTTTCTGACAGGACACCTTTCTGACAGGACATCTTTCTGACAGGACACCTTTCTGACAGGACATCTTTCTGACAGGACATCTTTCTGACAGGACATCTTTCTGACCGGATATCTTTCTGACCGGATATCTTTCTGACAGGACATCTTTCTGACCGGATATCTTTCTGACAGGACACCTTTCTGACAGGACATCTTTCTGACAGGACATCTTTCTGACCGGATATCTTTCTGACAGGACATCTTTCTGACAGGACATCTTTCTGACCGGATATCTTTCTGACAGGACACCTTTCTGACAGGACATCTTTCTGACAGGACATCTTTCTGACAGGACATCTTTCTGACCGGACATCTTTCTGACAGGACACCTTTCTGACAGGACATCTTTCTGACAGGACACCTTTCTGACAGGACATCTTTCTGACAGGACATCTTTCTGACAGGACATCTTTCTGACAGGACACCTTTCTGACAGGACACCTTTCTGACAGGACATCTTTCTGACAGGACATCTTTCTGACAGGACATCTTTCTGACAGGACATCTTTCTGACAGGACACCTTTCTGACAGGACATCTTTCTGACAGGACATCTTTCTGACAGGACACCTTTCTGACAGGACACCTTTCTGACAGGACATCTTTCTGACAGGACACCTTTCTGACAGGACACCTTTCTGACAGGACATCTTTCTGACAGGACACCTTTCTGACAGGACACCTTTCCTCGATACATCCGAAAAGAGGAAAACCCATGTCCAGCTGCGTGGGCCAAATGGCCGACATTGATCCCGAACAGGTGTGCATGATACGTGGTTCAAGAGTCCTATAAACTAAGTGAAACACAACCTGTGCCCTCTACTCCACAAAAGTAACAGTACAATCCAACGCTGGTCACAACTGTATTCATCTTCGGCATTATAAAAATAGAGGGTGCGGGGTAATTCATCATTTGCACCACTGCAGCTTTAGCAAGATGACCGAGAGGTGCACGCACTCTCCTCCAAGCTGTCTAGTCTGGGTTAGAATCCCCACCCAGCTATAAGCTGTCGATGCTTGACAGGCAGAGCAATTCATCAATGTGTGTGCGGTCCCTCGGATGGACGTTAAACTGGCCATTAGTTGGTGGGCGTTGAAGATCCCACCCACAGAGTCCTTCGCGAAGAGTAGGCGAGCTATCGCCGGCAGCTTGAACAACTTACTCATTCCTGCGACAATCTACAGGGGCACTGCATCAGCAGCACAGCTGTGCTACCACCTACCAGCGACGGTACAACCAGAAGCCACTAGAATGAATTAGTTAAATATTTTTCTGCACTCACAAGGTGAAATATTTTGACTCGAAGGTTTAATCGTCGATATTCAAATTTCAGTAAATTCCGACGATTTATATGGTCAAACTTGATGAAATGGTGAGAATATTCAATGGAGTAGGAACCACTATTTAGGGTTAGGGTTAGGGTTAGGGTTAGGGTTAGGGTTAGGGTTAGGGTTAGGGTTGTTAGGGTTAGGGTTAGGGTTAGGGTTAGGGTTAGGGTTAGGGTTAGGGTTAGGGTTAGGGTTAGGGTTAGGGTTAGGGTTGTTAGGGTTAGGGTTAGGGTTGTTAGGGTTAGGGTTAGGGTTGTTAGGGTTGTTAGGGTTATATGTCTTGTATTTGTATGATATACATGAAAATGGATAGACGAATTACGTGCACGTTTGTTCAAGGTACATGTAGGAATTTCGGATGAAACGACATTTGTATCATTTTAGTTCCAAAGGTGCGCACAAGGCTGGGCGTGGTTGTGGGGGAGAGAAACTTCTCCTTGGTGATTCCTTGGGTTAAACCAGAAGATGCTGGTCTGTACGAACGTGAACGGTAACCGGATTATACACTACAGAGTGAGTCGTCAGGTTGATAAAGGGAATTACATAAAATCGGAAAAACATATGTATATGTATGTATATATATTTTTCTTACCATTATTATTTCTTATTTTGTGTATATGAGTGAGTGGGTGAGGGTGTGTGTTTTTGCATGAATTAATTTTTGCACGAGTGTGTTTTTGTGTGTGGAGTGGTGTATGATGTAAGGGTAGGTGGTTAGATGGTTGGTTGGTTGGTGTTGTGTGTGTATGTGTGTATGTGTGTGTATGTGTGTGTATGTGTGTGTGTATGGGTGTGTATGTGTGTGTATGAATGATCTGGTGTGTTTTGTTGGTGAATGGTGAAGGGTATAAAGGTGGGTGTTTGAGTGTTCCACCATGTTTGTTTGGTGCTGTGGATTCTGGACGTGCAGACACGAGTGAACCAGTTCTGTTCTCCTCTGCCGGTGTTTTCGTTTCCTGTGTTCGTCCTGTTCGTATTTATTTCTCATTAGTTATTTATTTCTCTTATTATTGCTTGTTTGTCCTGCATTTTCGTTCGTCTCTTCCCTTCCTGCTTTCCCCCATACTTCCTTCTGTTTGGGGGGCGTTGCCCACCAGACAGGGGGGGAGCCTTGTTCTCCCCTTCGTCTCCCGTCCCTCCCTCCCCCCCCCCCCCCCCCCACCCTGAGTGTTGTCCTCCGCCCCTCCTAGAACCCCTGGTATGGCGAGCAGGCGCCATAATTGTGTCCGGTTTCGGTGGATTAATGATTGCAGTGTGCCGGCTAGTGATAAATTCGGTAAAGATGTATTGTTGAGTGTGCTGGGGTTCAAGGCTGTTGACTTTCTGCCCGATCTCCCTCGCCCGTGGTTTCGACGTGTCCTTCCAAATGGGGCAGGGACTTACCGAGTTCTGGCGCCGGTGGGCTACCGCTCGGTCTGCTGGGAAACTGGCAGACTGGGCGGTCGAGGCTCTCTCAGAAACACAGGAGAGAGTCGTGACCGTCCACCTGTACAACGAAGGCGTGAGTGACTATGATGTTAAGGTTTGGCTCAGTCGATACGCCGACATCCGAGGACAAGTACGGCTCGTTCGGGACAGCCTCGGTATTTGGACCGGGACTCGGCAGTTCCGGGTAAAGCTGCGGACGAGGGAGGATGGTACTGTCACCCACATCTCTAATGGGATTATGGTTGGGATGGACCGAGGCCAAGTCTTTTACGCGGGACAGCCAAAATTATGCCGCCGATGCGGTCAACTTGGCCACTTGTTTACTGGGTTTACAGTGAACATCTGCACTCAGTGTGGCGAGTTGGGACATTTGAGGGAGCGCTGCACCCAAGTGGTGCGGTGCAACCTCTGTGGTGCGCCGGGGCACACTTTCCGCTCCTGCCCGCAGAGTTACGCGAGCAAGATGCGTGCTGCTGCGGGTGGGAGTGGGGGTGTTGCCCCAGGGACAGGGGACGGTGTACCTCCAGGGACCAGGGGGGGGGTGTTGCCCAAGGGACGGGGGAGGGTGTTGCCCAAGGGACGGGGGAGGGTGTTGCCCAAGGGACGGGGGAGGGTGTTGCCCAAGGGACGGGGGAGGGTGTTGCCCAAGGGACGGGGGAGGGTGTTGCCCAAGGGACGGGGGAGGGTGTTGCCCAAGGGACGGGGGAGGGTGTTGCCCAAGGGACGGGGGAGGGTGTTGCCCAAGGGACGGGGGAGGGTGTTGCCCAAGGGACGGGGGAGGGTGTTGCCCAAGGGACGGGGGAGGGTGTTGCCCAAGGGACGGGGGAGGGGGTTGCCCACGGGACGGGGGAGGGGGTTGCCCACGGGACGGGGGAGGGGGTTGCCCACGGGACGGGGGAGGGGGTTGCCCACGGGACGGGGGAGGGGGTTGCCCACGGGACGGGGGAGGGGGTTGCCCAAGGGACGGGGGATGGGGTTGCCCAAGGGACGGGGGAGGGGGTTGCCCAAGGGACGGGGGAGGGGGTTGCCCAAGGGACGGGGGAGGGGGTTGCCCAAGGGACGGGGGAGGGGGTTGCCCAAGGGACGGGGGAGGGGGTTGCCCAAGGGACAGGGGGGGTTGCCCAAGGGACGGGGGAGGGGGTTGCCCAAGGGACGGGGGAGGGGGTTGCCCAAGGGACGGGGGGGGTTGCCCAAGGGACGGGGGAGGGGGTTGCCCAAGGGACGGGGGAGGGGGTTGCCCAAGGGACGGGGGAGGGGGTTGCCCAAGGGACGGGGGAGGGGGTTGCCCAAGGGACCGGGGAGGGTTTTGCCCAAGGGGCGGGGGAGGGTGTTGCCCAAGGGGCGGGGGAGGGTGTTGCCCAAGGGGCGGGGGAGGGTGTTGCCCAAGGGGCGGGGGAGGGTGTTGCCCAAGGGGCGGGGGAGCGGGTTGCCCAAGGGGCGGGGGAGGGTGTTGCCCAAGGGGCGGGGGAGCGGGTTGCCCAAGGGGCGGCGCAGGGGGTTGCCCAAGGGGCGGGGGAGCGGGTTGCCCAAGGGGTGGGGCAGGGGGTTGCCCAAGGGGCGGGGGAGGGTGTTGCCCAAGGGGCGGGGGAGGGTGTTGCCCAAGGGGCGGGGGAGGGTGTTGCCCAAGGGGCGGGGGAGGGTGTTGCCCAAGGGGCGGGGGAGGGTGTTGCCCAAGGGGCGGGGGAGGGTGTTGCCCAAGGGGCGGGGGAGGGTGTTGCCCAATGGGCGGGGGAGGGTGTTGCCCAAGGGGCGGGGGAGGGTGTTGCCCAAGGGGCGGGGGAGGGTGTTGCCCAAGGGACGGGGGAGGGTGTTGCCCAAGGGACGGGGGAGGGTATTGCATCTGGGGTCGGGGAGGGGTGGACTAATGTGTTTGTGTGTGTGTCAGCCCCCCGCCCTGTAGAAAGTAAAGGGAGGGAGTTGGAGGGGGAGGAGAACAAGGAGGGAGGGGCAGATCAGGACCTGGATGTGGCTTTGCCGGGTGTCGGGCCCACTGCGGTGGGAGGGGAGGAAGCACAACGAGTGCTGGCTCCGGTGGCGGGGTCAGAAGAAACATCCTCGGTGCCAGAAACCCCGCTGCCGGAGGCTGGAAGTGATGGCTCCTCCTCCGGCTATGAACAAAGCGACCCTGGACAATGGGTGGAGAAGAAGCGTTGGAGGAGGGGCAGGACAAAGGGAAAGCCCCACAGGGGAAGACCGCAAGAACATCAAAGACAAAAACCCCTGTGGGGCGCAGAGCCCCCCTTGCATCAAGCGACCCATCCAGGCCTGGGGGATCGCCTGCTCGTGGTAGGGGTGGGGTGCAGTCGGGGTTGGCCGCAGCAGGTCTCCGGGGGAGGGCCAAAATGCAGTCTTCCCCTGAACGCTCACGTTCCGGTTCCCCTGTGAGTCGTTCTCCACCCGTTGACCTCACCCCTCCTCCGGGGGCAGCTGTGGCCATCGGCCTCAAGGAGGGTTTTCTCGCGGAGGACTGGTGGCTTTCTTCCCCGGACAGCGGGCGAGGGGGGGTAATTTGTTTGACCCCCGAGGAGGAGGACCTCGCCCTGCTACCCGGGGAGAATGTCTGCATAGACGGAGACTGGCTCCCGGGCACCCTCGTGGCTCCCGGCTGCGGGAAGAACCGCAGGAGGAGGAAGAATGGTAGCCCGTCGTGTCTTGGCAAGGAGGGAGGAGCTTCATAAGTCCTATGACTCCCCTTTCGTGGTTTGCACTAGGGTTGGTGATTAATACACTAACACCTATGAGCTTTAAATTAACGTGTTTGAACGTACGGGGAGTCCGTACCACGGTCCGGAGGATCGCTATTTTTGAAGAACTGCGCAATTTTGAATGGGATGTCTGCCTGTTGCAGGAATGCCACATACCGCACGGTGAGTATGGATACCTCCGTGCAAATTGGCGGTACGGAGAGTCGTATTGGTCCAGAAGCAACACTAACAGGGCGGCAGGATTAGGGTTCCTTATTAAGAGCCCGAATGTCGAGGTCCTTAGTTTAGAAGAAATTATTCCAGGGCGATTGGCCGCGCTCAGGGTGGTGGTGTCCTCGACCCCACTGACCTTGGTCAATGTGTACGCTCCTTCGACGGTGGGAGAAAGAGTGGAGGTCCTGCGCCAGTTGGGGCCCCTCCTCTCCACCTCTGGCCCTCTGATCGTCGGGGGAGATTTTAATATAAGTTTGGACAGGTTGCCCCTGGATTCAGCGGCGCGGGCCCTTAAAGGGCTTGTTCAGGATTTTAGGTTGAGGGACACGGGTGCGGAAAGGAATGAGGTCACCCGGACCGATGCGGCTGGTACCAGTCGGGCCAGGATTGATTACATCCTTTTGACACCAAATTTTGGCGACCCGGATCTGGTACTTCACGCGGTGACATTTTCAGATCACTGTCGTTTGTCTCTGGGTATTGAATAAAATGGAGTGCGTCCCCGGCGCTCTGAACTCTGGAAGCTTAACTGTCGCCTTTTGCAGGATGACAGTTTAGACTTTAGTGCGTTCCTACGTTCGGAAGTATAGGGAGTGGGAAACGGTCAGGTGCCTCTTCCCTACTTCGGCAGCCTGGTGGGAGGAGGTGAAACGTAGGACCATCGGGTTTTTCCATACGGCCGGGCAAATGAGGGCCGCGGGGAAACGAGAGCGTTTGAAGCGCATGCAGGCGTATCTCCAGCGCCTGCATAAGAAACTTTGCAAAGGGAGGGACGTGTCAGGGAAAATCCGCCGGGTGAAGGAGGATTTTTGGCCTCCTCGAAGCCAGGGTGAGGGCCGTCATCTGCCGGAGAAAGGTGCAGGCATTGGAGGGGAACGAAAGGTGTACCTGATTTTTCTTCCAACGATGTGCCAGGCAGAGGGGAAGTTTGGCCCAGGTTAATGTGGGGGGAGGCCGTGTTTCGGATCCGGACCAAATTACTGAAGCAGTGGAGGGCTTTTACTTGAGGCTTTTTGAAAAACGACCGGTTGACCAAATCCAGATGGCCGACGTTCTCGGCCATCTGAGGAATCATTTGAGCCCCGAACAGCGGGAACGGTTGGAGGAGCCGGTGAGCCTGGAGGAATTGACCTCCGCTGTTAGGGATTTGGCCGCGAATAAAACCCCGGGTGACGACGGCCTGCCCGTGGAGTTTGATCGCAGCCTTTGGCACGTCCTTGGCGAGGGCTTATCTGCAGGTAGTGAGGGAGCTAGCCACCTCTGCGAGGTTTCCAGATTCAATGCGCCGGGGCGTGGTAAACCTCGTGCACAAGAAGGGTGATCGGGAGGATCTGTCCAACTGGCGCCCGATCACTTTGTTGAATGTCGACTACAAGATACTAACAAAGGTGCTGTCTAAGAGGGTGCACGGTGTCATGGTGGACCTCATGCACCCGGATCACACTTGTGCTGTTCCGGGACGCAGAGTGTCCGACAGCCTGGGCCTGGTTCGAGAGGCGATCCAGCTGGCGGAGGAGAGAGGCCTCCCACTGAGCAGAGTCAGTTTGGACCAGGAGAAGGCTTTCGACAGTGTCACATGAATACATGATGGCCGTTTTGGACCGTTTTGGCTTTGGGCCAAATTTGATGCATTGGGTGGACCTGATGTATAGGGACGTTGAAGCCCGTGTTTTGGTCAACGGACACCTCGGGAGCCTTCCCAGTCGCTTCTGGGGTCAGTCAGGGCTGCCCAATGTCACCAGTCCTTTTTCTCCTTTGTATTGAACCGTTTGCTTGTGCACTGCGAGCGGACCCATCCTTCCCTGGGTTGTGGATTCCCGGAACCCATGGGGAGCGCCTAAAGGTGAGTCTGTACATGGACGACGTGTCGGTGTTTGTCACCGATGCAGTCGCCATGTGCAGACTAGTGGGTCTCTGCGAGCGTTTTGGGTTGGCCTCCTCTTCTAAAATCCATCCTCAGAAGAGTGAGGTCATGCACTTTGGTCGGCACAGGACGGGATCCAGCCCCCCTTGCCCGTACACGGAGCGGAGAGATCGATTGAAGATCCTCGGGGTCTGCTTTGACCCAGGCGGCGTGGCCGCTGAGAACTGGTGAACGGTCATTGGGGGAATGGAATTGGAGGTCGCTTCTTGGCGGTCTCGTCGCCTCACCATGGAGGGGCGAAATTTAGTGATCAACAATATTTTGATTGGTAAGTTGTATTTGGCGAGAATCTCCCCACCTCCTCCTGCGGTGGGACGGGCTCTGGAGAGATTAATTTTCACTTTCTTCTGGGTTACCCGAGCAGAGCGCAGGAGTAGGAGGGTTGTGAAGATGAGCCCGTCCTTGGGTGGGAAGGGTGTCCCCTGCCCGGTGTTTGTATGTATGTCTGCGTTTGCGTGTACTCATGGAGTTATTTGTCAGAGGACCCGGGTCGCCTGCTGGCACGGGATTTCTTTTCTTTTCTGGGGTCGTCCGTCGCGCGGTTGGAAGGGCGGTCCCTCCCACTGTCTCGGCCTTTTTCTGGGTCGTGTCCGGGGCATTTCCAGGTGTTTGAGGGGTTCGCCCGGGAGCAGGGCATGTTGACCTGTCGGCCCATCGGTTGGCAGTTGTCGCAGGTCCTGGATCACTTGCGCCCAAGGGAGGTGCTGTGGGAGGTGCGTATCCTTCGCGGAAGGCTTCTCGCAGAACGTACGGTGAGAAAGGTTTGGGAGAACGTTTCGGCTCGCTGCCTCGCCAACGACCAGAAGGACGTCGCGTGGCAAGCCGCCCATGAGTGTCTTCCAGTCCGGGTGTTTCGGTTCCAGAGGGACCTGAACGTGTCGGTCCAGTGTCCCCGACCTCGATGCACAGGGGACGAAACCGTCAGGCATGTCCTTTGGGACTGCCCTGTCGCCGAGGGGGTCTGGTCGCTTGCGGCTGGCCTCCTCGAATGCTATGTGCCTTGGCTGGTGATGGTCAGATGGGACGTCTTTGCGTTCAGCCGGCTCCTTCCACAACCAGTGCCTGGCCGCAAGTGGAGGCAGGCCTGGAGAACGGTCTGTATAATCAAGACCGTCTTGTGGCGAGCGAGAACCAGAGGTTTCTATACCAGGGAATGGTTGGATCCTGGGCAGATATGGGGCATGGCCCCATCCTGCCTCCAAAGGTACAGGCTTGGCGACAGCCTGCGGGCGACGGGGCGGGGTGCTGGCCGTAACGATGCGTCAGGTGTGTCGTAAAGCCCTCCCTGGAGCGGGGAATATGGCCGGGCTTCTCAGTGGTGAAGGGGGGGGGGCCCACGGGAGGTTACTTCCAAATGTGCGGGCGACAGTCATGTACAGCCGTAGTCCCTGGCCGAGCTTGCCGCCCGGGCTTGGAAAGGTTGGGGGTGCTCCAGCAGGTGTGCTTGCGGGCCCTGTCGGGCGGTGATTCTCATTGGGACACTCACGCCTCGTGGGCAGCTCAGGGAGCCGGTGCCTTCCTTGTGGTGCATCTTCCGGGTGGGCCCTCCTGGGCACGGCCTGGGGAAGGTGGGGGCAGTTGGGTTTCCTTTTGTTTGATCTTGATTTTGCCTTGGTTTGATTTTTATTTTCTTTCATTATTATTTCCAGCGGTGGGTCGATCCCTCAACGTGTTTGTGGCTGCATGTTCCCGGCTGCGGTTAGCAGCCGGTTGTTGATTTCGGTATGCAAAGGAAAAAAAAGGCCCCTTGATCCTTATTGTTTTAAGGTGTCCCTTCCTTGGTTGTTTTGGGGGGGGGGGGGTGGGAGGGGGGATAGGGTCTTCTTTCCTTTCTCCCTCCCCTTTGGTTAGTTAGAGTTAGGTGTCTGATGCCTGGGGTGGGAGGGCTTTTTGGGGGGTTTGGGGATAGGGATGATGGACTTTGGTTTTTACGATTCATGGTTTGAGTTTGATTTGATTTTCATCTTGATCTTTGAACTTTGTTTTCTTTCGTTTCTTGAACCTTGCTCTGCTTTCTCTCTTTGATATTTATTGTTTGATCCCTTGGCTTTTGATTTCTTGGCTTTTGATTTCCTGGGTTCTTGTGTGATGGTGATGGGTTTATTGAGTGTTTTTTTTAATTTTTAATTATAACCTTTTTTTGTCATAAAAAAGGCTTCGGCCATAAAAAGAGGTGTTGCTGTTGTTGTTGTTCACACTTGCTGGGGGTGGGGGTATGTATGCATCCAGGTGTAGTTGCTGCATGTGGATGTGTATGTGCCCCTGCTGGCCCACCTTAGCTGAACATATCGAGGTTGAAGGGCCGAAACAGGATGATGCTGAGGACCTCGACTGAGGACCTGGTCAGTGCGGCACACTTGTGAACCAGGTGTGTTTTTGAACATATATATATGTATGTATATATATATATACACAAAGAATTAAGTTAAGCACCCCTACACAACGAATTAAGGTAAGCACCCCCTAATATATATTCTTTGTGTATATGTATACATTGGCATATATTCTAAGGTATGTGAGATCAAATAATGATTGGTATGACATTAGCAATTATCCATTGATGAAATTGAGTTATCAAAGTGAAAAAAAGTGATTGGTTGAGTCAGTGATCCGATCACGTGGGTCCTACACACGTTATTGACGCAAAGATCGCTAGAGGTCTTCTCAGAACAATGACTGTACGTTAGAAAACATAAACGTCATCCACACTGTCCGTGATGGACCTATAGCTCCATACTTAAATTGAGGTGAAAATATGCCTAAAATTCCCAAAAAATTTCACCTTAAATTATTCAGAATAAAATATTGAAAACGGCATGATTGTTATGTTTTTATGTGACCATAATATCACTTCTCCAGAAAATATAGCAATATCATGGGTATATTACACTGTTTTGACGACAACAAACTTGTAATGTGCGAGGTTGTAAAAAAACGGGGGGGGGTGCTTAACTTAATTCTTTGTGTATATATATATATATATATACTGAAACGCAAAAGAAACTTACCACCTTTGAAACCTGTAAATATCAACAATAACACTGCGTGTAGTAAATGTGTGAACTTATTTGTGGACAATAGTGTCCTCGCTGTCAGACAAAACGGTCACGGATGGTCACTTGAACCTTCAATGGTCACTTCATAGCACAGCTGTTGAACAGCCGTTTTGACTGTCAGTGATTAGCCAAGGGGTACGGGATGATTTTAATGAGCTGCACGTGATGTCTTGATATTGGCTTTAAAAAGGCCAGTGCAAAATGCGCATTTTGACCGAAACATTTGACCATTTTGACCATTTTGACCAACTTCAAAAAGACCGAAAACGCAAAAGAAACTTACCACTTGTTTGAAATGTAATAAAATTGTAACAGTTCAAAATAAAACAAACCAACAATTGCTAATTGAAACATTGGCATTTTATTGATGACATGTCAAGTTTTTGACCAAGATACACCATCTCATCAGTTTGTTCTACAGTACAGAACAGCACAGGGTGCAATGTCAGTCCCCTTTCAATAGCGTGTATGGCCACCATTGTTTTGGATACAGGCAGTGCATCGTCGGCGTATACTGCCTACCAGTCTTTGGATGGATTGCTGCTGGATTCTGTCCCACTCAGTCCTCAATGTCTGAAGCAGCTCTGCCCGTGTCCTGGCCCTGCCAACGACGCGTCTCCCAAGCTCATCCCACAGGTGCTCTATGGGATTCAGGTCAGGGGAGAGCGCAGGCCACTGCATGGTGTTGATGGTCTCGCCTTGGAGAAATGCAGTGGTAAAGCGAGCAGCATGGGGACGAGCGTTGTCATGCTGAAAGGTTCTCAGTTCTGGGTGGTCTAGCAGGAATGGCAGCAGATGAGGTCGCAGGATGTTATCCACATACCGCTGGGCGTTAAGATTCCCATCCACAACCACCAGTGGCGTCCTGTACCGGCCTGATATGGCTGCCCACACCATCACACTTGGGCCACCCCACCTGTTGGCTTGACGCACGCAACAATCGGCATATCGCTCGCCAGTTCTTCTCCAGACACGCTCACGCCCATCAGGACTGTCCACACAGAACCTTGACTCTTCGCTGAAAGCGACCTCGTTCCACTGCGCCAAGGTCCACCGCTGATGCTGCTGGCACCATCTCTGACGGTTGCGGCGATGGGCAACCGTCATCACGGGGCCTCTGTATGGTCTTCTGGCAGTCAGACCATAGTCATGCAGTCGTCTTCGTGCAGTATCATTGGAGATCCGTGGGTTTGCACGCCCCGGAGTTTCTGCCGCAGTGCGGGATGCTGGACGGAATCGATCCCGCAGGTGACTTCGGACCATCTGCCTGTCCTGCCTTGCAGTGGTGACTCTTGGCCTCCCTGATCGAGGTCTGTCATCTGCAGAGTTGTGGAGGGTGTCTCTGTCCACCAGGGCCGATATCGTCTGGTGTGAACAGCCAAGGCGACGTGCCACCTCACGGTAGTTCAGTCCGCCTTGCAGCATGCCCAGGGCACGCTGCCGTTGATCCCTTGACAATCGTGGCATGTTGATTGAAATGCCCATTTTGCACTGGCCTTTTTAAAGCCAATATCAAGACATCACATGCAGCTCATTAAAATCATCCCATACCCCTTGGCTAATCACTGACAGTCAAAACGGCTGTTCAACAGCTGTGCTATGAAGTGACCATTGAAGGTTCAAGTGACCATCCGTGACCGTTTTATCTGACAGTGAGGACACTATTGTCCACAAATAAGTTCACACATTTACTATACGCAGTGTTATTGTTGATATTTAAAGGTTTCAAAGGTGGTAAGTTTCTTTTGCGTTTCAGTATATATATATATATATATATATATATATATATATATATATATATATATATATATATATATATATATATATATATATATCTATATCAGTTACTTTGCGATTTCATACCATCAGTGGTGAACCGCCATTAAGGTATCCCATCCAGCTATGCTGTACCTTAATGGGAGCGATAAGTGCCATCTGCCACATGGCACATTACCTCTGGTATCCACTCATTATATGGAATCCCCTGGATGCAGCCGGGAGCAAACCAATCCAAATATATGTGCAGTTCTCCAGCTTTCAATGAGCGCAAGTAATGACGTCACTGCCATGTACATACGCTCTGCCTGTCAAGCTCTCAAGAGAACCCTCTGACAGAGCAGAATTTTGATCTTAGTTCAGATACTGTCATAAGTGTATGTAAAACTCACAGTTACCGACCTGGTTTCGCCCTTTTGGGGCTCATCAGGGCAACGCAGTGAGTACTGCATACACTTATGACTCTGAAAACCTTTCGGTCAGAGGGTTCTCTTGAGAGCTTGACAGGCAGAGCGTATGTACATGGCAGTGACGTCATTACTTGCGCTCATTGAAAGCTGGAGAACTGCACATATATTTGGATATATATATATATATATATATATATATATATATATATATATATATATATATATATATATATATATATATATATATATACATACATACACACACACACCGGGGCTTCCGGTCCGGTCTGGAGAGGACGCTGGCGCTACTTGTTCGCAGCTTCCCCGACTGGGCCATTGTACATAGTTTGCTTTACTGGTGGTCGTGTCGGATTTTTGACCGTTGGGTCTGCCCTCTGCTCGGTCCCGGCTCTGCTCCTGGCTTCGCCTGCCCGGCTCCTCCACTGTTTCCTCAGGCCCGCTCACGTTGTTTGCGGCAGTGGCTGTTTGCCACTGTGGTCTTGAATAGCGGCTGCGGTCGTTTGCCGCTTTGCCTCCTCAACCTTGGCCTCGTACTCGTCCCTTCGCTCCTGCCTGGCATGGCTCTGAGGTACTCCGCCGCAAGGCTTCTTCTGCTCAATACTAACTCCACCCCATCATGCATCTCTGCAATCAAATACCACGGACTCCTGCGACGACCCAGATACATTCATAGAGGCTCCGGTCGTAAGTTTGTTTACTTACAAACAGGTCACTCCATTCCCGTACTCTGGTCGGCTCAGCGCACTCCCACTCATCGTCCCAGCGCACCTGGTCACAGCAACGCACACGATCGCACCTCCTGTCTGCAAACCCTGGCTAAATCACCTGAGTTCATCCCCACCGTACAAAACAACATCAAGCTCACCCTGTTCAATACCCGGTCCCTCAACAACAAAAGCCACTCCCTGAACGACTACATTCTGGATAATAAACTGGACTTTCTCTGTCTCACTGAAACCTGGCAACAACCTCTGGACTACTTCTCACTCAACCTCACTACACCATGGATATTCTTACATCAATAAACCACACTCGGAGGGATGAGGTGGTGGAATTGCCGTAATTCACCGACAGGACATCAAGACCAGCCTCATCTCCATCGCATCTGCTCCATCATTTTAACACCTGGCTTTTAAACTCTCTGGTCACACACAGTCAGTCATGGCTGTCGTCTACCGCCCTCCCATACCACACCCATCATTCCTGTCTGACTTCTCCGACTTTCTGACCCAGCTCTGTTCCCTCTCCCCCTCAATCCTCCTCCTCGGTGGTTTCAATATCCACATGGACTACACTGACTCCACAATAACCACTGACTTCACTGATTTACTCACCTGCTTTAACCTCACTCAACATGTCAACTTTCCTACCCATAACCGTGGGCACATTCTGGACCTTGTCTGCTCTACTGGATTAATTTTGCAACATCTCTCCTGCTCCGACCTCACCCACTCTGACCACTTAGCCATCACTATGACCATCAACATCCCCACCCCAGCACCAAGGCATTATTGCACTATCAACTTCCGTAAGCTAACTCTCTTTCACCTCCCTCATACTCATCCACCCTCTCTGAAAAAATGTCCACTTCTCCCTTCGTTGACCTCCACACCCCTTCTGATCTCACTGACTACTACAACCACACTCTCTCCTCCTGCCTTGACCAGCTTGCGCCAATAAAAAACCAAAACAGTTTCTTTCACCCATTCTGCTCCCTGGTTTACCCGTGAACTCCGCCTGATGAAAACTCGTGCTCGCCAACTTGAAAGACTCCGCAATAAAACAGGGCTCACAATTCACTCCCAAGCCTACAAGGACCACGTACAACACTATAAAGATGCCCTCTCCCACGCCCGCTCTGCCTACTACTCTCAAATTATCCACTCTGGCTCTGGAAACCCAAAAACACTCTTCTCTACAATAAACAAACTCCTCAGCCCCCTGGACACCACCACCCAGTCATTCACAGTAGACAACTGCATCTCCTTCCTTTCATTCTTCCAATGCAAAATTGACAACATCTACAACAGCTTAACCACCACCACACCCGCTCCCCCTCAATCCACCTGCCCCCCCTTATCCTGCCAACCCCTGTCTCAATTCTCCCCAGTCTCCCCTACTGTCCTCTCTGAACTCTTCATAGGAATGAAAACTGCCACCTGCACTCTTGACCCCATCCCTCCAGCTTTGTCAAGACCTCCCTTCCTGCTCTCTCTCCACTTATCACTGCAACAATAAACTCCTCCCTGTCTACAGGCATCATCCCACCATCCCTCAAAATTGCTGCTGTTACCCCCATTCTGAAAAACCTGGACTCAACCCTGACACCCTAAATAACTTCAGACCCATCTCCAACCTACCCTTTCTGTCAAAAGTTTTGGAATGCGCTGTGGCCGCTCAACTCAAACATCACCTCTCTGCCAATAACCTGTATGAAACATTCCAATCCGGATTCCGCTCCAACCACAGCACTGAAACTGCCCTCCTCAAAATCACCACGACCTTCTCCTCTCCTCTTGACGCTGGCAACCAACATTCTCATCCTCCTCGACCTCAGCGCCGCCGTTGACACCATCAATCACACCATCGACCTCAACCCGACTTGAAACCACCTTTAACATTACCAGCACTGCCCTCTCTTGGATCAAATCGTACCTCTCTGACAGACACCAGTTCATCTCCATCAATAACTGCAAGTCCCCCACTGCTCCCCTCCCCAAGGTGTCCCCAAGGTTCAGTTCTCGGCCCCCTCCTCTTCTTCCTGTACCTGTCCCCCCTTGGTCACTTAATCCGCCGGCATGGTCTCCAATTCCACTGCTTCGCCGATGACATCCAGCTTTTCATCTCCACCAAGTCCATCTCCACCGCCACCCACTCTAACCTGACAAACTGCATCACTGAAATAAAATCCCGGCTTCAAATCAACTTCCTCAAACTTAACTATGATACATTTGAAATAATCATCATTGGCCGAAAAACGCTCACCAATCCACCCATAACTTTGCCCTCAACATCGAAGGTTTCCCAGTATCCACCGCGCCTCACATACGGAATCTTGGCATCATCTTTGACCAAACCCTCTCCTTCGACAAATACACTAAACGGATCACAGACAGCCTCTTTCACCTGAAAAACATCGCCCGTCTCCGTCCATCCCTCTCCTCCACGGCTGCAGAAACCCTCATCCACGCCTTCATCACCTCCCGTCTGGACTACTGCAACAGCCTCCTCTATGGTTCACCCTCAATAATCACCAATAACTCAAATACATTCAGAACTCCGCTGCCCGTCTACTCACCCATTCCTGGACCCGTGACCACATCACCCCCGTCCTTTACAAGCTTCACTGGCTCCCCATCCCCAGAGAATCCAGTACAAAATCCTCCTCTTGACCGACAAAGCCCTCCATAACTTGGCCCCATCCTACCTGACTGACCTCCTCTCCAGACACACTCTCACCCGCCAACCTCCGCTCTGCTGGTACTGTCGAGGAAGTGTAGTGAGACTCAAGACTCCAATGATGTCACAGGTTTACAAAAGATCACAACTTATTAACTGGTTGTTCACTTCATTCCAATACCAAATAACTACCGTTTAACTCAATGGACCAGGTAACTCTATCCGCATAGTCCCTCTTTCGTGGCTGCAGCGCCGTACTCGTGGTATGCGTTCATTCCGTCGGGCAGGGCTTCTGAGGATGAGTGCTCCTGAGTCAAGGAGATGTTCACTCTTTTATGGGCGCCGCAGTATTAATCCTTCCTCCGCTAATCCTAATCCGTTCTCCGCAAACGTTACTCGGTCGCCTCACTGGCACCAGCTCGCTCCCCTCCTGCTGCGAGTTCCATTTACCAAACAATAGGGGGGTGCTCCAGCCTGGGGCTGTGACCAGGTGGACAAGAGATTACCATGTTCGTGCACATTCCTGACATTCATTTACGAAATCGTCTATCTGCTTCGTTACCAGTCCCAATCAATGAGTTACATTTCCACAGTACCAACCTCCTGACCCCCCCCCCCCCCATGCAAAACAAATTCAGATCCTGGGGGGACAGGGCCTTCTCCATCGCTGCTCCCACCCTCTGGAACTCACTACCTCACACCATCAGAGACTCCTCTTCACTCACCACATTCAAAACATCACTCAAGACCCACCTGTTCAACACTGCATTCAACATTTACCCCACAGCATTTAACCCCTGACTATCTCTTCTCCTCCTCCTTCCTTTTGCTTTGATTATTTACCTATTGATTTTTGTCTTTTTGCACTTGTTTTTTTGTACTCTGTCAAAGCGCCTTTGGGCTTCTTGAAAAGCGCTATATAAAATAAATGTATTATTATTATTATTATTATTATATATATATATATATATATATATATTTATATAAATATATATATATATTTATATAGATATATATATATATATATATATATATATATATATTTATATATTTATATATATATATATATATATTTATATATATATATATATATATTTATATAGATATATATATATATATATTTATATCGATATATATATATATATATATATATATATATATATATATATATATATTTATATAGATATATATATTTATATAGATATATATTGTTGAGGATTTGGGAACTGTGTAATTCGATGTAAATTTTCCCCTTTTGTGTGCTGTAAATCTTCTTGTAAATATCACCCTCCAATTGTAAAGATCAAAGGTCATCCTTAGTTAAGCCATCGCACACACGTAGCCAATCATAAGATTCCCTCAGTAGTTATGTCCTTAGTAAATGTCAGTATAAGGCTCTGTGGTCCACTAATTCATTGTGTTGCATCAATTAAATAAGATAGATCCCCTTTCATATCCCAAAGCTTCCATTGCCAACTGCATTGGGCGATTGTCTGCAATTGCCGCCAATGAGCATGTGCTCTGTTCGGGGAAGAAAGGCGTGTCTCCACCTTGTCATCGAAGGGGGTTTGATATATTGATATATACTAGGACGTGCCCGTACGTGGCGTACCCGTAACCGTACCCGTAACCGTACCGTACCGGAACCGTACCCGTACCGTACCCGTACCCGTGACGTGCCCGTAATGAATATGTACAAAATATAAATATGTATGTACATGTACTACAATCGATCGTACCTTACAACAATCAACACAGATTGCAACGTCAAATAAATGAATACGCTCTCAAATGTGCCGTCCGAGGCAGCGTCTGCTCGCCACGTTCAGCGTCACTATGACTATCCGTAAGTCCGGAAGTGACGTCCTCATTTGACTGTCCGGAAGGTCGCATATCGCAGGAAAGCGAAAGAATCGCAAATTAGTTTTAATTAGTTTTAAAACATAGTTTAACGCCAACATAGTTTGCCAACGTGAAATAAATGAATACGCTCTCAAATGTGCCGTCCGAGGCAGAGTCTGTTCGCCACGTTCGGCACACGTGATAGCTCGCTGCTCTCTGATTGTTTGAATCGTTTTTTGGACATAGCTCGGTAACTACTTGTCCGATTAATATGAAACCTTGAAAAGGCACATCCTCGGGTCCCCAGCAATATACCTGGCAAGTTTCAAGTATATCGGACCCGTGGTTGTCGAGAAACAGCGGTCACAGACAAACACACAGACATACACACATACACACACACACACACACACACACACACACACACACACACACACACACACACACACACACACACACACACACACACACACACACACACACACACACACACACTACTGGAATTATAGATAGATATATATATATTGATATATATATATATATATATATATATTGATATATATACATATATATATATATTGATATATATTGATATATATATATATATTGATATATATTGATATATATATATATATATATATATATATATATATATATATATATATATATATATAGATATATATTGATATATATTGATATATATATATATATATATTGATATATATATATATATATTGATATATATAGATATATATTGATATATATTGATATATATATATATATATATTGATATATATATATATATATTGATATATATATATATATATTGATATATATATATAGATATATATTGATATATATATATAGATATATATTGATATATATATATATATATATATTGATATATATATATATATATATATATTGAGATATATATATATATATTGATATATATATATATATTGATATATATATATATATTGATATATATATATATATATTGATATATATATATATATATATATATATATTGATATATATATATATATTGATATATATATATATATTGATATATATATATATATATTGATATATATATATATATATATTGATATATATATATATATATATTGATATATATATATTGATATATATATATTGATATATATATATATATATTGATATATATATATATTGATATATATATATATATTGATATATATATATATTGATATATATATATATTGATATATATATATATATTGATATATATATATATATTGATATATATATATATATTGATATATACTGTATATATATATATATATATATATATATCTCTATATATAAAGGAGAACTGTCTGTGTGTGTGTATGTGTGTGTGTCTGTCTGGATGTCCGCTTAAAACTCAAGAACTACACATCGGAGAAAAGTTTTGGACACAGATTCGGAATCAGCATAAAATCCCGGTGGTTTTAGGCTGTTTTATTTTAATATCAATTGTTTAAAAACACCGCGCCAGCTGCAATTCCATGTTTGAGGCGGCGATAAACGTTCGGGGTGTATTGCAATGGTTTGTCGGGTTTGGCTGTGGGTCCAGAATAGCTCCCATTTCCTTATGTTCTTCCACTTTTATTTTGATTCTTCTGTTACAACGCCTTCCTTATCTACCTTATATCCCCCCGACGAGGCCTCTACATAATTTCATGCGGCAGAATTTCGTGCATTTTGAGTGAAAGAAGTGAGACGAAGTTGTAGGAGGACGAAGAGGGCGGTCACTTTCGAGGTCTCGATCGTGAGTGGAAATGGTGGGAATTGCGTTTGTATCGCAAAGTAAAGGATCTGCATTCATTTCTGAACTTGCATTGGTGGATTGTTATACATCTGCATTATTTTTCATAAAAACACTATGTTGAACTTGAAGGCTCCTGCACGGACCTCCTCCTCCACTCCCCGACCTCCCCTCATCCTGCTTCCAGGCCCTGGGCTCCTCTGGTTTTGCCGATTGTGAGAGTCCAAAGCTTTTTAGCTCCAGTCAGAGCTGACTCGGTGCTGCAAAGTCTGCCATTTCAATCGTTGTGGGACGAGTTGGGTGTTGTGAGACGGGTCGGGTGTTGTGGGACGGGTCGGGTGTTGTGGGACGGGTCGGGTGTTGTGGGACGGGTCGGGTGTTGTGGGACGGGTCGGGTGTTGTGGGACGGGTCGGGTGTTGTGGGACGGGTCGGGTGTTGTGGGACGGGTCGGGTGTTGTGGGACGGGTCGGGTGTTGTGGGACGGGTCGGGTGTTGTGGGACGGGTCGGGTGTTGTGGGACGGGTCGGGTGTTGTGGGACGGGTCGGGTGTTGTGGGACGGGTCGGGTGTTGTGGGACGGGTCGGGTGTTGTGGGACGGGTCGGGTGTTGTGGGACGGGTCGGGTGTTGTGGGACGGGTCGGGTGTTGTGGGACGGGTCGGGTGTTGTGGGACGGGTCGGGTGTTGTGGGACGGGTCGGGTGTTGTGGGACGGGTCGGGTGTTGTGGGACGGGTCGGGTGTTGTGGGACGGGTCGGGTGTTGTGGGACGGGTCGGGTGTTGTGGGACGGGTCGGGTGTTGTGGGACGGGTCGGGTGTTGTGGGACGGGTCGGGTGTTGTGGGACGGGTCGGGTGTTGTGGGACGGGTCGGGTGTTGTGGGACGGGTCGGGTGTTGTGGGACGGGTCGGGTGTTGTGGGACGGGTCGGGTGTTGTGGGACGGGTCGGGTGTTGTGGGACGGGTCGGGTGTTGTGGGACGGGTCGGGTGTTGTGGGACGGGTCGGGTGTTGTGGGACGGGTCGGGTGTTGTGGGACGGGTCGGGTGTTGTGGGACGGGTCGGGTGTTGTGGGACGGGTCGGGTGTTGTGGGACGGGTCGGGTGTTGTGGGACGGGTCGGGTGTTGTGGGACGGGTCGGGTGTTGTGGGACGGGTCGGGTGTTGTGGGACGGGTCGGGTGTTGTGGGACGGGTCGGGTGTTGTGGGACGGGTCGGGTGTTGTGGGACGGGTCGGGTGTTGTGGGACGGGTCGGGTGTTGTGGGACGGGTCGGGTGTTGTGGGGCGGGTCGGGTGTTGTGGGGCGGGTCGGGTGTTGTGGGACGGGTCGGGTGTTGTGGGACTGGTCGGGTGTTGTGGGACTGGTCGGGTGTTGTGGGACGGGTCGGGTGTTGTGGGACGGGTCGGGTGTTGTGGGACGGGTCTGGTACTGTGGGACGGGTCGGGTACTGTGGGACGGGTCGGGTACTGTGGGACGGGTCGGGTACTGTGGGACGGCTCGGGTACTGTGGGACGGCTCGGGTACTGTGGGACGGCTCGGGTACTGTGGGACGGCTCGGGTACTGTGGGACGGCTCGGGCACTGTGGGACGGCTCGGGCACTGTGGGACGGCTCGGGTACTGTGGGACGGCTCGGGTACTGTGGGACAGGTTGGGTATTGTGGGACGGGTGATGTTGTTTCGAGACCAGAATCCCGCTCGGTTGACAGTCACACTGCCAAAGTCACACTGCCCCAAAGTTAACCAGAAATGTTGTATACCAAGAGGTTTTGAGAAATTGAAAATTGACAAAACGTCATGTAGGAAATGTACTGTGATATTGCTCTAAAATATTGTTGCGGATATGGGATTTGGCCTCCATCCATATCCGCTTGTAAATATTCCCCTATTTCCCCAATACTCCCCAACTATCCCCAATCCCCCATTCCCTAGTCCCATTGTCTGTAAACAACACTCTGTAGAACCGACCTTCCCCTTTTTCCCCCATTAAATGTCGTGCCCAGGTTCACCGCATCTCACGTAGACAACTATAGGACATCTTGCTAGTTATTCTTAGTCTATGTCAGTTAAGGACTCGTTTCCATTAATTCTGACTCTTCGTTGCACCAGAATGTGATTGTATGGCACCAGTAGTAAGTTTAGGACCTCCCCATACTGCCTCCCATCTTCCTCATGCAACAACAACAACAACAACAACTACAACAACAGCGCGCGGGGAGTGTGCGTCCTCACTCCGGCTTGGTTAGCCGCCATTGCCCATGTGCTCGACGGGGTTACCAAATAGGGGCTCCCTGTCAGCTCCTCGTCAAGGGCGGAGCCCGGTAACCCCCCGCACCCAATAAGAAGCGGCGGGCCGATTCCATCTGGGGCGGAGATAACGAGCCGAGGGCGTGTCACTCCCCGCTGGATATATGCAGCCACTTACCGGACGTGACGTCAGATGCGCCCCCAGCTTGAAAAGAGAAGTCGCCACCTCCGAGCGCTGAGACCTCCCGCATCTCCGGACTGGACCGGGTCGTTTCTGCCCCTGAGCCAAGGTGCACCTTGAGCCTCGACTACCTGCCCTTCCTTGCCATCAATCCCTGTGTGAGTCAGTTTTGTCCTGTTTATCTGTGGTCTGTCGGGGCTACTATAAGACCGTGATTAAGTGCCCACCTTCCTATGCTGTCCCTCTTGTCCTTGTAATCTAAACGTTCCGCATATCCCATATTATAACCTCCTCCGGAGGTCTTGAGAACTGTACCCCTGGTGTCGTGTCATCTAACCCAGCCGTTGTGTCCTTTCCATCATTGATTTAGCATAGCGCGACTTAGTCAACGTTCGAGTATAATCGGGTAAACTGTGCAGACGCGGTCATACCAAACCGCTCGGTAAACTAACATCCAAAACCGCGTCTGTAACATTTGGTGTCGAGGAGTTGGATTCGGACCTGGGACTAAATTTGTTAGGCCCAAATTTTGGAACACCAATTGTACCATTAGGGTAACATTTGGTGTCGGGAAGTGGGATTCGATCCGGAGCGCGTTTCACGCGCTCGAAATTATAACAGCGAAATTTAATTGTGTTTTACAAAAAAAAATAAAAACCCGAATTTTGAAAGTCGCGCTATGGCAGACCAAGACGGCTGGGTTCCGGTAGAAGAGAGTGAGGCAGGGTCGATCCAGGACCAAATTGAGGGACAAGAGGAGAGCGAAGCAGTGAGGGTAGCAGATTCGCAAAATAGCGTCGTCACGCACAAGGTAGCGGGCGCGCAAAATGGCGCCTCGCAGATGGCCACGGCGACCACGCCCGCGACCGTGGTAGCGCCGCAGGTGGATTCGAACCTTTTTATGTTGCAAATGGGGGCCCTTATGGAGAGGCTAGAAGCAAAAATGGGGGTAATGGGAAACCAAATGGGGGTAATGGGGAACAGTATAGAAGCTCAGGGTGAGCGATTAGAGGGCAAAATGGGGGTCATGGGGGGCGAAATGGAGTCCAATAGCGAGAAATTGAGGGAGGACATGGGGGCCCAGATCGGAGGGTTAGGGAGTAGAATAGAGGGATTAGACAATAGATTAGGGGAAATGCAAAAGGGGTTAGAGGGGTTAGAAAACAGTATGGAAGGCAAATTGAGGGACATGAGGGACCAAGCGGAAAGGGAAGTTAAACAAATGGGGCAGCAGATAGAGGGGGTCAGAATGGGGGTAGAAACCAAACTGGATGCTCACAGGGAGGAAATGGAGCAGATGAGGGTGGCATCTGGGCAGGAGATGCAAGTGATGGGAGAGGAGATCAGAAGAGGGGTGAGTGAGGAGGTCGGAGGAGTGCGCGAGGAGGTGAGGCACTGTAAGGAGCACATGGAGAAGGAGGTGAGAAAGGGGACTGTAAAGTTACAAGGGGGCATAGAGGACCTGACGCAGGAGGTGGAACAGCTGACGGAGGGACAAAAAGGACGAACGGAGCAGGTTCAAAGGAACACTGCGGTATTAGGAGGGTTAAAAGCGACACAGAAAGAACTAAAAGATGACTTGATAGCGACGAAGAGGGAATGTCAGATGGTACGTGAGGGACTGACAACGAGGTTGGACGAGGTGATAGAGGTAATGGAGACGAAGGACCGGCAGGTGAGGACGCACATGGAAACGGTCAAGGTAGCCTTAGAGGACGAGCTTGAGGAGACGTACCGGGAAATAAAAGAGGTGAAGCAGAAATTAGAAGAAGTGGAAGAAGGGGTGAGCGAAATTAAGAAGCGATGGAGAGGGGATAAGAAAGAGATAAAAGAGGAGATAAAAGAATTGGTCCAAAGTCTGTGTTTGGATCGTGATGATGTGCTCATTAACCGGATGAGGGATTCGCAGGTGATGGAGGAGAAGCGAAGAGGAAGAGGACCCGGTGTAAGTGGTGACCAATATGGTCGTGCGTATGATGCGCCAGGGGATTTAAGAAGCTTGGGGGTCGAGATGGACCCGGGTGTTCGTGAGAGGCCGTGGGTGAAGTGTGCGACAGGTCTGGTGTGCGAAAAAGGAGGTGTGCGAGAAAGTCCGACTCTGGGGTGTGTGAGGAAAAAGTGTGTGCCAAGGAGTGAGGGTGCTGGCGAGAGTGAGTCGGTCGTAGCGCGTGTGCGAGGGAGCACATGGAAGCGCGTAGTGAGGAGTGTTACGGAGGGTGTAAAGGGAGAATGCACGCCTGTGGTGAGTGTTACAGAGGATGTAACGGGAGAGTGTGCGCGAGAAAGGTGTGTGACGGACAGGTGCATGGGGAAAGAGTGCGCTGTCAAAGGCAAGGAAGAATGCACGCCTGTGGTGAGTGTTACAGAGGATGTGACGGGAGAGTGTGCGCGAGAAAGGTGTGTAACGGACGGGTGCATGAGGAAAGAGTGCGCTGTCGGGAGTAAGGGTGAGTGCGCTGTCAAGAGTGGAGGTGAGAGTAGTACGAGTGACACGGAGCGTGAGTTGGTGGTGACAGGTGAGAAAGGAAGCACACCTGGAATGGTAGAGCGTGAGTGGGAATGCACGCTGGAATTGGTAATGAGGCACGTGGTTGGGTGTGCGAATGAGAGCACACCTGTGATTGTCACAGAGGAGGTGACCGAGGAGGGGGCGCGAAGAGGTGTGTTGGTGAGGTGTGCGACCAACGAATGTGTGCCAAAGTGTTCGGTGGTCAGGTGTGTGACCAATGCTGTGAGTGGAATGAGTGTACCTGGGTGTGTAAGGAAAGGTACGAGGAGCATGGGAACGGCTGGATGTGTGAGCAAGGAACGGGCTGCGGGGTGTAAGCATGCAGGTGAAGCATCGACGTTAACCGGGTTAGAGGTTAGAGCGACTTTTAGCCGAATCGGGCCCTCGGTGCGTGCTGGGCCTCGCTTTGAACGGCCGCGTCCGTGCTCCACTAGGCGGAGCGGGCGGCTGGATAGGAAGGGTCGTCATGGCGACCACTTTTTGTTGAGGCATTCCGGCAGGTCGAGATCGAGCCATGGGATGGCTCCGTGCCGAGATGGTGCGTGGGGTCTCGGGCCGGGTAAGCCCCCGTCCCTGCCCCGAATGCGGGACGTATCCAGCCGCTGGCACCAAACAACCCGCATTCATTGCTCGGCTTTACGAAGCCGGGCTTTGGACAGGAATTGGCGCACCGAGAGGCATTAGTGAGTAGACTGTGTGATGAGGATAGTGTTTTGGGCCCAAAATTAGAGAAAAACAAAATTTGATGATTGGCAAAGGATTGGCAGATGATGGGCAGTGATTGGCCAAATATTTGATTTGTTGAAATTTGATGTGCAAAATTGGTAGTGAGCGATGGGCCCGGTGGGTAAGGGTGGCATCCCTGCCACCCTTCCAATGGGGGCAAATGCGCAATAGCTTATGGGGTGTATGGCAGTGAAAACTAGCCCGGGTGGGTTAGGATATTGATCGGGCCCTAGAAGATGACATTAGGTGACGATAAGGTTTAGTTAGTGACTGATACCTGTAGTGGGGACGCAGGTAGTTTAGTGTGGTTGATAATGACGTGGGAGCGCAATAGTTTAAAGGGACGACTGGGAAGCGCAAGTTTCAGAAGGGAGTAGTTAGCTGAGATGATGCCGTGTGTGTGAGAATTGAACAGGTGTGATTGCACAGGTGTGCAACTGGACAGGTGTGTGGAGCAGTGTATGAGTAGTGAGTGTGTGGATCAGCGCGAATGCGATTGGGGAGAGAAGGGTGCAGGTGGCACCAGGTGTGAGAGCACAGGTGTGCAAGTGCAGGTGTGTGGAATACATGGAGTATTGGAATGAGTGGTGTGGAGAGAGTTGGAGTAAGTGGTACGGAGTGGTGTGCATGGTGCGAAGGTGTGGATGGGGGAAGAGTGGACCCCTTTCACGAGTACCTGGGGCGGGTAGTGTAAGTGTTAGGTAGAGGGTATAGGTAAATTGTGGTTGGATATTGGCATTTGTGGTGCGGTTGCAGAATGGTATTGTGGATGGGTGCATTAGTGTTGTGGAAATGGCTGGGCGTGTAGCCTGTTAGTGTGTGTAGTTGGTTTGGGCACTCCACCACTGTGAGGATGTCGGCCAGGTGAGGCCGCAGGTGGGCTCTGGGAGCCGTTAGTGTCAGTGGGGCCCGATGATCCGGAGGACGGACCCGGGTAGCCCAGTGCCAGAGAGGGCACCGAGTGGGGAGAGCGCCAGAGGGCCTTCCCCAGGTAGTTAGGTTAGAGTAAGGAGCAGGTAAGCTCGGAGGCAACTGCAGTGGTGGAGGTGTGCATGTGGGTAGACCCGCTGGGAGAGGTACACGCCACAGCCCAGAAATTGTGCGAGGGCACCGGGAGATGAATCGGGGGAGTGAGACCCCAAATTGGAAAGCACCACAGTTTGGTCAATGGGAATTGGTTTTTAGAACCCATAGTGTAAGAGGGCCAATGGTTTGGCAGGAGAAAGACCCCGGGTAATGTAAAGTTGTTAAAGTCATTTAGGAAATAGTTAGGATTGATGAACCTGTCGCACCATACGCAGCCACTTACCTGTGGTGATGATGACTCCACACCTGTGTTTTCTTTGTTCTGTGTGCAGGAAATGAGAATTGCTGTGTGGATTGGTGAGACGCATCACGACGTGGACGAGACATTGGGGTGATTCCATCTCTCCCTCCTTAGGAGGGACCGATGATGAATTGGTGATGGCAAATTATGATGTTGAGTTGGAGATGGCAAATTTTGATGAGAGTTGAAAATGGCAAATTTGATTGGTTAGGAGGGAGAGAAGACGAATTTGGTTTATGGGAGGAACGGGGAAGACAGTAGGGACGTTTGTTGATTTGTAAAGTAGATGTTTATGGGTAGTGTTGTGTTTTGTGGATACAGTAAAGGGTAAGGGAGGGGCCATGTAGGTTACCTGGTGGGGGGGGGGCGTACGGTAGGAACGTACCTGTCTCACCTGGTTCCCATGTGCCCCCAGTGTGCATCATCCTGTATTGCGTGCACTTTTGCGCCCTTACCACCTTACTCACTTGTCTTTTCTTTTGTCTCCCACCTCCGAGGATCTGGCTTTGGGGCAGAGAGAGAGGAGAGAGAGGAGAGAGAGGAGAGAGAGGTGCTGGCTCCACAGTTGTGGGCCTGTACTTTCGCTGCTTGCTGCCGGGATCGATACACCATATGGACCGCAATTTTTGTGGCCGCCCACCATGGACCGCAGTTCTTTTGCGGCCAAGCACCACCCGTGGAAGGACCTATGGGTCAATGTGGCACCTATGCCAGACAGGTGAACCACTAATAGTTGGCCCCCTGACGGCCACAATAAAGAAATGGACGCGGTTGGCGCCTTTCTTTATTTTTTAAAGAAGCCAGAAGGCCAAGTGCACCACACGAAGGCAAGACCAGCGGCAGAACATCGGCCGGCTGCGACACCACCGGTGACGTTGAACATTTTATTGGTGCACCGGATGGTGCTGACTGTACATGATGGGGTGGTGCTTTTGGTGCTTGGATGGGGTGCTCTGCACATTATTAAAGGCCGTAAGGCCACAGAGCACTCGTGGGTTGGTGTATCGATGCTGGCATGCGTGCTCTCTCTATGCATAACATCTGCATGTGTTCCTCCAAAAACAGGTCCTGGATCGTAGTGTAAATATCAGCGTAGTCTTGTGTAAATAATGCTCCCTACCGGCTGTATGTTTAGTTTGAGGATTCTTTCCGCGATTCGGTTATCCTGTGGGTGTGTTTCTGAGAGGAGAAGGGTGCAACGTCGCAGGGGGACATATTTACTCATTTGTGAACATCTGTAAAACTGTCGCACTCAGGGTAGAGTTAATAGTAGAGGGAACTACATCTGAGTGCCACACTAAAGTAGGTAAAAAATTTATCGGGTCGGGACGCCCCGAGGGTAGAGAAGGGTGCAATGTTGCGGATATGGGATTTGGCCTCCATCCATATCCGCTTGTAAATATTCCCCTATTTCCCCAATACTCCCCAACTATCCCCAATCCCCCATTCCCTAGTCTCATTGTCTGTAAACAACACTCTGTAGAACCGACCTTCCCCTTTTTCCTGCATTAAATGTCGTGCCCAGGTTCACCGCATCTCACGTAGACAACTATAGGACATCTTGCTAGTTATTCTTAGTCTGTCAGTTAAGGACTCGTTTCCATTAATTCTGACTCTTCGTTGCACCAGAATGTGATTGTATGGCACCAGTAGTAAGTTTAGGACCTCCCCATACCTCCTCCCATCTTCCTCATGCAACAACAACAACAACAACAACAACTACAACAACAGCGCGCGGGGAGTGTGCGTCCTCACTCCGGCTTGTTTAGCCGCCATTGCCCATGTGCTCGACGGGGTCACCAAATAGGGGCTCCCTGTCAGCTCCTCGTCAAGGGCGGAGCCCGGTAACCCCCCGCACCCAATAAGAAGCGGCGGGCCGATTCCATCTGGGGCGGAGATAACGAGCCGAGGGTGTGTCACTCCCCGCTGGATATATGCAGCCACTTACCGAACGTGACGTCAGATGCGCCCCCAGCTTGAAAAGAGAAGTCGCCACCTCCGAGCGCTGAGAGACCTCCCGCATCTCTGGACCGGACCGGGTCGTTTCTGCCCCTGAGCCAAGGTGCACCTTGAGCCTCGACTACCTGCCCTTCCTTGCCATCAATCCCTGTGTGAGTCAGTTTTGTCCTGTTTATCTGTGGTCTGTCGGGGCTACTATAAGACCGTGATTAAGTGCCCACCTTCCTATGCTGTCCCTCTTGTCCTTGTAATCTAAACGTTCCGCATATCCCATATTATAACCTCCTCCGGAGGTCTTGAGAACTGTACCCCTGGTGTCGTGTCATCTAACCCAGCCGTTGTGTCCTTTCCATCATTGATTTAGCATAGCGCGACTTAGTCAACGTTCGAGTATAATCGGGTAAACTGTGCAGACGCGGTCATACCAAACCGCTCGGTAAACTAACATCCAAAACCGCGTCTGTAACAATATACATGTTCTTTTCATCATATATTTGTATTATTCTTATTCAACCCGGGCGAAGCCGGGTACCTCAGCTAGTATCTACATATCTGGGCAGTGACTGTGTTGTCACTGAACTACTCCCTCAAGCTTTTGTTTCCGTGGTTGTGAAGTGTTTTTAATGACGTTGTGGTGGTTTTGAATCACGTGGTGGTGAGGTGTTTTGAATTATGTGGTGGTGAGGTGTTTTGAATTATGTGGTGGTGAGGTGTTTTTAAATGATGTGGTGAGGTGTTAAAATCACATGGTGGTGAGGTGTTTTGAATGATGTGGTGGTAAGCTATTTACAATTACGTGGTGGTGAGGTGTTTTTAATTATGTGGTGGTGAGGTGTTTTGAATTATGTGGTGGTGAGGTGTTTTGAATTATGTGGTGGTGTGTTTTGAATTACTTGGTGGTGAGGTGTTTTGAATTACTTTGGTGAGGTGTTTTGAATTACTTGGTGGTGAGGTATTTTGAATTACTTGGTGGTGAGGTGTTTTGAATTACTTGGTGGTGAGGTGTTTTGAATTACTTGGTGGTGAGGTGTTTTGAATTACTTGGTGGTGAGGTGTTTTGAATTACTTGGTGGTGAGGTGTTTTGAATTACTTGGTGGTGAGGTGTTTTGAATTACGTGGTGTTGAGGTGTTTTGATTATGTGATGTTGAGGTGTTTTGATTATGTGATGTCGAGGTGTTTTATATTGTGTGGTGAGGTGTTTTGAATTACGTGGTGGTGAGGTGTTTTATATTATGTGTGGTGAGGTGTTTTGAATTACTTGGTGGTGAGGTGTTTTGAATTACGTGGTGGTGAGGTGTTTTAAATTACTTGGTGGTGAGGTGTTTTGAATTACTTGGTGGTGAGGTGTTTTGAATTACGTGGTGTTGTGGTGTTTTATATTATGTGTGGTGAGGTGTTTTGAATTACTTGGTGGTGAGGTGTTTTGAATTACTTGGTGGTGAGGTGTTTTGAATTACTTGGTGGTGAGGTGTTTTGAATTACTTGGTGGTGAGGTGTTTTGAATTACTTGGTGGTGAGGTGTTTTGAATTACTTGGTGGTGAGGTGTTTTGAATAACGTGGTGTTGAGGTGTTTTGATTGTGATGTCGAGGTGTTTTATATTATGTGTGGTGAGGTGTTTTGAATTACGTGGTGGTGAGGTGTTTTGAATTACGTGATGTTGAGGTGTTTTATATTATGTGTGGTGAGGTGTTTTGAATTACTTGGTGGTGAGGTGTTTTGAATTACGTGGTGGTGAGGTGTTTTAAATTACTTGGTGGTGAGGTGTTTTGAATTACTTGGTGGTGAGGTGTTTTGAATTACGTGGTGTTGAGGTGTTTTGAATTACTTGGTGGTGAGGTGTTAGAATTGGTGGTGAGGTGTTTTGAATTACTTGGTGTTGACGTGTTTTGAATTACGTGATGTTAAGGTGTTTTATATTGTGTGGTGAGGTGTTTTGAATTACTTGGTGGTGAGGTGTTTTGAATTACGTGGTGGTGAGGTGTTTTGAATTACTTGGTGTTGACGTGTTTTGAATTACATGGTGGTGAGGTGTTTTGAATTACGTGGTGGTGAGGTGTTTTAAATTACTTGGTGGTGAGGTGTTTTGAATTACTTGGTGAGGTATTTTGAATTACTTGGTGGTGAGGTGTTTTGAATTACTTGGTGGTGAGGTGTTTTGAATTACTTGGTGGTGAGGTATTTTGAATTACTTGGTGGTGAGGTATTTTGAATTACTTGGTGGTGAGGTGTTTTGAATTACTTGGTGGTGAGGTGTTTTGAATTACGTGGTGTTGAGGTGTTTTGATTATGTGATGTTGAGGTGTTTTGATTATGTGATGTCGAGGTGTTTTATATTATGTGTGGCGAGGTGTTTTGAATTACGTGGTGGTGAGGTGTTTTGAATTACGTGATGTTGAGGTGTTTTATATTATGTGTGGTGAGGTGTTTTGAATTACGTAGTGGTGAGGTGTTTTGAATTACGTGATGTTGAGGTGTTTTATATTATGTGTGGTGAGGTGTTTTGAATTACGTGGTGGTGAGGTGTTTTGAATTACGTGGTGGTGAGGTGTTTTGAATTACGTGGTGGTGAGATGTTTTGAATTACGTGGTGGTGAGGTGTTTTAAATTACTTGGTGGTGAGGTGTTTTAAATTACTTGGTGGTGAGGTGTTTTGAATTACTTGGTGGTGAGGTGTTTTGAATTACTTGGTGGTGAGGTGTTTTTAATTACTTGGTGTTGACATGTTTTGAATTACGTGGTGTTGTGGTGTTTTATATTATGTGTGGTGAGGTGTTTTGAATTACGTGATGTTGAGGTTTTATATTATGTGTGGTGAGGTGTTTTGAATTACTTGGTGGTGAGGTGTTTTGAATTACTTGGTGGTGAGGTGTTTTGAATTACTTGGTGGTGAGGTGTTTTGAATTACTTGGTGGTGAGGTGTTTTGAATAACGTGGTGTCGAGGTGTTTTGATTATGTGATGTCGAGGTGTTTTATATTATGTGTGGTGAGGTGTTTTGAATTACGTGGTGGTGAGGTGTTTTGAATTACGTGATGTTGAGGTGTTTTATATTATGTGTGGTGAGGTGTTTTGAATTACGTGGTGGTGAGGTGTTTTGAATTACTTGGTGGTGAGGTGTTTTGAATTACGTGGTGGTGAGGTGTTTTGAATTACGTGGTGGTGAGGGTTTTAAATTACTTGGTGGTGAGGTGTTTTGAATTACTTGGTGGTGAGGTGTTTTGAATTACGTGGTGTTGAGGTGTTTTGAATTACTTGGTGGTGAGGTTTTGAATTATGTGGTGGTGAGGTGTTTTGAATTACTTGGTGGTGAGGTGTTTTGAATTACTTGGTGGTGAGGTGTTTTGAATTACTTGGTGTTGACGTGTTTTGAATTACGTGATGTTAAGGTGTTTTATATTATGTGTGGTGAGGTGTTTTGAATTACTTGGTGGTGAGGTGTTTTGAATTACGTGGTGGTGAGGTGTTTTGAATTACTTGGTGTTGACGTGTTTTGAATTACATGGTGGTGAGGTGTTTTGAATTACGTGGTGGTGAGGTGTTTTAAATTACTTGGTGGTGAGGTGTTTTGAATTACTTGGTGGTGAGGTGTTTTGAATTACGTGTTGGTGAGGTGTATTGAATTACGTGGTGGTGAGTTATTTTGAATTACGTGGTGGTGAGGTGTATTGAATTACGTGGTGGTGAGGTATTTTGAATTACGTGGTGGTGAGGTGTAATCGTCCCAAACTTCCAGTCTGCACCTACCCCTCCCTTATCTATGTGCTGAGGGGTTCTTTCTTGAAAAAAAAAAAACATTCAACCTCAATCTTCAACCTAAATTGCCTATAAAAATGTAATATCACAAACACAACAAATACATTTGTGCAAAATAATTGTTTGTATCATGATTGGTGTAAATCATGACAACACAGCAACTCAGGTACAGTCATTATCCTCAGTTAAAATATCCCGTTCCTCAGTAACGACGTGTGGTGAGGCGAGCGTAGCGAGCCGAGACCAAGCTTGTATGTATATGTATGTATGTATGTATGTATGTATGTATGTATATATATATATATATATATATATATATATATATATATATATATATATATATATATATATATATATATATATATATATATATATATATATATGTGTGTGTGTGTGTATATAAACATAACATGATATATGTATACATATCATTTTTGGCCCCATTTATGAATTGTGTAGAATCGATGAATAATTATCTGATCTGGATCCCGTTCTGATTATTCATCGAAATCGAATCAATTATTCCTTGTCGCACACCAAACCTGTGCACCACGTTTCGGTCCTTCCACATCTTTGAGATATAGTGCTGTATATCGTTTTGGTCCCTATCTGTAAATGATGATATATGTCTAAATTTTAGAGGTCCCTATCCTTTTAGACTCTAAAAGGATCTAAAAAGTTCCAAATGACCTAAAGCTCTAAAAGGTTCAAGGTAACCCTAACCCCAATCTGTCTGAATGATGTAAAGGGTCTAAACGGTGTTAAAGTTTAAGGCGTCTAAAGGGACTTACATAGTCTAAAGGTTATGCTATAAAAGGTGTAAAGGGTGAAGTGATCTAAATGTGTCTAAAGTATTCAAAGGGTCTTGAAGGTAAAATGGGTCTTAAGGAAATTGGAGGTCTTAAGGATATTGGGGTTTAATAGGTCGAAAGGATATTATGTTATGTCTTCTTGACATATATGTCTTAAAGGATATCATGTTGTGTCTTCTTGAGGGTCTTGAGGTTGTGAGGTTGGAGTTTGAATTGTGATTGAGTGATTATTGTGTTTTGGAAATGTGATTCAAAATGTGAATATGGATTTCACACGATGATAAGCAGGCCATGGTAACTCTTTGTACCATCTTTCTATGAAAATAGTGTTGAGAATTGAATGGCAGCGGGGGAGTAAATGTGTTTTGTGGATTTTGTGGGTGGGGAAGGTGTGCGCGTCCGCAGGTACAGATCAGGCCCTGGAGGAGCGATGACTGCGGCTCCCCTCTGCGGAAATTACCCCTGGCAACTAGTGGTGACTGGAAAATGGAGCCGGTCAGTGTGGGTCTGTTGGGTGCCCTTGGGTGAATGAGACTCCCGGTGACCCGTGTAGCTGCAAGGAGGCAGGAGGCAACGGAGCCTGGTGTGTGGAGACCCCCACCTGTGGAGTAACAGTGGAAAGAGCTGTTTGGCTGTCACGGGCCAAGAGGTAAAAAGGAGGGGGGGCAATGAATTTGTAAGTCGAGTGACTTGTGTTTGGACTGCGGGCACCACAACCTGAAGCGCCCCCACCATTTTGCTCATGCGGTACCTCCCTGCTGCCTCGTTGAGTGAAACACACGCATGTGAATGACATCTGTGCCATGGTCCTGCAGGGGGGTGAAATACGTGTTGCAATGATTTTTGAAAAAATGTGTAATGATTTTTGGAATGTGTGTGACTGGTTATGGGTTTGTGTTGAATGAATGCGGGCGAAATCCACCGAGCCATGTCACTCACCTGTAACACCAGGACAGGGCCCGTGGAAATGTAGGGGTGCATTGGGATGGCCCCACAGGTAAGGTTGCGTCTTGTGGTATCCACCGGGGGACGCGGTCTGTTGGAAGGGGTTGTATAAATGTTTATAGAGTTTTTGAGTTTTTGCAAGTTAAGGTTGTGGTCAAGTTAGTTTTGCGTGTTGTTGTTGTTTCCTCCCTCCGCAGGAACGATGAATAATAATTGTCCCCCGTCGCACCGCGGAGCGAAAGGGGGCTATGTTTTTCCCGTCCGTCCGTGCGTGCATGCCTGCGTGCTTAAGCGAAGGACCGAATTCTAATTTGGTGTGTGGGTGTAACCCACGTCAAAATCCAAGATGGCCGCCGCCATGTATGTCTGACGCCATGTATGTCTGAACCTTGTGAGCGGAATATCTTGAAAAATAAGCGAAGTACCAACTTCTAATCTGGTGTGTGGGTGTATCTAGGCATAAGGAAGAACGCTATTGAAAATTGGGTCGCCACGTCAAAATCCAAGATGGCCGCCTCCATGTATGTCTGAACCTTGTGAGCGAAATATCATATCATAGCATGTTTTCTGCGTCTTCCACTTTGTCAATTCACATCACTTCCCCGGCGGGGGACCTAGGCGTAACACTTGTTTTTTTGGCATTAATGTTAGCTCTTACACGAGCCTCGATCTTGTGTACATTAAAAAAAAAATCCGGCATGAAAAGTTTGAAGAATACTCACAAATGGGCAAAATTTTAAAAACAAAACCGAAGTCGGGGCACACAGCAAAGACGGAGACGACAAAATAAAAGGCAAAAACGCAACGCAAATGGCTGAGAAAGACATCTTTGAGGAGGTTGGCAGAAGTGAAATTCACACAACCACAGCTCAGACCTGGAACCCAAATGGTAATCGAGAACCGGGAACCCAAATGGGAATGGAGAACCCAAATGGGAACCGAGAACCGGGAACCCAAATGGGAACCAAGAACCCAAATGGAAACCGAGAACCAGGAACCCGCTTGTATGTATGTGTTTATGACGAAAATTGAAAATGTCATCATATGTCAGTCTGTCTCGTTTGTTTGTTTCCTTGTGAGTCTGATAACTCGCAAACGCTTTTAGCTATCTTTGTCAAACGTTAACATAATATTCCGAAGGGCAAAAGTGAGGCTGTCAATGTTATTTCACTATTTCTGTCAAAAGTCAAGGTTCTCTTAAATTTCATCATACACATCATCATACATGAAACATGTCAGGTTTCAAATACATGCTTAGCAACCTGCCGAGGTACGAAGACATTCGTGCGCGGCAGCCTCAGGTCCGGTAACTTCGGGAGGGAACTGAGGCTAACCCCCTCGTAGTAGACCCGAACCCCACGGCCATAACAATATGTATTTGTTACTTGGCAAAAAACTTTTTTTTTGACAAGTATATTGATCACTCCAGTTTGTGTGTGTTTATCTGTCCACTCACTTATACTTGCCTCCAGGTCACAATTTCAAACCGATATTCACGAAACTTCACCAATTGGTGGAGTTGGTGGGCCGACAAAATCCTATACATTTTTGAGGTCAAAAGGTCAACAACCTTTTCCAATTTCTAAAATCCTCAATTTTCATCTGATTGACTTGAAATCTGAATAGCATTTGCATATCTGTTCACTGAATTTAAACACTAATTAGGGTTAGGGTTAGGGTTGTTACTTGTTAGGGTTGTTAGGGTTAGGGTTAGGGTTATTTTTGGGGTCAAAAGGATGCTCTACCGAGTGCTATTCTACTTTGTTCTTTTTTTGCCAAGTGTCGCTCTATGAGTGATTTTTCATTTGCCTGTTTTTCTGTCTGTTTGTTTGTGAACAGGATATCGCAAAAAGTTGTGGACGGATTCGGACGAAATTTAGTGGAGATTTAGGGAATACGACAAGGATGAAATGAAGAGATTTTGGTGAAGATCTGGATCCGGATCTGAATCTGACAATTTTAAAGTGATTTTTTTTACAATTGAGAGATAGAGCAAAATTTTATATAGCAAGATATCTCAGAAAGTTGTGGACAGATTCGGACGAATATTGGTGTACCTGTTGGGTGTGTCACAAGGAAGAACTGTTTCAATTTTGGTGAAGATTCTAATCTGGATTTGAATTTTTAAAGTGATTCTTCACCATTGAGTGATAGGGCCAAATACAATGTGGAACACGATATCTCAAAAAGTTGTGGATGAGTCGGGTAAGTGACAAGAACAAAAGAACCACTTGACTCCAAAGACCCCGAATACCTCTAAATCCCCTAAAGACCCTTTAAGATCCCCAAATCCTCCCCTCCTAGTCCCCAAGATCATTAAGACCACATACCTTTTTGACACTTTAGACATCTGTAGATCACTTTACCCTTCAGACAGTTTATACAGCTTTAACCCTTGACCATTTAGAGGTTGAGACCACTTGGACATTTTTTGACAATTTTTACATGCTTGAGAAGAGATAAGACCCTTTTGACCACTTAGACACTATAACCACAATTGGAATGTACCCTTTAGACCATCTACACCTTTTAATCGTACACCATGCAAACTTCCATAGACTTCTTGCAAAACACAGACTATACTTTTTTCAGCAAGTGATGCACAAACTCGACCGACCTAAAGGGTGAGTACTCTGCTAGTCTTATAGAGAATAATTTCAAGTAGCTGGGTATTTTTCCTCTGGCAGTGATGGGTACCCCCAGCTTGTTAGAGAAGACAGGCTGTGAATGGGTCAGGAGGAGTTGGGGAGGTGGTGGTGGGGGAGGGTGGTGAGGATTGCACTCGTGTCGAGTGGAGTTGGAGATTGAGCTAGCAAGTACAATTGCAATTTAAGAGTAGAACGGGCTGGACACCAGAGGATACAGTATAGCTGAGGCTGCCATCACCATGAAGCTCGTACAGGTGCCAAATATACCTATGTTGGATCCCTTTTCCTGCCCCGCAATGCTGATGGCTCGATGCAGTTGCAGACCAAGTTCTCCGCTCACCCGGTCGGCACCGAGAGCACTACAAGCTGAAAACGACTTGGTGGCTCTTCAGGGGAAAATTCGCGCAGCTTGCATGGTCAGAATACCTGATTTCTGGCTCCTGGGATGCTACAAGCATTGCTATTGTTCATGGGCAGCACATGCGCACAAGGCTGGGAGGGGTCTTCAACTGGGGTTTGTTTAATTACAGCCTTTGATGGTCTTGTACCGCAAAACAGACATATTATGGTGTTACAGACGTACGTGTGTGTGTGTGTGTGTGTGTGTGTGTGTGTGTGTGTGTGTGTGTGTGTGTGTGTGTGTGTGTGTGTGTGTGTGTGTGTGTGTGTGTGTGTGTGCAATTTCTAAAATTGTCAATTTTCATCCGATTAACTTAAAATCTGAAGACGATTTGCATATCAGGACACTAAATTCAACCACCAAGTATTTTTGAGGTCAACATCGCCAAAAGGTCAACATCGGCCAATTTCTAAAATCCTCTGAACTGGAGCAGTTTGCACAAGAAGAGTGGGCCAAACTGCCAGTAGAGAGGTGTAGGAAGCTCATTCATGGCTACAGGAAGCGCTTGACTGCAGTTATTTTGTCGAAAGGCTGTGCTACCAAATATTAAGCCTCGGGTGTCAATAATTTTGTCAATGCCATTTCTTTTATTTTCTGATTTAAAATGATATTGTTACGTATGTGGGGGTAGTGATACTGTAGACCAGGTAGGATGTATAGATAAGTGTGCTCCGACTGTCATGAAGAAGAAGAAACCCCATGTAATAAGTAGGGATCCGGTAGACCGTGTGTTGTGTAAGTGTATCTTCATCCCCATCAGAGGAGTGGGGCTTGTTAATTAGCAAGGGATTATGGGTAATTGATTCCCTGTTTGTAATTGCCTCTGTAATTTATTCCTTTGTTCCTTATGACACCGCACTAGACACCTAGCCAGAATTGCGCATTTAAACACACTAATTAAAAACCTACCGTAAGTCAGGCATGAAGCATTGTCGTGGATAACACCGACTTGGTCAGCGCACAGGACAGGAAGCTCCGTGGAGACATGCCCAAAGAGCGGTAATTGGGAGGGGATTTGATTGACAAAGAGGGCTGGTAAGGTGGCACGCACTCGTTGGATCAGATAGGGGTGGTGTGAGATGACGTCAGAACTCCTGGAACAAAAGATTGTGTTCTGACATTTTCCCTCTCTTGGGTCCTGGCTTTGGCAATGATCGGTCATTATTGCTGTTCTTGCCTCTTATCGTTCTGGACACCAATAGCAAATGGTCGTTATTGCTGCTCTTGCCCCTTCTGATTTTGGACACCATCATGAGCGGCCTTGTTGGGACATCTTGCTGGTGGTCATGAGGAGGAAGAGCCGCGGCCCAGGAACTGCGGTTTTCCTTGCAGAGGTTGTGAGAAAGAAGACGACGTGGAGAAGCGAGCTGCACGCCAGCTCGTTCGCTTTGCTCGTGCGGCCTAGTTCGCGCCAACTAGTCTGGTTTCCCACGCAGGGACGTGATCACAATTCCTGACAAGATTCGGGAGCCGCTCGCAGATAAGTGCCAACCACACCTTTTATATTTGCTATCATTATTTTATCCTTTGTATGTTTACTAAGTCTGTGTGGAGGTGCTCCAATTTCGGAATTTATTGTTATTTTGCCGTGTTTTATTTTGTTACTGGGATTTATTTTGAATAAAACCGGTATTTTTATACAGTTTACTTTCGCGTTGTTTGGGTTAATTTATCCAGGTGTGAAGACTGCTGGTGGGATCCGTGAAGGTAAGCGCTCTGGCTTGCCCCCACGCGTATTCACTGCTATATCTTGACTGAACGCCTCGGTGTAAAAGCCCGTTCGGTAATCAGTCTCCTTGGAAGATTTTAATCACCAGGAACGTGACAATATATCAAGTTCTGAATCAAAAACAAAGGTTCTGTAATATTAATAGTGTAATAAAGAATTGTGGAGACCAAATACTTTTGTGAATTTTAACTTATTTTAAAGAAAATAGTGAGTTATTTGAAAAAAGTTCAAGAGTGCCAATATTTTTGGCAAGACTGTATATTTTTTGTCCTTTTCCATTGTTGGGACTATTTTTTTGCTGTTTCGGGTTATTTTGTGACAACTTTTCACACCTGTTTGGATTTATTTTTTTTACAAGGTGGTTTAGGGATGGATACCTTTTCTGGCTTGCTGTCTTTGTGTTTACATTCCGCAAGCTGCGAGAGGAAGTTCGCAAGCCTTTGTTCGGTAATCTGTTGAACTTTTCCCGAAGTCACACTTCATTGAGCTCAATGAGACCGCGACCACTTTATTGTCTTGGCAGGTTCATTTTCCTGATGCATTGCTTTTTTTTTTTTTTTGTATACAAGATCGAGGCTCGTGAAAGAGCTAACATTAATCACACAAAAAGTCAAAACGACACACAAAACACAAAAAATAAGGGGAGCGGCAGACAAGATGGGGAGAGAGGGGGAAGGACACAAACACAACATTTGAGAGCAGGGACATCGGGAGAAATGTGGGAGGGGGAGGGCTTTGGTGGCGGTGGGAGAGGTATAAAACATGAACACTGCAAGGACTTCCAGGAAAGAAGTTGGAATTTCGAAAAAAAAGTGTATCTGGGGTGAATTAGCGGGGGTAGAAAAGATCAAGGTTTTGGATGGGGGAAGATAAGAGATGGTGGTGAACAGCTGTTTTAAAGACCTGGAGGGAGGAGTGGGATTGAAGGGAGTGGGGGAGTTTGTTCCAGAGGCGGGAGAAAAGGGGAATGAAAGAGTGAAGGTGAGCAGGAGCCTAGATTTTGGCAGTTTAACCAAAAGAGGGTTGCAGGCAGATCTTGTGCGACCTGAAGGAATATTGGGGGGACAGAGCACAGAGAGAGCTGGGGGTGCAAGGCCGGAGAGGAGTCTGTAGAAGACAGAAAGACCACCAACCTGCCTGCGGTGAGTGAGTGAAAGGCCCTCGGAGTTAACTTCATCGCAGGAGATTCCAATGATTTTGAAAGCTTTGGTTTCAACAGCGTGAAGCCGAGCTAGGTGTGAGGCAGGAGCACCAGCCCAGAGGGGGGAACAGTATTCCATTGAGCTGCGGATGAAAGCATTGTATGTGGTGAGGAGCTCAGGTGTACCAAGGAGGGACTTCGCACGACGGAGGATGCCCAGTCGGCGACTGGCTTTGGAGGCCAGCTTGGAAATGTGGTTTTCCCAAGAAAGATCATGGCAGATAGTGAGACCCAAAAGCTTGAGCGACACAACTTCTTGGAGAGGATTGTTGAGAAAGTAGATGGGAGGGTTTTCCAGTCGGTCCTTTCAGAGAGACATTGTAAGAGTGTGAGATTTGTCAGGATTGAAAGACATGTTCCACTTGTTTGACCAGTCTGTGATTTTTTCCAGGTCTGCAGAGAGTGAGGAGGCTGCAGACTGCCGATCTGAGGGATGAGGAATGGAGCGGCAGATAGTGGAGTCATCAGCAAAGAGATAGAGAGGATTTTCCAGAGAGTCGGAGAGATCTTTGATGAAGACCAGAAATAGCACAGGGCCCAGAACACTACCTTGGGGAACTCCAGCCAGAACAGGAAGGGGAGATGAGAGAAATCCATTCAGGGCCACACGTTGCCTTCGACCAGAGAGGAAGTCCGCAAGCCATGAGTGGAGATTTCCATGGACACCATAGGAGGAGAGTTTGGTGAGCAGAGCTGGGTGCCAGACCGTATCGAAGGCACGTGATATGTCAAGTGAGACAGCTCTGATTTCCTGTTTGGTATTGAGGACCTCCATCCATTGTTGAGACAGCAGAAGCAACATGTCCAGAGTAGAATGACCTGGTCTGAATCCAAATTGATGATCAGAAATCAAGCCATTGGAGAAGAGGAAGGATTTGATATCCGAAGCAATGATGCATTCCATGACTTTGCTGATAATTGGAAGCAGGCTGATTGGTCTGTAGTTGCAAGGATCTGTTTTTGCACCTTTTTTGTGCAAAGCGGTAATGTTTGCTGATTTCCAAGATGCTGGCAGATGTCCTTGAGCAAAAGAGAGGGTGAAAAGAACAGAGAGAGGGTGAGATAGAGCGGAAGAGCAGGATTTTAGGACCCGTGGGCTGATGCCGTCTGGTCCAGTTGCAGAATCAGAGTCGAGGTTTGACAAAAACTTCTCCACCTTGTCAGGAGAGAAGGACACAGAGTCCAGGAGCGGTTGGGTTCGACTGGGAAAGGTGGGAACAGAGAGAGATGGGTTTGGGACACAATATTTTGAGGCAAACACAGAGTTGAGGCATTCGGCTTTGTCACGTGCGGTGTCAACTGTGTAGCCATTTGAGGTAAGGGAGGTAAGGGACGAGATTGGAGGGAGAACAAACACCAGAAACGGATTTGACCAGACGCCACCAGGATTTGGACGAAGGAGACAGGTTTGAGAGTTCAATCTTGAGTGTGGAGAGATAGTGCTTCCTGGCACTCCTGAGCGTAGACACACACTTGTTCCGAGCTTGGTGGAAGGAACTGAGATTGCCTTCAGTTGGATTTGCCTTCCAAGAGGCAAAGGCAAGTTGTTTCAGGGCAACTGCCTCACCACAAGATTCAGTTTACCATGGGCGGGAGGAAGGGTAAGACAACTGAAGACGAGATGGGATAAATCTGTGCATGAGAGAGAGCAGTTTGCTTTGGAAGAATTCGCAGGAAGAATTTATGTCAGAGGTAGTAGAGATGGGAGACCAGTCCAGATGATTGATGGCTGCTTGCAGACCGTGCCAGTCAGCCTGAGTGAAATGCCAGACTCGTCGGCGCTGAGGAGGCTCTCTGAGAATGGCCAGAGAGATGTCCACTTTGACAAGCACATGATCAGAAGAACCGATTGGAGAAGAAGAAGAGCAGCACACATTTGCAGGCAAGTTAGTCATAACCAAGTCCAGAAGAGAAGATACTCCATTGACTGAGATCCGGGTCGGGAAATTGACAGATTGTGTCAGTCCCAATGAGTCGCAGAAGTCCTTTGCTGACGTGCCATGGCTGGTGAGAGAGGAACCCACACCCAGCCAGCTGGCATGATGACAGTTGAAGTCGCCACATATGAGGAAGAGAGAGTTTGGATGAGTTGATAGAAGTTGGTCCATGTTGTCCGACAGCGAAATGTAAATGGAGTCGTCACTGTTTGGAGGACGGTACTGAACACATAAGAACAAAAGGTGGGAGTGGAGAGGAAGCCGTCGCCAGAGGTACTCCTGGGGGTGGGGTGGAGAGAGGGCAGTGCAAGGAGAGTGAGGAAGAGAGTTTTTGATAAAGATAGCCACCCCACCACCAGGACGAGGCTCAGGTCTATCATACCGGAGGAGGGAGTAACCAGGAAGAGATATTAAGGAATCAGAGACATCTTGAAGGAGGAAAGTTTCTGTTAAGCAGATCAAGTCTGGATTGTCAGAAGCAACCTGAATGGAGAGATCAATCAGGTTTGAGCGAAGGCCCCGGATGTTTGAGGTCCATACCGTTAATGAGGAGAGAGGGGGAGTATCGGGTGCAGGACAGGGGAGTGGAGGGGAAGGGTGAGATTAAGGATGAGAGGGGGAGGTAGGAACAGCAGTTGATAGTGTGGCAGAGATTGCAGAAGAGTTACAAGAAAGGGAAGGATGAGGAGGACGAAAGGTTTGATGATGATGGGATGAGGCACAGTGAGGGGTTGTTTGAGAGGGGGGGGGGGGCAGAGGAAGTCGAAGGTTGGGGGAGGTGGAGGTATGAGATAGAAGGGAGACAAAGTGGGGAGGAGGCAGCTTTGAGAGGGAGGTGGGAGGAGGGAGAATTTGGGATGGATGGTTGGGGGGTAGATTTGAAGGGGAGGGGCAAGGGGGGAGTTTAGAAGGGAAGGGGCAAGGGGGTAGATTTGAAAGGGATGGGTGATGGGGAGGATTTGGAGGGGAGGGGTGATGGGGAAGATTTGGAGGGGAGGGGTGATGGGGAAGATTTGGAAGGGAGGGGTGAGATTGGATTTTGGAAAGTGTACGATTAATGGGAAAAGACTGGGAAAAACAGAGAAACGAAAGTAGTTGGAGCACAATAGACGGACCGCTGAGAGAAAAACAAAGCCTCAAGGTCGGACACTGTACTAGGCCTCAAAAGACACGACATGATATTTTTGAGGATAGTGAGGAGTTTCCTTGTTTTCAATTGCAGTTCATTGATTCCCGCTTGTGGACAGTTTACTATTCCACAGCTGTATTGGAACACTGGTACTGCTAGTTGGTTTATTTCCTTCGCCATTGAAAGTGGATGGAGGTTATATTTTCACCCCTCTAATTTGTTTGTCATCTGATTGACTTGGAATTTTAAGAGGATTTGCATATCTGTTCACTAAATTAAACCACCAACTATTTTTGAAGTCAACACAGGTCAAAAGGTCAACATAGGCCAAAAGGTAAACATTGGGCAAAGGTCAACATAGGACAAAGATCAACAACTTAGGTGAAATTTCTAAAATCTTAAATTTTCATCCGATTGACTTGAAATTTGAACAGCATTTGCAAATCAGGTCACTCAATTCAACCATCAATTATTTAATGGCAAAAATTGTTTTTGGGATTTCGCAAGTATCGTGCTCTGTATGACATCTTTCTTGTTAATTTGTTCAGACGACACGTTTCAGCCGATACTATCTTTAACAAAAGCACCACTGTTACGATTGTGCATCATATCTCCTCAGATTGAAAAGATAAATCGGAGCTTTTCCTGTATTTGCTGCATTGATTTCATATTTTTATATGGCGATCTGGTCGATTCTCATCATGTGACACACCTTTGGTGGTTGCACTGCAATAATGTCGGTGTTAGGAAATGCTTATATAATATATTATCATTTTCACCTGGGATATCCTCCTACTCATGGCGACACCACCAAAGGCAAAGCAAGCTGGTCCAAGCATGGTGGCAGCGCACTGCAAAGAATACCGAGGAAGCAGGTGTGCAGTATGTGCACATTGGCACCTGGACAGGAAAAGCTATTAGCATTGTGCTCGACCATAAGTTGCGCAGAATGCTGGGAGTGGTGATGATCCAAGATGATTTCAGCTTCTTCCACCAAATTCGGTGATATAATGGTTAGATCAGATCCAATTTGAGTTTGGGAGGTTGGCAGTTTGAACCCCACCTGAGTCATACAAAATAGTTTAAAAATTGTATGTGCTGCCTGATACTCAGCATTTAAAGAGGATAGTGGACGGACAAATATCCATAGATTGACAACCATAGCTCAGTTTTCGATGGGCCAAATGGCTTCCTCCTGCGTTAACGATCCTTGTAACGAAATCAAATGGAAGACGAAATACTGCATTGGAGTCATCAAGAGGAACCAGAAGAAATAAAGAGCAAAAATGGAGTCATCAGGATGAACCTGGATAGGATTTGGGTTTCAGCTGCTGCTCCTCTACCCTCAAACCCATCCAGGTGCAGCCAAGTGAACCTTACAGAAAATTTCTGCAAGAAGTCACTTCTCGTTAGTCAGGTAGATAAAGAAAGAGAGAAATCAAGAAAAATCAAAAATTAGAATGAAACATAGGGGCAATAGTGGATCCAGGTGCTCACCTGGCACTCACCTGGTAGAATAAACTATACTGCACCAACTAAGGGTATTTTAAACAAATTTAAATGGTTGCTGGAAGACAGCGCATCATGTAGAATCATACGAACATAATCATGACTTTAAACAAAAAAACAAGAAGACGTCAGGCGGAGCACGATACTTGCAAAATACGCCCCCCCCCCTCCCTCCCCAAGAAAAAAAATTCCATTGATACAGCAAATTGTAAATTTCATCAAGATTAAAATTGACAATCTTGATCAAAGCTCGGGTCAATAGGAAGAAAATTGACGATTTTTCAGATGAAACAAATAAAGGTAAAAAAAAATCAATTCAAAAAAATTCATTTAAAAAACAAACATGGCATGTTTAAAACAGAAGAGAAATATTGAAAAAAACCCCCCAAAAAACAAAACAAATACTCCAAAAGAATGGCGCAAAAGAAAAGTGCTGAACAAACAGGTGTTTTAAATTTTTGTGACGTCACTTCATAATGTCTGGACTGATTTTCACGAGAGTTGGTTGGTGACCACCGAGGTCGATTGCCTATCACCTGGTCAAGTTTTGTGATGATCGATCAATCAACATATTAATGTGCAGTTTCGTGACCATAATTTGCAAATTAACTATTAAGGCCAAAGAAAATTACCTTAGCCACAGCTTAGAAAAAAAGCCCACAGCAATGTTCATCTAAAAGTTTCTTTAGAAACAATGAAAAAAACCCTCAAATGCACACCATTTGTCATTAATATATTTTATTTATTGAAAATACATCAGAAATGATTCCAACTGTCACGATTCATGACAAATATTGTGATGTATGACAAAATATCACAAATGTGCTGTTTTAAATAGAAAGGCACACACATAACTAAAATACATCACCGATATATCCTTTTATGCATTGAAAAGACAAAAAGAACATGAAGACCCTCAAAGACCCAAAAGGCCAAAAAGACCCAAAGACCCTTAAAGACAGAAAATACCAAAAAACCCAATGGACCCCAAAAATCCAAAATACCCCAAATATCCCTGACGACACACAATACCCCAAAGACCCTTAAAGACCAAAAGACCCAAAAGACTGAAAAGACCTCAAAGACCCAAACGACTCAAAATACACCAAAGGTCCTTAAATACCCCAAAAAACTCTGAAGAATAAAAAGTCCCTGAAGACCAAAAAGACCCAAAAGACTGAAAAGACCCTGACGACCCAAAATACCCTAAAGCGGTTCCAAACGCAATTTTTTTTCTTCTGAAAAACATGGCACTCTCACGAGATTGTACCGTCAAATAAACGATTCCAACCCATCATTCTTGATGGGATTTTTGACTAGTTTAATCAATTATGATCAGTGAAGGTTTTCCAGTTTAGAATGAAGAGTACTTAGTTCCCCCAAGTATACACATGAGTATATGAGATTATATTATCAGGTCAACTTGGTGGTGAAGAACACAGCATCATGGTCTGAATAATATACATCATGGACATCAACTCTCATGTCTATCATTTCTGTTGAAGTAGACATGATCTAACAGAGATCCACCATCTGTTGGTGATTGTGTAACATATTGTGTGAATCCATACTTGTTCATAAGTACAACAAGTTGCAAATTTGATTGAGATGCCAAGTTTTCATTAAAGTCATCTATCTATAATTCCAGTAATCTCTGTATGTATGTCTGTATGTCTGTGACCGCTGTTTCTCGACAACCACGGGTCCGATATACTTTAAACTTGCCAGGTATATTGCTGGGGACCCGAGGATGTGCCTTTTCAAGGTTTCATATTAATCGGACAAGTAGTTAGCGAGCTATGTCCAAAAAACGATTCAACCAATCAGAGAGCAGCGAGCTATCACGTGTGCCGAACGTGGCGAACAGACTCTGCCTCGGACGGCACATTTGAGAGCGTATTCATTTATTTCACGTTGGCAAACTATGTTGCCGCTATGTTGGCGTTAAACGATGTTTTAAAACTAATTAAAACTAATTTGCGATTCTTTCGCTTTCCTGCGCGTTTGTGCATGCTATGGCGATTTCTTTACCAAACTCCGCAAGCCGTTCGCTTTGGACCAAACCATTTCATGTAAATAGAGGGGGGGGATTGTCACCGTACTCGCAAGCCGTTCGCTTTGGACCAAACCATTTCATGTAAATAGAGGGGGGGGATATAATTTTAGATATAGATATAGTACGGGCATGCCCTAGTCCAGAACAATGGTTGGAGCACACAATGGCATCAATGTCAGCAGTTTTTCCATACAGCACAGGAAACTTTTCACACTGCTAGATGGTTTTATATAGATAACAGCAACTACAAGTCTTGATTTTGCAGTTTCCAAGACCACAACTTTTGATTCGATACCATAAACAGATACCAACTGTAGTTCCTTTGGTTCAAGACAGGCAGAGGCACATATCAGTACACCATGTTTCTCTTGGTGATCGTGTTCACTAAATACATCCTGTCTGAATGGAACATAGTCATTTATGGAAAGAAAGTTGTCAATGTTATGGTTTGGGGTCAGATATGTTTCTGTGAAACACATTACGTCAGTATTGGCATAGATGGATTGTTCTGATTCACTAGTCAAATCTTTCATCTTTTCCAAAAAGTAGTGTACATTTAAATGTCCAACAGTAATATATTCAGGTCTGTTCAAACTCAAAAACATTGGTTTTGTTAAAGTAGGTATAGGATTTTGCCTCATTTCAGTCATTTCTCTTTAACCTTCTTGTCAGTTTATATTCCATCTTTCTGAAAATTAATGATGTGTAGTGAATCAAGAGCCTTCACACGACTGAATGCAACATATGCCTGACCAGATCCAAATCTCTTTGCACCTTTCATATTTACAACAATTTCATCCAAAGTCAGTCCTTGGCATTTGTGAATTGTGACAGCCCATGCTAATTTTAACGGAAACTGGCGACGTGATATCTGCGCTCCCTTTTTTCCAACTTTTTCATTCTTGCTTTCATGACGCATAACCGGTACAGCATTTGGATAATCGTGCTTAAATTTACTTGAAGCTATTGCGTGTTCTCCAACTTTGTTGTTATCAAACTTAACAAGAAGACAAGCTACTTTTCCAACATTGTTTTGGATAATAGCTTCTACTTTACCCATGGCACCGTTAACCAAACCGTCTGCTGTGTTTACATTTATTGTCATCATCACTCTGGCACCAACAGCAACAACTAAAACGGTTTCCAATCCACCAGTGTTTGCACGTTTTTGTGATGTACTCAATTTTGACAAATCCAACTGACCAGTACTATCTGTTTTGTCATCTGATGCTTGAATTGTTACTTGCTGGTCTTTTGCTGCTATTTTATCCAATTTTTCAGAATTGTACCCATCTACATCAGCATTGTAGGCAAACACGTGAAGTGCATTCTCTGGATAACTGGTAACATCACTACCAATGTCTCGAGAGTGTAATATTTCAATGTTTTCTTTCGTGGCTTCTCCAATTCTTAGACGACATAGCAGCTCTGCAAATGCACTGTCGTCTTTTTGCCTCATTATTTCTTGCAACTCGTGGAGCTGAAACTGATTTTTCCATATTGACCCATTCAATCTTGCCATAGCATCTTTAACTGGTTCAAATATGGGTCTTTGCATGACAGGTGATAATTGGTACAGGTCACCAACAGCTAAGACACAAACATTTCCAAAGAATATTCCATCTCCAGATGCACCTTTAATTTCTCCAAGCCGTCTGTGAATATTCAAGAGCATGTCTGAGCCAATCATTGAAACTTCATCAATTATGATCAGTTGAAGGTTTTCTAGTTTAGAACGAAGAGTGTTTAGCTTATCAAAAGTAAGTGGTGCACCATCTTTGCCATATCGTGCTGTTCTCAACAGTAACGCTGAATGAATGGTCATTCCATCAATGTTAAAGGCCGCCACGCCAATTGGAACCGTCAGAAGTGTAACTACGTCTGTTGGTTTTATCTGGTTAGAGAGTGGCAATATTTTTCTGATATCTGAATGAATCAATTTAATTACATGGCTTTTGCCAACACCACCAGGTCCACTGAGAAAGATTCTTTATGGTTTCACCTGTTTGTTTTGCTTCAATGCAATGACAGCTTGTTTGCACCAATTGCGATGATAAAACACAATTTCTTTTTGTTTCTGATTCAGATTTCTCATCATATTTCGATACTCATTGGAAGACAGATAATGTTTGTGAATTACTGCATCATACCGTGCTACTAATTCACTTGGATTGTCAGCTGTTGGATGTTGGAACATTGCTGCATTTGCATCAAGATCCTCTTGTTCTAACATTCTCTCCACTTGTGCACCTTCTTCAACATCCTGCATTTGGCTATGTACAGCTCCTGGGGCTATATTTGGCCAAGTATGCTCTGGGGCTCCATGAATGGCATTCTCTTCAATTGCTCTTTCAATAAGATGCAAGTTTCTAGTGTATTTTGCTTCATTTTCTTCAATTTGATCAGCAATTGCGTGATAATGAGTGGCATAGTCTGGATATCTCCCCATCAAATCTGATTCTTCATCACGCCAAGGAAGAAACAACTAACTTTGCATGGAAACATTTGCTGCTTTCCATTTCTATGTTGTATCTGTGGAATCGAATTACTGCTTCTCGCCTACGTTTGTGCATTATTCCCTTCCGGTCTTGCAATCGTATCAGTGCAGGCAGATCGTCGTTGTTATCATTTTCGACGTCATTGTCATCTTGGTCTAAAATTAGAGGAGTGATATCGTCAGTGTCTTCATTTTCAGCTTTATGCACTGTATAATTTGAAGCAAAGCTTGCCAAACACATGTTTTCTAAACAATTAGGTCTGAATGAATATCGCACCACAATGTTGCTTTGAAATATATCTTCATCATCATCATCTTTGTCTTGAATTTCTTTCATTGGTTTTAGAACTGCACCTCGTGTTTCTTTTGGTTCAGTGTTTACAAATACAACTGATCGACGTAATCGCTTCAAAGGCATTGACAAAATTCGGTAAGTTGCTTCTTGTGCGCTCACTTCTCGGTGGTTTAAGAATACCGATCCTGAGTGTCTCAACTTTACTCGTCTGTCTTTATTTTCATACTCCTTAGAAACTTGTTTGAGTAGTTCACCCATTCCTTTTTCATCTTTTGTCATATATGCAGCCACGTACATCACACATGCATAAGGATCTAAAATGAACTGCAAATCCATGTTTGCCTGCCATGCCTTCAGAATAACTGGATTGTACGGGTTAATCAACACTTCACTTGGCTGTCTTTGCAGAACAAGTGTATTCCATTTTTGAGAAACCGATAATGCATCGTCATATTCATCCTGACTGATACCTGCTTTGTCAAGCAATTCTGTGAGGCTCAAATCTGGAGCAGTTTCTTCCTCTGTCAAAATGTTGTGCACTTTTTTGAAAAGTGTTTGAGCACTGTTTTTCACTTGCTCAGGGTTTTCTACATCAATTGGCTCTCTGGCCAGTAATGTTCCTCTACTTGGAGGGTTTGGAAAACGAAAACGACAAATTCCTTTATTTCGACAATATGAGGAATGGTTGTGTTTTTGTACATTGGTGACGAGATCAGCGAGAATAGGATCCCCTTCTGGAATACTGCACGATACATGGCTTGAAACAGTCACACACTTCTTCATCACTTTGTACATCTAATTTTGGTGCATCTTTAATCCACAATAGTGTGTGTGGTAGCAGCAATCTGCTTCCCACGTCTCGGCTTCCCAATCCTCCCAGAGTGAGAACCAGGAAACAGTCAGAACTGTTCACACGGTGTTTATTACAAGAGCCTGTTACATGCATGGAATGTTTCCAGTGCACTGCACCGATACGGCGGCGCCCGTTACATGGCAGCGCGACCCGCATTAGCAAGTAGCAAGTCGCGATGCGTACAATGCACAAGGAAGCGCCCCGAGGCTATACTCTGAAAACATTAAAGTTCTTACTGTCGAGCCGGTTTTATACATGCCCCCCCCCTCCCCTCATCCCATACTGCGCAATCAAAGGGGTGGGCCAGACAGTGAGGAGCCTTGCTAAGGGGACAAGGTCACAGGGAGAACATAACATGGCTGGGATGGCATAACACGGCTGGGACGCAAGTAGAGAAAATGTCATTTATGGTCTTGGATCGCCCTGCGAGAGGTTTGGGACGATGTGCGGGGCCAATACTTAGTATTGTAAAGAGAAGCTGCGAGATATATGGGTGCCTCCAAATTATTGCCACCACACTCCTCCATCTGTCACTACAACATCTTCAAGATCGTTTTAGTTATCACCCTGGATCCCCCTGGGGATACCATTGGGAGTACTGGGCATTTGTCCCCAATCTACCTGGTTCACCACGGTGGTGCGTCGGATCTTCCGGTGGCGTTTTCAACTCAGCATTGGTAAGACAGTGTTAGCGGCATACCATCTTAACAACAGAGAAGCAAAAAGGGAACTGGGCGTGTTCGTTGGCAAGAAACGCTTGGAGTTCCAGCAAGCCCCAAAGTACCTCGGTGTACGCCTCGATCGGATACTGTCCTTCATGCAACACCTAGAAGAAGCTGAGGCCAAGGTGACATCAAGGGTCTCGCTTATCCGACGTCTCGCTGGTACGACCTGGGGAGCCTCCGCTAAGACCCTACGAATATCCACGCAAGCCCTGGTCTTCTCTGCAGCCGAATACTGTGCCCCAGCCTGGAGCAGAAGCCCATGCGTGAGAAAGGTTGATGCTGCCATTAACAACGCCCTCCGCATTGTAGCTGGTTGTTTGAAGCCCACCCCGGCATTCCACCTGCCAGTCCTCGCGGGAATCGCCCCGGACGGCCTCTGTCGGGAGGCTGCTACCCTCGCCCTGGTAAGGAATGCCCACAAAACACGACTGGCACGTCCTGCACAACACCACAACGATAGTGGTGCCTCCAAGCAGACTCAAGTCCCGCCATCCCTACAACAAGGTGGCACAAAAGATGTTCGGTTCTATCCCTGAGGACCTGTCTAGAAGCGCATGGCTGGCGGAATCTTGGAAGCAGGTGTGGGAAATGGCTGGGCTCACCCGCATCCATCGCTGCATTTGGGACCCAGGAGGTGGCGTCGTAGGAGAAGACCTACCACGCCTGTAATGGATCTTGCTGAACTGACTAAGTACGGGGTTCGGGCGCTTCACATCATCGCTGAAGATGTGGGGCCTGGCAGACAGCGCTGCGTGCGAGTGCGGCGAGCCTGAGCAGACTGCCAAACACATGATTTCCACCTTCCCCCTATACAGACCACCTTCAGAAACCGGCCTCTTCGACGTAGGACCAGAGACGAGGGCATGGCTGTACGACACTGAGCTGGCCATCTGATGATACACGAAAGAGAAGAGGGTCCTCCTATTTCCGACAAGAGCACCTCGACATGTGCAATGGGCTGGGGCCTCACCCTAACCTACCATGGAGTGGGGTCAGTAAAGTGGGGGCGAAGTCCAAGTACCCCCAATGGGCCCCTTTTCCCCTTATGAGCAAGCTAGACCTAGAGCGGAAAAAAGGAGAATTACCACATCGTTGTATTAGGGGGGGAACTTTTACCCAACGGAGCATGCATTGGATTATTTGGATATTGGATTATTAGTGAGTGCCCTACCGGGAAATCAAAGGATTGGATCAGCATTACAGGACTCTTTGCAAAAATGGCATTATCAGACTATAATAAAATCACAGGATTATATAAAGAAAAATAGCATCACAGGAAAATAGAATAAATCAACTTACAGGAAAAATAACACAGACAATCCCAGGGTATGAGATGATACAAATCACAGGATGTTAAACGATAAAACTCACAGGATTCTGAAATGATAAAAATCACAGGAAATTCACAGGCTTATGAGATGATAAAAATCACAGGATAATCACAGGAAATTAAACGATAAAAATCACAGGATTCTGAAATGATAAAAATCACAGGAAATTCACAGGCTTATGAGATGAAAAAATCACAGGAAAATCACAGGATATTAAACGATAAAAATTACAGGATATCCATAGGATTATAAACCCGAAATAACCTCGCCGTCACACGGGATTATAAAACGGATGATCAAATAATAAAGGAAATCACATCACGGGATTATAGAACCGTAATAACCTCGCCGTCACACGGGATTATAAAACGGACGATCACATCACCGGTAAATTAACAAAGGATTAGAAGTAACAAAGAAAATCACAGAGCAAATAATAAAGGAAATCACATCAAAATAACAAAGGAAATCACATCAAAAGAACAAAGGAAATCACAGGAAAATCACAAAGGAAATCACATCAAAATCGAAAGACCCTCACCGTCCCAGGATTAGAACCAGGCCTGCACCTCGCGGTTGGGTGGTGGGCCACTAACGTGCATGCACTGGAAACGTGTACTCTTCTTTCTTTTTTCCCGGACCGTGCACCCTAACGGAACGCATACTCTTCTTTTTTCTTTTTCTTTTTTCCCCCGGACCACGCACCCTAACGGAACGCGTACTCTTCTTTATTCCAGACCGTGCATTCTAACGGAACACGCATTTTTGGGGATCACAGCTCAACTCTATGCAAACGTAGCCACTGATGCTGATCCTGCGAGCTCGGGGTCACCTGGCGCGCAGCAACAGGGGGTTGGCAAACCCGGACTTTCCCCTTTGCGGACGCATGATTATGGTTGGGGACAGCAATTTGCACATGGGGACGTCTCGTTTATCTTCCTCCCGCTCTCGGCCCACCATGGTCTGTTCACCTGTACCTGTATTGCAAGTGTTACTGACACACACAGATCAAATTCCTAGCCCCCCCCCCCATCCACATGGCATTTATTTACCTCATCTCTCAGATGGTTGGCCATTTATACACACATTCCTTGCGTTGTGTCTGGAAATTCAAATGCCATATTTACTTTCACCAATTTCCAAAAATACCTCCCTTTAATCATCTTCCCCACATCTAATGATACATGATTTGCCAACCATTATCTCAACAAGCATAATCGGTCAATGGAAATACTCAGCACCTTTCACCATCTTGCTTTGTTGCCTTCCCGTATTGCAAGCATCATTTTTTTTGGAAAAAACCAGATATTTGTAAACATGATTCTGCATCGCTTCCATTATAGAAGCGTCTCATTTTGCAACTTAAATCTGGAATACAATCTCCCTATACATTTGCCTGCATCTAATATTATTCACTCATCTCACCAATCATCATGTGTAAGAAAATTATTTACATTGACCCATATCACAATTCACATCATTAGCAGCTGGTAGTTAAATATCAACAATAAACTGGTATTCTATTTTTGATAACCTCACTCTTATCCTATCAATACCTGGACATACTCACTTTCTGTCCCCTGGACAAACAAATTTCACAACAGTATAAAACACTGAAAAATTGTCTGAAAATTAAACATCGTCTCCAAGTTCTCTAGCTAAACTCCGCCCACAATCACCTCAAACTCCCCCACTCCCTTCAATCCCACTCCTCCCTCCAGGTCTTTAAAACAGCTGTTCACCACCATCTCTTATCTTCCCCCATCGAAAACCTTGATCTTTTCTACCCCCGGTAATTCACCCCAGAGTCCTTGCAGTGTTCATATGTTTTAATCCTCTCCCACCTCCCCCCAAGTCCTCCCGATGTCCCTGTTCTCAAATGTTGTGTTTGTGTCCTTCCCCCTCTCTTTTGTGTCCTTCCCCCTCTCTCACCATCTTGTCTACCGCTCCCCTTGTTTTTTGTGTTTTGTGTGTCGGTTTGTCTTTTTGTGTGATTAATGTTAGCTCTTTCACGAGCCTCGATCTTGTATACAAAAAAAAAAAAAAAAAAAAAAAAAAAAAAAAAAAAAAAAAAAACCTAGAGTCGAATGTGCAAAGTAAAACACACTTCCTTGCACATTCTCTAATGGAATCGCAATATCAACTCCCAGGAGGATGAGCAATAATTTCATTGACGTGATGCCAAAGTACCTGGTGGATTTCCGTTCACCTGGTCTGCAGAGCTGTGATCCGATCTTCACCAACACCCAATCACCTCTATGATCGGGATCAACCTGCGTGTAGAAACCTAGCACAATTTTGTTAAACCAAATCCAACACTTTCCATCCATAGGTGCACTTTTCCCCAGTGCAAACTAACCACTCTTATCAGTTCAAAAACAACAGTCCATAACCACTTTTCTTTATTTCCTGCCTCTACCATCAGGCTTTTTAAAACATTTTCCCCTACCTTCTCAGCAAACCTTGCAAATTCACTTGGCACTGACAAATTCACTTGTCACTTGTCTCACACTCTTACGACGTCTCTCTGAAAAGACCGACTGGACAACCCTCCCATCTACTTTCTGAATAATCCTCTCCAAGAAGTTCTGTCACTCAAGCTTTTGGGTCTCACTATCTGCCATGATCTTTCCTGGGAAAACCACATTTCCAAGCTGGATTCCAAAGCCAGTCGCCGACTGGGCATCCTCCGTCGTGCGAAGTCATTCCTTGGCACACCTGAGCTCCTCACCACATACAAGGCTTTCATCCGCAGCTCAATGGAGTACTGCTCTCCCCTCTGGGCTGGTGCTCCTGCCTCACACCTAGCTCGTCTTCACGCTGTTGAAATCAAAGCATTCAGAATCATTGGAATCTCCTGCGATGATGCTATCTCCGAGGGCCTTTCACTTACTTACCGCAGGCAGGTTGGTGGTCTTTCCGTCTTCTACCGACTCCTCTCCGGCCTTGCTCCCCCAGCTCTCTCTGGGCTCTGTCCCCCAAATATTCCTACAGGTCGCACAAGATCTGCCTGCAACCCTTTTATGGTTAAACTGCCAAAATCAAGACTCTCTGCTCACATTCACTCCTTCACTCCTCTTTTCTCCCACCTCTGGAACAAACTCCCTCACTCTCTTCAATCCCACTCCTCCCTCCAGGTCTTTAAAACGGCTGTTCACCACCATCTCTTATCTTCCCCAATCCAAAACCGTGAACTTTTCTACCCCCGCTAATTTCACCCCAAATCCACTTTTTGAGGTGCCGACTTCTTTCCTGGAAGTCCTTGGTGTCCTTGCGTTTTATACCTATCCTCCCCCCCCCCCCCGCCCTCCCAGGCCCTCTCCCTCCCTCCCACACATCTCCCGATGTCCCTGCTCTCAAATGTTGTGTTTGTGTGCTTCCTCCCCTTCTCTCCCCATCTTGTCGACCGCTCCCCTTTTTATATACTTTGTTTGCTTGTTTGTTTGATTTGTTTGTTTGATAAATGTTAGCTCTTTCACGAGCCTCCACTCTGTATACAAAAAAAAAAAAAAAAAAAAAAAGGTCCATCTGATTACACTTTCCTTTATCATCTTTGCACTTTCCACCACCTTCTTCACACTTCCTCCCGAACCTTGCCTTCAGACACAACCCACATGAGTTGTAAATACAATTTCCCCTTCCAGGCGCATCTGTCTAGCCATTCACAAATTGTCCACAAGATAACATCACCATATTTCACACCTCACCTCCCTGGACCACCCAGTGGTCCCCCGAGAGATGCATCCCAATGTTAAAACCACCTCAGCTCTCAAGAGCTCAATTTTGGCCCTCCATGGACTCACAACATGGACTTCATGAACACAAATCAGACAGACAGGGGTGAACAACAACACAACAACATGCATTTTAAGGCCATTTTCCCTGCGAGAGCGGGGGTTAGCCTTGCGGTCCCCATGACAATCTTCTCCATCTTGCCCTATTTTCTGCATCTCTCCTTGTTAACCCCCTTGCCCGCATTTCTTCTTCCACCATCATTTTTCCCAATTCTTCATTTGTCTTCCTCTCTCTCAACAATACTCCGCACATCCATCGAACCATTCACATTTCCACCCTTTCCAACCTTCGTTGCTGCTCTACGTTCATTAGTCATTACCCATGTCTCCCTTCAGCTTCAACGACACTCCCCTCCTCATCAGCATGCCACTCAGTTCCTGAAACTTCTTCCATGCACATCTCACTCTAGCAACCGTGGCCGAGTCCGATCCACCTTCTCTATTCAGCATGTCTCCGAGGTAGCAAAATGTTTTCACACCTTCCAGCTTCACGCCGTCTCCAAGATCCAACTCAACATTTCCTCCCTGTGCAGCTCCTTCTGTGCACACCTTACATTTGAATGTAGCTGCCACACTGGTTAATGACCCTCTCAGACCACTACATTTTTGATGAACCCACTCAGCGCACATTGTACATTGAATGGAGTTCACTCCGACACCCTTCCTGCACACAGCACAGGGCCACTTCCCAGTTCTTTCCACCTCACCACATGCTTTACCACTTGCCATCACCTTCGTCTTTCCGATATTCACCTTCAGACCTTTTGTCTCCATACATTCCTTCCACTTGTTCATCTTTTCCTTCAGTCCATCCATACTTTCTGTAATCAACACCAGATCATCTGCATACAACAACTCCCATGGTAAACCCTCTTTTACGTTCTGAGCCAGCACCTCCAACACAGCTAGAAATAGTAGTGGACTTAGTACCGACCCCTGATGCACTCCCACCTTCACCTCAAACTCACCACTGTTCCCGTCCTTCGTCCTTAGAGCTGTGCACGCTCTTTTGTACATTGCCATCACTACTCTGATCAACCATTCCTCCACTCCTAACTTCCTCATTGCCCATGTCACTACTTTGCGTGGAACCCTATCGAATGCTTTCTCCAGATCAACAAACCCAAGAAACAACTTCTTCCTCTTCTCCATGTACTTCTCCTGCAACTGGTGAAACCAGCAATAACCACAATTACCTTCTGCCAAGCAGGAGGCTAGAGCATCATTACTCCATCTGCCCTCTGCCCACCTTTTACAGGCAGACAGACAATGGCGAGCCACAAGCAACCCAACAAGGCTCCAGCTCCCATCCAAAGGACACAACTTCATCAGACTGGCATAATCTCTTTGCCAGCTCACGTACAAACCAAAATTGCAAACAAATAGTTTTCCAACAAAATCATTTGTCACTAGAGGGAAAATTCTGGTACCCTATTGCAGAATTCACTTCAGCTCTCCACCACTCCTAGTATTGAGTGGTATCCCACAGCTTTGCTCAAACACACTAATACGGTATACATAAAACATTGAATTAATTCTCCCCAGAACTCATTCCCCTGCTCAGGAGCCACCATTTTGGTAAAATCATTAAACATGCCCAACTGGCAATCCACTCTGCTCGGGATTGTAAAATACTGGATTCTAACCTCGAACCCAGTCACCGCTTCTCCGAAACAGCTCCAATTGTTTTCTTTCCCCCCCCACACAAGCCAGTCCAAGCCAGCAACTGTACACAAATATATCCCAGCATGCCGTGACCTTCACAACTCCCACCAAGCTAGCATTTCCAAAAAACAAAACCATTTTGTCTCTTCTTTTCCAGTCATATAAACCAAAGCACACTTTTGTCTGCACATGTATTTTAACCACGATTATATGAGACTAAACACCAGGACTGCTCCCTGGAGCAGTCATAACTCGCCTCCACACGTCATCCAATCACCTATGTCACTCAACCGATATTAAAGAACAATTATTTTCAAACCCTATGAGACATCTTGTTTGCAGACAGACAAACAGGTGAAACCATATCCTTCATTCACATTTGGTGGGGATTAAACCCACAAACTCCCATGAAGGCAAACAATTAATATATTGTCAACATTCATCTCTTATCACTCTCTCATCCCCCTTCACGCGGCCCCATCCACCGACAGGGTCACCATGACCTAACAGCTGGAACTATCGCGACTGATTCAATTGTACACCAGTCAACACATCCAGGGGAAAAAAGTTGGGACGGGGGTAATAGGAGCGGGAGGTGTAATAGGGGGGGGGGGGGGGGACGGGACAGTATGACAGAGGGCACAAGCTCACCAATAGGCCGGATCCAACTCCGGACCTTGCCAGCACTACCACTCAATGCGTCCCGTCGCTAATCAGGGACTCCACAACCATCTACAGCAGGTGACCACAACAACTCATCTACCTGGTACCCACTCGACCAACAGGTGACCCGACAATCAAGCAGACAGACAGACAGACAGATGGATAAACGAACCCCCAACGTACTAACAGGAAGGTCTCACAGAGGCCCATTCGATCCACACTGTAGGCTGCCACGATTCTTCCCGCAGGGACACACCACCCCATCATAGTCACACTCAGTCACGTCTGCAGACATAGAGGGAATGACATTTGACACCATAACAGACACCGCAGACACCGCCTTGATCCATACCTGCAAGCGCAGTCAGACACACCCAGACGGACACAGGGGTGAAACCATAACATCTACACCTCCTCAGTGGTGAGGTCATGACCCCCAGCACCACATGTCATTCTTGGCAGATCACCCACCAAAAGAATACTCTAGCCTGCCTGGCACAGCCAGCCCAAACAGACTGAAACTCTAACCACTCTCACCTCTATTTCCACCGCTGCTACCAAATTGGGGTAACAGACGTCTCCATCCTACAACTACAACACTTGCTTGGTCAACCCCAGCCCATCCTGCCTCTCCAAGAGCTCCGCATCCAGCCAGATAGACAGACAGACAGACTGGCTCCACATTACAACTGCAAACATTTGATGAACCAAAATAGCAACCGCTAACACCAACTATTTATTGTCCCATTTCCAGGGAAATCATTCCCCGGTGGGAAATCATCCAGGGAAATCACACCGCAAGTCGACCACCATTAAAGCACAAAACAGAGAGGGCAGTAAGAAGACCATATACGCAGAGTGAGACCCGGAAATCAAGCAGACAGACAGACAATCGAAACTGTCTTTCGAAACTGCCGAACGACAAGTCTGCAGACACTGAGGGAGTGACATTCGACACCCCCAATAGACACCGTGGACACCACCTTGGTCCGCACCTGCAACTGCCAGACACCCCTGGACGGACACAGATACACCCAGATCATTCCCACAATATGAGCAATTAAAACGTCATTTCAGAGATACCGGAAAATCGAGGCAGAACAATGCAATCAGCATTCGCAAGGTTCATACTTTCAAATATTTCAACATCACCGATCTCCATCGAAATGCTAAACGACGCGCATCCCAACTCTGGCATCCCACAGCCCTTCTTAGAGGCATGCTTCACAATGCAGCACCACCTCCACTTGACATACACCCTCCGCATTTGTGCTCACTCAACGCTTCACTCTAACTCAGCCCCCACGAGTCACACGACCAAAGACCCTCTACCTCCGACATTGTCCACAAAACAGCCATCTCATACTCACGTCAGATGCCTCGACGCTCCCCCGTCACTGGCGTCTCCGCTTCGGTGCAATCTCGAGCTGCATTCGCGCACCCCATCCACACATCATTCGCACGGCGCAAGCCACACCAATACTGACAGTTGAAGACCGGACAGTTTTTATCTCTCGGATGGACGTTCGACCCACATTAGCCTTCCCAAACACCTCAACTCTCCAATATTTTCCCCCATCCGCCTGTGGGGCAGCTTGTCGCGCATTATCTGCCTTCGGAACCACATGCATTTTCATAACTATACCTCCATCACACGCCTGCAAAGTCTTTGTCCGACGCATAATTCCCATAAACACAGATGCGACGACGCATCTTGCGTCTCCCAGTTGCCATCTGCTCTAGACCTTGCAACTGTCATTTCATATTTCATCCGCTCTAGACAAATAAACCAGCGCCCCATCGTATTCCCGGCACAGCGAGAGACCTCATTCACACTGTACATCATTCATTATATGGGCAGGACTTCCGGCGAGACCGGAAATTCTCCATTCGACTCTACCGACCGTTGAAAACCAATGCATTATATATTGTTCGCATTGCTATCAACGTTTATTCAGCATTTCCGCTCATAATTTCATCTTCTCCAACGTATTTCTCGTGGCATTGCATGGCAGGAGTCAGATTCCCATTACACCTACATGGCATCGAGCACATTTATAGTTGTGAAAATATTATGCTAGACAAGGCAATATCGACTCACGCTCTCACGCACATGCGCGAAGACCATGTACAAAGTCGAAGTGCCCATCTCTCACTAAATGATCCACAATGCACCGAGACACACATCCTTCAAGCCATCTCATACTCATGTTGTTCACAAAGGTGCAACCACAACACCTGGCTGCATCATTTTCTTTCCCTCAGTCTGAGCCCTTAACTTCAGTTGTTCACAAAGGTGCAACCACAAACGCCTGGCTGCATCATTTCTTTCCATAACACACTCATTCTAATCATTGTATCTGGCTCATTATACTCCTGCTTAGGTTGGCTTTGGCCATCCTCGTGCACCTGACATAGGCGTTCCCTCGTCTCGCTTCGCGAGGCCCGTGCGGTCGTCATGGCGACTGGCCTGCACGTCGGGTCCCCACGCGCACGGCAGGATTGCCGCGCGGTGGACATTAAATCATTCTAGTTTTTCAGAGGTGAGTATCAAACCCCGACTTGCATTAATCTTTATTGCCACGACACTCGCCCTGATGATTTAGTGTAGACGGCCCCTGGGAGGGTATGCGCTTCCGGTGGTCCAAGGAATGACATAATAATAATATCCATTCCGTTAGCTTATCCCTGGCTCTCTCCGGCTCGGGCACGGGGAGGGGGGGGGGTGGGGGTCAGGGCTCGGTTGACCTTCCGTCATAGCAGGGTACAGAGTCAGTGAGTTACTCACAGGGCTGGGAAGGGAGAGGGGTGGAGGGGTAGGTGTAGGATGGGGAAGGGAGGGGGCCGGGCCTCGGCCATCGGAGGAGCGGCCGTCACCGAGGCTCCTGGTCCAGGCTCTCTCCTTTGCTCCACTATCCGGGCCAATTCTCTAATCAGGGTTCGGTGTGGATTCCCAGCCCCTCCCGGTCCCACTGGGGCCGGTCTCCCTGGTGGCTCTGGGATCTCCACCGGTTTCACTCCCGCACGGGGAGGTCCCGCAGCCACTATCTGTTGCATTACTGGCAATGCCCTCTCCACCTCTCCTATGGTATCCTGCGCAGTCCGGAGGCTTCCCTTCAGACTGGCTTTCACAGATTGTTCCTCTCGACGAAGACATTCTTCGGCCCACCAGCCGAATGCTTCCCAATGTACTTTAGATTTAGTCAACATGTTCTTCTCCTTTACTCTCAATACATTGCGTAAATGCTCCATGCAGTCGCGGGCAAACATTTCCCCAACAGGGAATATTATCTTTTTGTTCTTACTCTTTCGCATCTCATAATACCATATATCTCTTACCGCGTCCTTTCCATGCTTCCTAAGCATGGACTCCGCTGCCGGCCCGTCCTCAGATAGGTCCGCGGCTCCTAACGCCACTTGTCAGTTACCCATATTTACTGGCGATCCTCACCTTGCTTCGCAACCCGTTAGTTCTATCGGGGGGGGGGGGGGGGGGGGGTTATTATTCTGCCTCCACACTGACAGATGCTCTCTTCCCGACGATACCCTTAGTGTCGTCGGGCTAGGCTCCCCCCCCCCCCCCCAGGGGAGTATTCTGACCCCCAATCCGGTCGGCCTCCTTCCCCTCGTACCTAAGCGAGAGCCTTTGGGGCGCTCGCCCGATATCTCGAGTAATACGTCACCACACAACACTCCTGCCGGGCCTACACGCATCCGAACATGCGCCGCGTCCGGCCACTTTTCCAACGTTCGCGACACGTCGAGTGTCCAAGCCGCTGAGCCTCCTGATACACTCCGCTCCCAGCTCAGGCCAGAGCAATTCTTACTCCCGCATCCTGTAACACACCTATGCAAACAGTTTCTTCCCCTTACCTCTTAGTTCAGAATCTGTGCCGGAGTCGGAAGTCAAGACAGCGCCTCGCCACTCAGCGGCAGCACAAGTCAACGATATTCCGAGAAAGATCTCACCTTTTAGCCCCTTGACCTTGTTGCTGCCACCGAGCGGGGAGACCGTTCTCTTCCCCTCCGGACAAATATCCTGTCCATGACGCCAGCTGTGGTAGCAGCAATCTGCTTCCCACGTCTCTGCTTCCCAATCCTCCCAGAGTGAGACCCAGGAAGCAGTCAGAACTGTTCACACGGTGTTTATTACAAGAGCCTGTTACATGCATGGAATGTTTCCAGTGCACTGCACCGATACGGCGGCGCCCGGTACACGGCAGCACGACCCACATTAGCAAGTAGCAAGTCGCGATGCGTACAATGCACAAGGAAGTGCCCTGAGGCCATACTCTGAAAACATTAAAGTTCTTACTGTCAAGCCGGTTATTATACATGCCCCCCCCTCCCCTCATCCCATACTGAGCAATCAAAGGGGTGGTCCAGACAGTGAGGAGCCTTGCTAAGGGGACAAGGTCACAGGGAGAACATAACATGGCTGGGATGGCATAACACGGCTGGGACGCAAGTAGGGAAAATGTCATTTATGGTCTTGGATCGCCCTGCGAGAGGTTTGGGACGATGTACGGGGCCAATACTTAGCATTGTAAAGAGAAGCTGCGAGATATATGGGTGCCTCCAAATTATTGCCACCACACGTGTGCATGTGGCGAACCTCTGGCTTGGAATTCTATGCGTATCACGTAGTCAACGAGTTCTCCCAATGGGTGTGATTTCGATTTCAAAACGGTCTTGGACAACAGGTCGAGTCTGTATTGAAAATGACGTGCTGCAGTAACTGGATTGGATCTCAGCCATTTGTATTTGTCATTAACTGACATGTTTTTCACATCCTCGTCATCAAGAACTGTTGCATATTGCCTCGCTATTGTTTGAATGAGATCTGGCCCTGCATATCAGCTGCTGATATTGTGAAAAACCATTTTGGTAGTCCAAGTTGTCGAACCATTGCAAGTACATCATAAAACACAGATTGCAAATAAGCAGGAGATCCTCTGACTTTCTTCAATATCTTATATGCTTGGTCCGTTCTGACTAACTGTCGCATCTTTTCTGCATCTTTAAGTGAACCAGCAGTTATCTTTTTTCCTCCAAGCTGTCTTGTATTGATTCTTCGGAAAACATAATGGTTGATGTTCCCATGAACTTGTTTGCTTTCTGTGGCATATTGTGCACAGAAGAGATATTTTATTGATTTGGCAAATCTTCCATCTACATCAAGCAAACGCTGGTTAAAATACTTTTGTATACCAAGTTGCTTCTTCCTCTCAGTCAATAGGCCATTTTTTCCATCTGGGTATTTGTCTGGGTTTGATAATTCCTCAAAATGTGGATCAGCTAGCAATGGTAAAGGTTTTTCACCCTCTGCTGGTGCCAAATAAATTTCCTTGTCAGTAAAATCTAGATCGGTTTGGACCAAGCTTGTTTCATGAGGCATTCCGGATATTCTACAAGCCTTATCAAATGAATCATTGTCTTTTCTCATTTCCTCGTCATTGTCATCACCAGACATCTGATCGTCAACATTTACAGCATGAGTGTAATTGCTTGTGTTATGGAACGCATTGTCAGTTTCAATTGGTTCAGGAGCAGCTTTTGTCAATGCAACGTAGTGGTACTGCTGAATAAGTCCGATATATATATGTCATTATTGCCTGCACTATGCATTGGATAGATCGGATCCATGTTAGGATTCTCGGTAGCAGTAATATGTATATTCATTTGGAACAGTTCAGCCAAAGCTTTGACAGCAAGATGTTCACCCCATTGAAGTCCTGATTATAAATTATCCAAATATTTTGCCCATCTAATTTCTTTTTGTGTTTCCACATCATCTATCAAATCAATGGCTTCGTCTTCATCACTGGGCTGTCAGTATCTGCATTAAATACATTATTTGACTGAACACGTGCTGAGAGGAAATCTCGGTACTGCATTCCATCACTGGTGCAATTTGGATTGTCTTTCATAAATTTTGCAAGTTTTCTACGTAACTCAATTGCAGTTCCTTTGAAAAGACCGAGTTTGCAAAGATGATAACATATAGAAGCAAACAGTTTCCATCCTTAGGCACATCCACAATTGCCATTTTTTGATATTTTGCCATATTTTCTAGTGTTTTCATGCCTTCATCATATGTCCTTTCAACGAGAACGATTTCCCTGCTCTGAATATCTCCATGGCATGAAGAATGGCCCTGAAAATCCTTTTCAGTAATATCTATTGTCGGGTCGTCATTGGTCATCGCATGGTACATCTCAGGATCGTCACCCTTACAGTCATCACACCAGTTTTCATTGATAGCAATGTCTGCATAGAGTGGGTTGTGAAGCTTCAACCATCTCAATGCTGCCAGTACTTTTTCTGGTCTTACATAGTCATACAGGTAGTGTGACTTGTACGCCATTTTTCTCTTCAATTTCATCGATACGATCTGAGATTCAGAAGGCAGGCGGGGAAACTCTTTACAAACAATGTTGAGCTTGGCAGGGACATTGACAGCAGGTCCATGGATTCCATGTTGTTTGCCACGTGGAAGACCAACTATTTTCATGAAAGGGATCCGTTGTGATATTAGTCGTAATTCCAAAGAATTATGGTCTTTCAGTTCTGTTGGTTGTGGTTTCAGTGTCATTTTGTTACATTTGGATTGTCCTGGCATCTTTCCTCTTTTCAATGTCAAATGACATGTTTTGCAGATCCACTCTTTTCCACCTACAGAACTTTTAGATAAGTGCAATATATTATTTAAAAGATCTACAGGAGCTTTATTATAGCTGTTTTTTTTGAAAGGCAAAACAGAAACGCTGTACATGAGGCGGTGGCATGAGCAACACACGTAGTCAGCAGCATCTCGCACTTTTATGAGAAAATCAGAAATTACTTTGTCAAATTTTGGAATGAACGTTTGTTTTTTAATACAATGTAAATTCATTCGGAATTTGACTTGTTGTTTTCTCACTGCAAATTGTTCTGGTGTTTCTTGTAATCGTATTTGTTTCATTACTTTTATGCCTTTTTCTTTCCTTTGTTCTTTCTACTCATGGAGTTCCAGTGTAAGTTTCCATTTCTTGCTGAGATTATCTTTTGAGCGTCTTTCTTTGATTTTCTCAGGCAGCTCTGCTGCACATTTCCATTTTTTTGTTTGTTTATCTTTAGATCGTCGATCGTTGGTTTTCTCAGGCAGCTCTGCTGCACATTTCCATTTTTTTATGTGTTTAGCTTTAGATCGTCGATCTTTGGTTTGTTCAGGGAGCTCTGCTGCACGAATTTGTTCCATGTGTATTTGAACCTTAGACAGTCGATCTTTGGTTTGCTCAGGGAGCTCTGCTGCACGTTTCCATTTTTTAGTTTGTTTATCTTTAGACAGTCAATCTTTGGTTTGCTCAGGGAGCTCTGCTGCACATTTCCATTTTTAAGTTTGTTTATCTTTAGACAGTCGATCTTTGGTTTGCTCATGGAGCTCTGCTGCACATTTCCATTTTTTAGTTTGTTTATCTTTAGACAGTCGTTATTTGGTTTGCTCAGGGAGCTCTGCTACACGTATTTGTTGCATGTGTATTTTAACTTTAGACAGTCGATCTTTGGTTTGCTCATCATTTTGGTTTAAGCACTTCAACCTTTGAGCCATTTTTACTTTTTTTTTTTTTTTTTCAAAACTCTGCTTATTAGTACGAGGCATTGTATTATATTAAACAACCTTCACGTTATTTACAATAAATAGAAACGTTATTTAGAAGTAGTTTTATCTTGAAAATTGCATTATAACAAGGTATAATAGGCACTTTTAATCAGGCATTTAAACCATGTAATTATCAAGGCACCTGGACCTCACAACAAGAGGAGCAGCTTGCATCAGCTGTGAAAAGAGGCAGTACAGTGGAGAATTAGCTGTGAATAGAGCCAGCTGTTTAAAGAGCTAGCAGTGTGGAGAACCAGCTGTGAAAAGAGCCAGCAGTGTGGAGAACCAGCTGTGAAAAGAGCCAGCAGTGTGGAGAACCAGCTGGGAGAGAAGCCAGCAGTGTGGAGAACCAGCTGGGAGAGGAGCCGGCAGTGAAAAGAGCCTGCAGTGTGGAGAACCAGCTGTGAAAACAGCCAGTAGATTGGAGAATTCGCTGTGAATAGAGCCAGCTGTGAAAAGATCCAGCCATCCAGGGAACCAGCTGTGAAAAGAGCCAGCAGTGTGGAGAACCAGGTGTGAGAAGAGCCAGCTGTGTGGAGAACCAGCTGTGAGAAGATCCAGCCGTGCAGAGAACCAGCTGTGAAAAGAGCCAGCAGTGTGGAGAACCAGGTGTGAGAAAAGCCAGCAGTGTGGAGAAGCAGCGGTCAGTGGTGCCAGTGGTGAGTAGTGCCAGCTGTGAGTAGTGCCACCAGTGTGGAGAAGCAGTGGTCAGTAGTGCCAGCTGTGAGTAGTGCCAGCTGTTAGTAGTCCACCAGTGTGGAGAAGCAGCGGTCAATAGTGCCAGTGGTGAGTAGTTCCAGCTGTGAGTAGTGCCACCAGTGTGGATAAGCAGCAGTCAGTAGTGCCAGTGGTGAGTAGTTCCAGCTGTGAGTAGTGCCAGCTGTGAGTAGTGCCACCAGTGTGGAGAGCAGCGGTCAGTAGTGCCAGTGGTGAGTAGTTCCAGTGTTGAGTAGTTCCAGCTGTGAGTAGTGCCAGCTGTGAGTAGTGCCACCAGTGTGGAGAAGCAGCGGTCAGTAGTGCCAGTGGTGAGTAGTTCCAGCTGTGAGTAGTTCCAGCTGTGAGTAGTGCCAGCTGTGAGTAGTGCCAGCAGTGTGGAGAAGCAGCGGTCAGTAGTGCCAGCGATGAGTAGTGCCAGCTGTGATTAGTGCCAGCAGTGTGGAGAAGCAGCGGTGAGTAGTGCCAGCTGTGAGTAGTGCCAGCTGTGAGTAGTGCCAGCAGTGTGGAGAAGCAGCGGTGAGTAGTGCCAGCTGTGAGTAGTGCCAGCTGTGAGTAGTGCCACCAGTGTGGAGAAGACTGCCATACCTCAGAGATCGAGTTGAGGAGAATTTCCTGCCTGTGGAGATCACCTTCTATTTCAGATCTGCTCGGTACTCTGTGCCCTGCAGCTCCTCAATCCATCCGAGTCGCAGCTTAACTCAGCTGTGAGACGAGGTAGCCGTGAGGATAAGCATCCGTGAAGAGAATTCCATGCTGCGTGAAGACTGCAGTACCTCAGAGATCGCGTTGAGGAGATTTTCCGGCCCGTCTCGATCACCCGATATTTCACATCGCCATAGGACTCTGTGCTTCGGCTACTCAACCCATCTGAAGCACAGCTTAACTCAGCTGTGAGGATAGGCAGCCGTGAGGAGAAGCAGCCGTGAGGATAAGCATCCGAGAGGAGAAGCAGCCGGAGGATAGGCAGCCGTGAGGTTATGCAGCCGTGAGGTTATGCATCCGTGAGGAGAGGCAGCCGTGAGGAGAAGCAGCCGTGAGGATAAGCATCCGAGAGGAGAAGCAGCCGGAGGATAGGCAGCCGTGAGGTTATGCATCCGTGAGGAGAGGCAGCCGTGAGGAGAGGCAGCAGTGAGGAGAATGGCACACTGCGTGAAGACTGCAGTACCTCAGAGATCGTGTTGAGGAGATTTTCCCGCCCGTCTCGATCACCCAATATTTCACATCTCCTCAGGACTCTGCGCTTCGGCTCCTTGATCCATCCAAAGCGTAGCTTCACTCGTTAACAGTTAAAAATAAAACTCCCACGTTCACGTTCGGTTGACTTATTGTGCTTTCAATCGTTTCATGGCAAAATAATTCAGGTAATGAAGCTTGTCCCGAAACCTCGATATGTCAATGCGTTGGACATTTTGTCTTGGGAATGATATTTTAACAATACAGGTGATGGACATGACACAAAGTCCCGTGTGGAATGCCGAATACAACGAGGTCCAGGTGATGGACATGACACAAAGTCCAGTATGGAATGCCGAATACAACAAGGTCCAGGTGATGGACATGACATAAAGTCCCGTATGGAATGCCGAATACAACAAGGTCCAGGTGATGGACATGACACAAAGTCCGGTATGGAATGCCGAATACAACAAGGTCCAGGTGATGGACATGACACAAAGTCCCGTGTGGAATGCCGAATACAACAAGGTCCAGGTGATGGACATGACACAAAGTCCGGTATGGAATGCCGAATACAACAAGGTCCAGGTGATGGACATGACACAAAGTCCCGTATGGAATGCCGAATACAACAAGGTCCAGGTGATGGACATGACACAAAGTCCGGTATGGAATGCCGAATACAACAAGGTCCAGGTGATGGACATGACACAAAGTCCCGTATGGAATGCCGAATACAACAAGGTCCAGGTGATGGACATGACACAAAGTCCGGTATGGAATGCCGAATACAACAAGGTCCAGGTGATGGACATGACACAAAGTCCGGTATGGAATGCCGAATACAACAAGGTCCAGGTGATGGACATGACACAAAGTCCGGTATGGAATGCCGAATACAACAAGCTCCAGGTGATGGACATGACACAAAGTCCGGTATGGAATGCCGAATACAACAAGGTCCAGGTGATGGACATGACACAAAGTCCCGTATGGAATGCCGAATACAACAAGGTCCAGGTGATGGACATGACACAAAGTCCGGTATGGAATGCCGAATACAACAAGGTCCAGGTGATGGACATGACACAAAGTCCGGTATGGAATGCCGAATACAACAAGGTCCAGGTGATGGACATGACACAAAGTCCGGTATGGAATGCCGAATACAACAAGCTCCAGGTGATGGACATGACACAAAGTCCAGTATGGAATGCCGAATACAACAAGGTCCAGGTGATGGACATGACACAAAGTCCCGTGTGGAATGCCGAATACAACAAGGTCCAGGTGATGGACATGACACAAAGTCCAGTATGGAATGCCGAATACAACAAGGTCCAGGTGATGGACATGACACAAAGTCCGGTATGGAATGCCGAATACAACAAGGTCCAGGTGATGGACATGACACAAAGTCCCGTATGGAATGCCGAATACAACAAGGTCCAGGTGATGGACATGACACAAAGTCCGGTATGGAATGCCGAATACAACAAGGTCCAGGTGATGGACATGACACAAAGTCCCGTATGGAATGCCGAATACAACAAGGTCCAGGTGATGGACATGACACAAAGTCCGGTATGGAATGCCGAATACAACAAGGTCCAGGTGATGGACATGACACAAAGTCCCGTATGGAATGCCGAATACAACAAGGTCCAGGTGATGGACATGACACAAAGTCCCGTATGGAATGCCGAATACAACAAGGTCCAGGTGATGGACATGACACAAAGTCCCGTATGGAATGCCGAATACAACAAGGTCCAGGTGCGAGACGGACTTTGAACCGTTTAATATCCAGATTTAGTGAGGTATCTTATGTTTACAAAAAGTATTCACACACTGGAAGACGTGAAGGTATGAAAAATTCTGGATGCTTCCAACCAGGTGAAGTCCGATTGGGTGGATCAGTGACGTGGCTGCTGTTGCTCTGAACAATCCAAATGGCGATCATCACGTGGTACGAGCAAAGGTAGCTCGATAATACATTAATGACACGTGCTCATGTTCGCAGCACAGACAGGCATGACGTCGTTATATATGTTAACATAATGGTTACCTGCCCTGCCATCTCCTTCAACACTCCCGGATGTTTATCCGGCCCCAAAGCTTTATTTTCTTTCGTCAACTCCAGGAAACACACCAGGTAATGTGAAAAAACAACGGAATAACTCGTACGGGTCGACAGGATGTCCAGTTTAACGTCCATCCGAGGGACGGTGCACACACTGATGCATCTCCCTACCTGGGAAATACCTTGATGGCAGTCTATAGCTCTGTCGGGATTCTAACCCAGGATTGACAGGTTCGAGGTGCGTGTGCACATCTCTAGGCCATCCTATCAGCCCTTACCTGAGGCACGAAATAAAAAAACTTCTTTATTTAAATATACCCGGGGGCCCGTTGGTCCGTCGTACCAAATTTTCATTGGTCTTCACGGCCATGTAGCATACCTGCCTTGTAGCATACCTGCCTTCCGAACTCATGGAGCTCTTTTGGGTTTACACCTGTAAGTTTGAATTCGCTTATAGCCCTTCTGTTTAGTCCCCTTGACCCCCTCCTCCCTCTTACAGATGGACGAAACGACCGATGACATATACACCTCGTGGCGGTTTCAAACATCCACGTGGTTTTAAACAACATCCATGCGAACATCCACGTGGTTTAATCACCGACCTGCATGCAAATTACAAATAGACGTGGAGATCTATCACATATCCGCCTGGTGGCAGATTTAAACATCCACGTGGTTTTAAACAACATCCATGCGAACATCCACGTGGTTTAATCACCGACCTGCATGCAAATTACAAATAGACGTGGAGACCTATCACATATCCGCCTGGTGGCAGATTTAAACATCCACGTGGTTTTAAACAACATCCATGCGAACATCCACGTGGTTTAATCACCGACCTGCATGCAAATTACAAATAGACGTGGAGACCTATCACATATCCGCCTGGTGGCAGATTTAAACATCCACGTGGTTTTAAACAACATCCATGCGAACATCCACGTGGTTTAATCACCGACCTGCATGCAAATTACAAATAGACGTGGAGACCTATCACATATCCGCCTGGTGGCAGATTTAAACATCCACGTGGTTTTAAACAACATCCATGCGAACATCCACGTGGTTTAATCACCGACCTGCATGCAAATTACAAATAGACGTGGAGATCTATCACATATCCGCCTGGTGGCAGATTTAAACATCCACGTGGTTTTAAACAACATCCATGCGAACATCCACGTGGTTTAATCACCGACCTGTATGCAAATTACAGATGGCCGTGGAGACCTATCACATAGCCGCCTGGTGGCAGATTTAAACATCCACGTAGTTTTAAACAACATCCATGCGAACATCCACGTGGTTTAATCACCGACCTGCATGCAAATTACAAATAGACGTGGAGACCTATCACATATCCGCCTGGTGGCAGATTTAAACATCCACGTGGTTTTAAACAACATCCATGCGAATATCCACGTGGTTTAATCACCGACCTGCATGCAAATTACAAATAGACGTGGAGACCTATCACATATCCGCCTGGTGGCAGATTTAAACATCCACGTAGTTTTAAACAACATCCATGCGAACATCCACGTGGTTTAATCACCGACCTGCATGCAAATTACAAATAGACGTGGAGATCTATCACATATCCGCCTGGTGGCAGATTTAAACATCCACGTGGTTTTAAACAACATCCATGCGAATATCCACGTGGTTTAATCACCGACCTGCATGCAAATTACAAATAGACGTGGAGACCTATCACATATCCGCCTGGTGGCAGATTTAAACATCCACGTGGTTTTAAACAACATCCATGCGAACATCCACGTGGTTTAATCACCGACCTGCATGCAAATTACAAATAGACGTGGAGACCTATCACATATCCGCCTGGTGGCAGATTTAAACATCCACGTGGTTTTAAACAACATCCATGCGAACATCCACGTGGTTTAATCACCAACCTGTATGCAAATTACAGATGGACGTGGAGACCTATCACATATCCGCCTGGTGGCAGATTTAAACATCCACGTAGTTTTAAACAACATCCATGCGAACATCCACGTGGTTTAATCACCAACCTGTATGCAAATTACAAATAGACGTGGAGACCTATCACATATCTGCCTGGTGGCAGATTTAAACATCCACGTGGTTTTAAACAACATCCATGCGAACATCCACGTGGTTTAATCACCAACCTGTATGCAAATTACAAATAGACGTGGAGACCTATCACATATCTGCCTGGTGGCAGATTTAAACATCGACGTGGTTTTAAACAACATCCATGCGAACATCCACGTGGTTTAATCACTGACCTGCATGCAAATTACAAATAGACGTGGAGACCTATCACATATCCGCCTGGTGGCAGATTTAAACATCCACGTGGTTTTAAACAACATCCATGCGAATATCCACGTGGTTTAATCACTGACCTGCATGCAAACTACAAATAGACGTGGAGACCTATCACATATCCGCCTGGTGGCAGATTTAAACATCCACGTGGTTTTAAACAACATCCATGCGAACATCCACGTGGTTTAATCACCGACCTGCATGCAAACTACAAATAGACGTGGAGACCTATCACATATCCGCCTGGTGGCAGATTTAAACATCGACGTGGTTTTAAACATCCATGCGAATATCCACGTGGTTTAATCACCAACCTGCATGCAAACTACAAATAGACGTGGAGACCTATCACATATCCGCCTGGTGGCAGATTTAAACATCGACGTAGTTTTAAACAACATCCATGCGAATATCCACGTGGTTTAATCACCAACCTGCATGCAAATTACAGATGGACGTGGAGACCTATCACATATCCGCCTGGTGGCAGATTTAAACATCCACGTGGTTTTAAACAACATCCATGCAAACATCCACGTGGTTTAATCACCAACCTGCATGCAAATCACAGATGGACGTGGAGACCTATCACATATCCGCCTGGTGGCAGATTTAAACATTCACGTGGTTTTAAACAACATCCATGCAAACATCCACGTGGTTTAATCACCAACCTGCATGCAAATTACAAATAGACGTGGAGACCTATCACATATCCGCCTAGTGGCAGATTTAAACATCCACGTGGTTTTAAACAACATCCATGCGAACATCCACGTGGTTTAATCACCAACCTGCATGCAAACTACAAATAGACGTGGAGACCTATCACATATCCGCCTGGTGGCAGATTTAAACATCGACGTAGTTTTAAACAACATCCATGCGAATATCCACGTGGTTTAATCACCAACCTGCATGCAAATTACAGATGGACGTGGAGACCTATCACATATCTGCCTGGTGGCAGATTTAAACATCCACGTGGTTTTAAACAACATCCATGCGAATATCCACGTGGTTTAATCACCAACCTGCATGCAAATTACAAATAGACGTGGAGATCTATCACATATCCGCCTGGTGGCAGATTTAAACATCCACGTGGTTTTAAACAACATCCATGCGAACATCCACGTGGTTTAATCACCAACCTGCATGCAAATTACAAATAGACGTGGAGACCTATCACATATCCGCCTGGTGGCAGATTTAAACATTCACGTGGTTTTAAACAACATCCATGCAAACATCCACGTGGTTTAATCACCAACCTGTATGCAAATTACAGATGGACGTGGAGACCTATCACATATCCGCCTGGTGGCAGATTTAAACATCCACGTAGTTTTAAACAACATCCATGCGAACATCCACGTGGTTTAATCACCAACCTGTATGCAAATTACAAATAGACGTGGAGACCTATCACATATCTGCCTGGTGGCAGATTTAAACATCCACGTGGTTTTAAACAACATCCATGCGAACATCCACGTGGTTTAATCACCAACCTGTATGCAAATTACAAATAGACGTGGAGACCTATCACATATCTGCCTGGTGGCAGATTTAAACATCGACGTAGTTTTAAACAACATCCATGCGAACATCCACGGGGTTTAATCACCAACCTGCATGCAAATTACAAATAGACGTGGAGACCTATCACATATCTGCCTGGTGGCAGATTTAAACATCCACGTGGTTTTAAACAACATCCATGCGAACATCCACGTGGTTTAATCACCAACCTGTATGCAAATTACAAATAGATGTGGAGACCTATCACATATCTGCCTAGTGGCAGATTTAAACATCCACGTGGTTTTAAACAACATCCATGCGAACATCCACGTGGTTTAATCACCAACCTGCATGCAAATTACAAATAGACGTGGAGACCTATCACATATCTGCCTGGTGGCAGATTTAAACATCCACGTGGTTTTAAACAACATCCATGCGAATATCCACGTGGTTTAATCACCAACCTGCATGCAAATTACAAATAGACGTGGAGACCTATCACGTATCCGCCTGGTGGCAGATTTAAACATCCACGTGGTTTTAAACAACATCCATGCGAATATCCACGTGGTTTAATCACCAACCTGCATGCAAACTACAAATAGACGTGGAGACCTATCACATATCCGCCTGGTGGCAGATTTAAACATCCACGTGGTTTTAAACAACATCCATGCGAATATCCACGTGGTTTAATCACCGACCTGCATGCAAACTACAAATAGACGTGGAGACCTATCACGTATCCGCCTGGTGGCAGATTTAAACATCGACGTAGTTTTAAACAACATCCATGCGAATATCCACGTGGTTTAATCACCAACCTGTATGCAAATTACAAATAGACGTGGAGACCTATCACGTATCCGCCTGGTGGCAGATTTAAACATCCACGTGGTTTTAAACAACATCCATGCGAATATCCACGTGGTTTAATCACCAACCTGCATGCAAACTACAAATAGACGTGGAGACCTATCACATATCCGCCTGGTGGCAGATTTAAACATCCACGTGGTTTTAAACAACATCCATGCGAACATCCACGTGGTTTAATCACCAACCTGCATGCAAACTACAAATAGACGTGGAGACCTATCACATATCTGCCTGGTGGCAGATTTAAACATCGACGTAGTTTTAAATAACATCCATGCGAACATCCACGTGGTTTAATCACCGACCTGTATGCAAATCACAGATGGCCGTGGGGACCTATCACATATCTGCCTAGTGGCAGATTTAAACATCCACGTAGTTTTAAACAACATCCATGCGAACATCCACGTGGTTTAATCACCAACCTGCATGCAAACTACAAATAGACGTGGAGACCTATCACATATCTGCCTGGTGGCAGATTTAAACATCGACGTAGTTTTAAACAACATCCATGCGAACATCCACGTGGTTTAATCACCAACCTGTATGCAAATTACAAATAGATGTGGAGACCTATCACATATCCGCCTGGTGGCAGATTTAAACATCGACGTAGTTTTAAACAACATCCATGCGAACATCCACGTGGTTTAATCACCAACCTGCATGCAAACTACAAATAGACGTGGAGACCTATCACATATCTGCCTGGTGGCAGATTTAAACATCCACGTAGTTTTAAACAACATCCATGCGAACATCCACGTGGTTTAATCACCAACCTGCATGCAAACTACAAATAGACGTGGAGACCTATCACATATCTGCCTGGTGGCAGATTTAAACATCGACGTAGTTTTAAACAACATCCATGCGAACATCCACGTGGTTTAATCACCAACCTGTATGCAAATTACAAATAGACGTGGAGACCTATCACATATCTGCCTGGTGGCAGATTTAAACATCGACGTAGTTTTAAATAACATCCATGCGAACATCCACGTGGTTTAATCACCGACCTGTATGCAAATCACAGATGGCCGTGGGGACCTATCACATATCTGCCTAGTGGCAGATTTAAACATCCACGTAGTTTTAAACAACATCCATGCGAACATCCACGTGGTTTAATCACCAACCTGCATGCAAACTACAAATAGACGTGGAGACCTATCACATATCTGCCTAGTGGCAGATTTAAACATCCACGTAGTTTTAAACAACATCCATGCGAACATCCACGTGGTTTAATCACCAACCTGCATGCAAACTACAAATAGACGTGGAGACCTATCACATATCTGCCTGGTGGCAGATTTAAACATCGACGTAGTTTTAAACAACATCCATGCGAACATCCACGTGGTTTAATCACCGACCTGTATGCAAACCACAGATGGCCGTGGGGACCTATCACATATCTGCCTGGTGGCAGATTTAAACATCCATGTAGTTTTAAACAACATCCATGCGAATATCCACGTGGTTTAATCACCGACCTGTATGCAAATCACAGATGGCCGTGGGGACCTATCACTTGACATGCGAACATACAATATCCGCCTGACAAGTTCATGCATGTGATGAGAATTCTGCAACTGTACATCTTGGAACCCTTCTCTTTGCCACAAATGTCTTTTCTCTACACCATTTTTCTTCTTTTGAGGATATTAAAAATTTGGCATATGTTGACCTCAAAAATAGATGGTGGTTGAATTCAGTGACCATATATATAAATCCTCTTCTAATTTTAAGTCAATTGGATGAAAATTGAGGATTTTAGAAATTTGGCCTATGTTGACCTTTTGGCCTATGTTGACCTTTTGGCCTATGTTCACCTAAAATATAATTTGTGGTTGAATTCAGTGACTAGATATGCAAGTCCTCTTCAAATTTCAAGTCAATTTGATGAAAATTTAGGATTTTAGAAATTTGGCCCATGTTGACCTTTTGGCTGATGTTGACCTCAAGTATACTTGGTGGTTGAATTCAGTGACCAGATATGCAAGTCCTCTTCAAATTTCAAGTCAATTGGATGAAAATTGAGGATTTTAGAAATTTGGCCTATGTTGACCTTTTGGTCTGTGTTCACCTAAAATATAATTTGTGGTTGAATTCATTGACCAGATATGCAAGTCCTCTTCAAATTTCAAGTCAATCGGATGGAAATTGAGCATTTTAGAAATTTGGCCTATGTTGACCTTTTTGCCGATGTTGACCTCAATAATACTTGGTGGTTGAATTCAGTGACCAGATATGCAAGTCCTCTTCAAATTTCAAGTCAATCGGATGGAAATTGAGGATTTTTAAATTTAGCAAAGTTGGTGACCTTTGGCCTATGTTGACCTTTTGACCTATTGACCCCAAAAACAATAGGCTTCTTGCTTTTGACCAACTCTACCATTTCGTTAAGTTTCGTGAAGATTGGTTGAAAATTGTGACCTGTAGGCCGGTGACAAACAAACAAACAGACAGACAGACAGAACCACAAACACAACCGACCAATATACTTGAAAAATCTTCGATTTTGCAAGTAATAACTATTTTGGTTGGCAACTCTCTTCCTCCCCCAACCCCATAAACCTCCTAAGACCCCAATTTTTCTAATGCCTTGAACAAACATTGGTACATCATTGGTGATGAAGGTTGTGGTGAAGTTTCATCAAAATTGTGTCTGTAGTTTCAGAGAAGAAAACAAATACCTATTTTGGGGGGGACAAACCTGGACCCACTTTGACCCCCCCGTAGACCTCCTTAGACTTTGACGTTTTTAGTGCCGTGAACAAACATTGATACATCACAGGTGATGAAAGTTGTGGTCAAGTTTCATCGAAATAGTGCGTGTAGTTATAGAGGAAAAAGCAAATTCCTATTTTGGGGGGCAAACCTGGATCCACTTTGAGCCTGGTAACCCCCCTTAGATCCCGAATTTTTAAATGCAGTGAACAAACTTTAGTCACAACACAACAAATACGGAGGATGGACGGAATGACGAATTTCGTCCCAGGTGAGCTAAAATAGAGGAATGTGAAAAAGTATCCATCTCACCCTCTCTCTGTTCTATTCACCCTCTCTTTTGCTCAAGGTCATCTGCCAGCATCTTGGAAATCAGCAAACATTACCGCTTTACACAAAAAAGGTGCAAAAACAGATCCCAGCAACTACAGACCAATCAGCCTGCTCCCAATTATCAGCAAAGTCATGGAATCCATCATTGCTTCGGATATCAAATCCTTCCTCTTCTCCAATGGCTTGATCTCTGATCATCAATTTGGATTCAGACCAGGTCATTCTACTCTGGACATGTTGCCTCTGCTGTCTCAACAATGGATGGAGGTCCTCAATGCCAAACAGGTATCAGAGCTGTCTCACTTGACATATCACGTGCCTTCGATACGGTCTGGCACCCAGATCTGCTCACCAAACTCTCCTCCTATGATATCCATGGAAATCTCGACTCATGGTTTGCGGACTTCCTCTCTGGTCGTAGGCAACGTGTGGCCCTGAATGGATTTCTCTCATCTCCCCTTCCTGGTCTGGCTGGAGTTCCCCAAGGGTTCTGGGCCCTGTGCTATGTCTGGTCTTCATCAATGATCTCTCCGACTCTCTGGAAAATCCTCTCTATATCTTTGCTGATGACTCCACTCTCTGCCGCTCCATTCCTCATCCCTCAGATCGGCAGTCTGCAGCCGACTCTCTCTCTGCAGACCTGGACAAAATCACAGACTGGTCAAACAAGTGGAACATGTCTTTCAATCCTGACAAATCTCACACTCTTACAATGTCTCTCCGAAAAGACCGACTGGACAACCCTCCCATCCACTTTCTGAATAATACTCTCCAAGAAGCTCTGTCGCTCAAGCTTTTGGGTCTCACTATCTGCCATGATCTTTCTTGGGAAAACCACATTTCCAAGCTGGCCTCCAAAGCTAGTCGCCGACTGGGCATCCTCCGTCGTGCGAAGTCCTTCCTTGGCACACCTGAGCTCCTCACCACATACAAGGCTTTCATCCGCAGCTCAATGGAATACTGTTACCCCCTCTGGGCCGGTGCTTCTGCCTCACACCTAGCTCGTCTTCACGCTGTTGAAACCAAAGCTTTCAGAATCATTGGAATCTCCTGCGATGAAGCTAACTCCGAGGGCCTTTCACTCACCGCAGGCAGGTGGTCTTTCTGTCTTTCTGTCTTCTACCGACTCCTCTCCGGCCTTGCTCCCCCAGCTCTCTCTGTGCTCTGTCCCCGCAATATTCCTTCAGGTCGCACAAGATCTGCCTGCAACCCTCTTATGGTTAAACGGCCAAAATCAAGACTCTCTGCTAACCTTCACTCTTTCATTCCCCTTTTCTCCGGCCTCTGGAACAAACTCCCCCACTACCTTCAATCCCACTCCTCCCTCCAGGTCTTTAAAACAGCTGTTCACCACCATCTCTTATCTTTCCCCCATCCAAAACCTTGATCTTTTCTACCCCCGCTAATTCACCCCAGATACACTTTTTTTGAAATTCCATCTTCTTTCCTGGAAGTCCTTGCAGTGTTCATGTGTTTTATACCTCTCCCACCTCCCCCCACGCCGTCCCCCACCTCCCCCCAAGCCCTCCCCCTCCCACATTTCTCCCGATGTCCCTGCTCTCAAATGTTGTGTTTGTGCCCTTCCCCCTCTCTCCCCATCTTGTCTAACGCTCCCCTTATTTTTGTGTTTTATGTGTCGGTTTGACTTTTTGTGTGATTAATGTTATTTTTTTTCACGAGCCTTGATCTTGTATACAAAAAAGTAAATTAAAAAACCCCCCATGAACTCCCTCAAAACCGTCCATACTCCTTCCCACATTTCTATTTAGGTCTCCTCCTACCACAACAACTTCACCTCTCACGTTTTCCATCAGCTTCTCTATCGCACACCAGAACTTGTCCTTCTCTTCATCGCTCCGACCAACCTGCGGAGCATATCCCGAGATGACAATGTCCTATAACCGAAAATAATAACGTGTTAATTAAGTTTTTTCATTTAATACACATACAACTAGAACGCCACTCAGTAGCGCGCATACTCCCGCCGTGGGTCAAGTTGGAGCCCTATCTTCCAATGGTAAAAAATTCCTGGATCCGGAATAATATCCTGAGCTTCACCAAAAACTAATCAATTCTTCCTTATCCCAAGGGCAATCATCCCACCAACTTTCATCCAAATCCATTCAGAACTTTTCCAGATATCTTGTTCACAAACACACGAACACACACACACACACAGACGGACACGATCGAATGCATTACTCCCTGGCGGGAGTAATAATCATTTATATTAATATTATACACATATACATAGATACACACATATACATAGATACACACACACACACACACACACACACACGCACACGCACACGCACACACACACACATATGCATTACCACACATTAATAAAAAAACTCACCAACATGGTTAAGTGTTGAATCTATTTCATACATTTGAAAATATATCTCATTAAAGCAGCCATTATGTGTCAACTCTAATTCAAAATCATCCCATTCCAACTCGAGGTCTGGATAGTTGTTCATTGCTGCGTGTAATATTAAAGGCTTGAGAGAAAATGGCTTGGTGCGTGCAAAGAAATGATGCAATCTTGAGTCAGACGAGCCCACTTCCTGTACTTCCTGTTTTATAAGTGCATTCCTGTATTAGAGATAATTTCACCACATCAAAGTAACATTTCAACTAGGTTGACATAAAAATGGATTAATATTCAATTTTCAAGCAGTGTTTAAAAACAACGTCAATTAAAAAAAAAAAATACTAATTGGAAACATGTCACCTCATATCAACCACTGATCTCTACATTAACTGGATTGGAGGCTCGACGCCAAATCAACGCTAATCGGTCCATTCGCTGTGAAGTCACCGGAAGTAGATTCGTCGCCATATTGGTTCCCCCAGAAAATCTGCGTCCGTTCATTGTCTTTATCAAAACACAATGCCTGCTATATTTTACTAGTACCCGACTGCAAAGCCGCAATGAGCCGGCGAAGCCAAAGCCTCTTGCCACTATTTTACCCATCACGATGGCATCAGTAGGTTAGGTAGTTGGTAGTAGGTAGGTGTAGTAGGTACCGTACCTGGTAAGACTTGGTAAAAGAGAAGCGCAGACAGTCCTCCCCAATACCTACATACAATAAATGTCACAAGAAGCTTAAGGAAGTAACGATACGATGTGCTAACTTAGGGCCTATTTTTAAAAAATTTAACTGGGCTTAATATACGTTTTCACAGTATGTGTGTAGTCTTCTAACGTCAGTCGCTGTCAGGACTGGTTCTCTCTGGCCACTGCGGCTTCCTCCACCAGAAGAAGTTAGCTTGCCGTAAGATCAGTGCCGACAGATCAGACGATAGCGCCGTTTCAACGGCAATGTGTGAGTGTGTGACTGTCGTTAATCAAACCGTGTCGATGGCACTGATTGGCTGACCTAAGCTGATCGCTGATTGGTCAGCTCACAAAATTTCGCAAATTCAGACCTAAAATGACACCATTTGCATTCTGGATGATATTAAAATTGATAAAATTTACTTCTTGATTAATTTGGTGAATTCCGTCTCAACTTCAGATATTTCCGGCCGTGAAAAACTATGCCCTACGGCCGCCAGATTTCTAAAAAATAATTCTTCGTCAATTTTAGAATATTTGACGCCGTTTTCACCCACCGAAACGCGCAATAAGCTTTTTTGAAATAATTTTTGAAATGCTCGAATCTCATTGGTTCCGGTGTTTGGTGACGATTTTGGTTGAAGATAACGAGGTTGGTCTTAAAGTATTTTAATTACACATTAGAGGTGCATCAGATTGTGAATCAAACAAAGACGGGTGAAACAAACTCCTATTGAACTTTTTTCAATTTGTTATGCATACTTCCGCATGCGCAAGATGGAGGCCTCCATTGAGCGATTTGGTGCGTCAAAGCTTCGAAATTCTCAAGCCAAGGGATCCAGCATAATCTGGTTTTCCACATAATACGTACGCATTTATTCACAACACCGGCTTCGCCGGCTATAAAAGAATTTAATCGAAATTTCAACAAAACATTCGATTCAAATTGACTTTAGACAGCGAGTTGCTGTGAGGAAAGATGCCGTCCTGTAGGCTACAGCGTATGGATGTACGACGTAGCTACAAATTCAGTCAAGACCATCTGGAACTTTTCTTCGCAGCGGTACGTTCATGTGGAGGATTTAACAACAATCCTACGGCTCGTCAATTTCAGTCGACCTCCAAGTGTCTCCTTATGCGACATCATGTAAAAAATGGTACTGGAAGCTGTTTTCTCTCAGATCATCACACTGACATTCTTCCAGTTCAGAACATTACACAATCGACAATCAAGATTGCACGTAAATATGACATCATCGACAGACAACCATCACAAGATGACCATGACTACACTGACACGCCAAACTTCGAAACAGTTTCACAATACAAAGAGGCGGCTGTGAGCTACATCACTGGCTATGTAGTTCGCATGATGAAGAAGAGAATCGACTGCATGTCTTGTGCGATAGCACTTACTACTTCAGATGGTAGTTGCCATAATTTATTGAGGATGAAAGACCATGGGGCCTCCAGACAGCATCATCAAGCGTCATTGCTACATGCTTGGAAACAGAGAAATGTTTTCAACGACTACTGAAGCCGACAAATGGGAATCTTCCTCAAGGACCCGGAATTTCAGCTGCAGTATCCATGGCTGTTATGAGCAATACTGTTCATATGGACTTATTTCCTGAACTGCACTCACACCAGTTTGAAACTGCAGTGGAAGATAATCATATTGTTATGTCTGGGAGTAAAGCAATATCTAGAGCCAGGCAGATCTGTATAGGTAGGTATTCGACTGTCGTGATAGGGAATCTATCTGTAATAAGTTCTTCATGTTTAGGCGTTTGTCGGGTTAAGATGTATGATTGTGGATCTACCAGGAGATTCGAGTGTTAAGTAGATAGGGATTAAAGATAACGCCCCTGTGAGTCTCACCTATGAGTCAAACCTTTGTTCATTATGGCACTGCAAACCACATAAACATTAGTTAGGTCCCTAGCGCAGCATTAAATAATTCCTTTCCCTGACAATGACTTCGGAACAAACGGACAGGAAACCAGGCCAAAAACCCCGCCACAATTGGCCGCCACCATTTACACCTCTGCAAGGCCTACCAACCTCGAATAGCACGTGCTATGAAGAAGAAGCAGGAGTAGAGAGAGTAGCAGTGACACAGAGGGCATGACCTGGACGAGCCGGCGAGTCGTGGGAGGCTCTTATTGGCAGAGCAGTGCGCCAATGTGACGTCATCGGCCGGAGATATTATCGAGGGTCAGACGCCATTTTCGGCAGTGCAGTTCGGAGGTGCGCTGAACCGAGTTGAGTTGAGGCGAGTCCGGAGTGAGAGTTGATACGAGTGCAGTTCGGAGGTGCGCTGAACCGAACTGAGTTGAGTTGAGTGGAGTCCGGAGTGAGAGTTGATATGAGTGAGGTTCGGAGGTGTGCTGAACCGAGTTGATTTGAGTGGAGTCCGGAGTGAGAGTTGATACGAGTGCAGTTCGGAGGTGTGCTGAACCGAGTTGAGCTGAGTGGAGTCCCGAGTGAGAGTTGATACGAGTGCAGTTCATACGAGCAGTTGACGAGTGCCATAATCAAGTTCAGGCAGTTCAGATCGGAGATCCTGAAGACGAGTTCAGGGCGCAAGTGGAGCTTGCTGTCCTGCTTTTGGGGCCTCGTGTGCGAACGGAGTGGGTGTTGGCTCGGGCCTTTGCGTTGCTGTGGTGCTCGGAGGCGGTCGGAGAAGGCCTGGTGGCGGCCGAGCGGGGCCGTTACAATAAGACGACAGAGACAGATAAGCCCGAGCTCCGCGTACACTGTACACGACGTGACGTGTTTCTTTTGTAATTCATAATCCCCCGTTTTGTATTTGAGGTCTGGAGTGCGGGATCCCGATTTAGAATAGCTTATTACCTGCGCGTATTTTCCTGTCCTTGCTTTTCATTTAATAAATCGTTGTATTATTTTCTGTATATACCTGAACGCAGTTTCCTGGTCGATTTTAATAGCTAAGGCTGCGGGGCTCTCGTCGTTCCACTCCATCCTGCGCGCTTTGATTTGGAATCTGCTATTGAGTTTTCGCCTCGGGAGTTTAAAGCCTCGTAATCGGCCTCCGCAACTCTGATGATAATCGCAGTTGTGTGACATTTGGTGTCAGAAGTGTCGGATTCGAATCAGTCGGACAAATTTTTTTGTCCGCGGCGAGACATCGACACGGTCGGGCGTACATTGTACGCCCAACGTTCGAACGCAAAATTTTTATCGGCGAGGCGGAGAAATTTAATACTAATAGTCAATTGGGCATACGGAGCGCGATATCGTGTCTTCGTCAAATTTAAATTGTGTTTTTGGAATTAAAATAAATACATGCGTGGGAAACAATCTTCCGGAAGGCGGATGTCGGAGATTGACGAAATGGAGGTGCGTAGCGAGGCTTCCGTCAGCGTAGGGAGTGAGCCGGAAATAGGGGAACTAGATGTTGAGGTGAGCCTTGGAACCTCCCCCGTCCCAAGCACCAACTTATCCCCCTCCCCTACCGGGGAGCCGGGAACAAGTGGGACGGCCCCGATACCCGAGCAGCGATGGGATCGACTCTTTAGAGTGTTGGAGGAGCACAGTAAGCAAATTCGGGGAATAAATGGAAAAATTGGTGGGTTGGAAAATAAAATGGATGCTCAGAGTAATAAAATTGATGGGCTGGAAAACAGAATGAGTAAGGAGATGGGAGAAATGAGGGCCGATAGTGAGCGAATGGAAAATAAAATGGAGTCGCAGGGGAATGAATGTAGGGAAGGAATGAAGGGAATGAGACAGTTTGAAGGAACAAACGAGTAAATTGAAGGAAGGACGAACGAATGGAGCCGACGGAGCACAGGAGAAGCCAAAGGTGGCAAAAATTGAATCTGAACGAGGGGAAGGCAAATTGGGAATTGCACCGGGAATGGCAAATGAAGAGGCTAATGGGGAATGCCTACAGGTAAACGGGGAGTGCTCACAGGTGAGTGTGGAGTGCCAAAATTGTAATGGGGAATGTTTCCCATCTAGTCCAAGCCATTTAGCATTTGACGGGGAAAAAACTGCAACTCTACCGATCTCATTAGTATTGATTACCCTCAAGGTACCTTTATAACATACTAAAAGTATAAAGGTCTAAAAATATGGGGTCAAATAATGCAATCAAGTTTTCTCCATTTAGCCCCATGTTAAAAGACGTACATATGCCGCATGCTATGATTATTGTCGCTCTCTGAACTTCTATTGCTTATTTTATACACTGGACCTAATCACTAGCACGATATAATAAATAAAGGATATCATACTGTACAATATTGTATATATAAGTGAAGTTTTTACTGTTTTAGTGTCTTATTTAACCACACCCCGTTTTACAAAGACTGCTCACTCCACAGCAAGCGACGGTACATCATTATTTGTTTGTGAACCATATATATCTTAGTTTTTAATCCCATCAATGACATGTATTTAGTATGTTTAGGTCTATTGGCAATAACATACAGTAATAGTATATTCAACTTTTCTATATTTGCAGGTAATCCAACCCTGAAGAATGGCGGCCAATTCGTGTGTGTTCTGCAATGAATCCACCAACAACGATAATCCAGTAGTGACACTTCGTGAAAAGGGAAGTCGGACTATTAATGTTGTTAGTGACCAGCGCAGTGACCCAATACAGACTGTTCCAGGTCAAGTTGTTCATCAAGAATGCCGACGTGTATACTGCAATCCAATAAAGGTAGCACAGAGTATCAGAGATACACACAGACCAGGCCCAAGTGTATCGCTCCGATCAGCAGAGGAAGCCTTCAACTTCAAAGCAGATTGCCTCTTCTGTGGTACAAAGGTGAACTTTGATAACAGGAAACAACAAGGAGATGTCCACTCTATCACATTTACAGAATGTAAAGATAGTCTTCTGCAAAAGTGCTCAACAAGGAACGATGCATGGGCCGATACTGTTCGGGCTCGACTGCTCATTGTGTGTGACCTTCCAGCGGCAGATGCCGTGTATCACCAGGTATGCAGTTCAAATTTCCGGACAGGGAAACTGATCCCTCTGAATTTTGTACATAATGAAACAGTACAGAAGAAACAGAAATTGGGTAGACGATACAAATCACCACACGAAGGCGGTCGTCCTGCTCTGGATGACAGATGTCAGGCATTTATAGAGGTGACTGAATTCCTTGAGGAAAATGACGACGAACAAAACACAATCTCTGATCTGGTGGACAAAATGGCCGAGTATCTTGCTGACTCAAATGCCGAGTTCTATTCTCAAAGATATATGAAAGACAGACTGATTGAACACTTTGGCGACAGAGTCATTGTCACAACAGTTAATGGCAAATCGAATGTTGCAACGATGAGGCAAACAGCTGACAGTGTACTTTTGGAGTTTCATGCAAACCAGTCTAAGGATCCTATGATTCAGAAGAAAATAATCCTGGAAGCTGCCGCTAAATTCATACTGGATGACATAAAGCAAGTGGAAACAGGGAATGAAACATACCCAACATCGGAAGACTTTGAGTTCAAAGACGCCAGCCTCAACTTTCTTCCTGATACTCTGAAGATTTTTCTTGGAAAGATCTTGAAGGCAAAAGATGTAGAGCTGAAGATAGCTTCAATTGGTCAGGCTATAATGCAAGCTGCTCGACCACGTGTCCTGATTGCTCCACTGCAAATTGCACTAGGGGTGCAGCTGCAGCACCATTTCGCCTCTCGTTTCCTTATTGATTCACTGCATGCACATGGGTACTGCAGCTCATACAAGGAAGTCACACGTTTCAACCAAAATGCAGCTGTATACCAGGCTACGGACATACCCAACCACAAGGGAGAATTTGTTCAATATGCAGCTGACAACGTCGACCACAACATTAGAACCTTAGACGGACACAACACCTTCCATGGCATGGGGATAATAGCCATGATTACCCCTGGAACAACACAAGGACATCCGATTCCTAGAGCTCAGGTCACTGCCAGCGACATAGAAACAACTGGAAGAATCCAGATACAGTACCATAGAGCTGACGACCAGGCACTTGCAACCTTGACTTATGGGAGCGTGCCTATCATGAGAGCCCATGATCCCACAGCCAACCTTGATGTACTGTGGAAGACGTCACTGCTGTTCAAGATACCAAGACCTGCATGGTCCGGGATTATGCAACTCTTACATCGTGGTGTCCAGCATTCAAAATCGTCTGTCCTGTTTCTCCCAATGATTGATTTGAGCTCGAGCGACACTACATGCATCTACTCCACTCTCAACTACATTGCGCAACATGCTAAACAACATGATGTACCTACCATCATCACCTTTGATCAGCCACTATGGTGGAAGGCATTGTCGATCATTCTCTCAGAGCCAGATGGAAGCCCCATGCGACGTATTGTGGTAAGGCTAGGTGCCTTTCATATGGAAATGAGCTTCCTTGGCAGCATAGGGCACCTCATGGGTGGTTCTGGGTTGAAGGAGCTGCTAGAACTCATATACGCACCAAATGCAGTGGATCACATCCTAACAGGAAAAGCAATTTCCAGGGCTGTACGGGCACACATCCTCCTGGATGCTGTCCTGAATGCACTCCTCCTGTCTGATCCTCTTGGTAGTAAATGATGATTAGGTAGTGGACTGTTGTTATAGACTGTTACATGCAGATGAATTAGTTAATTGTGGACATTTTTTTACTTTTAAGCGAATCCTTGACTTCCGACAGTGTTTTATGAGTCAGTTGAAGGAGCTGGGGCTCCCACGTCGATCGGAAAAATGGACGCGACAAAAAGCTGGAATTCATCCGAGTTGCTTTAATCAAACCAAACACTCAGGCACTCTGAAAAGCCCGTTTATCGGGCAGCAATATATATACATATTATCCCGGAGCGTTTGCCCAGGAAAGGCGAGAGGGGGCGTGGCCCAGCGTCCTGGCTGTGGCCTGGCAAGTTGAGGGCGAGCCTGCCCAGGCATGCCCGGGCATGCCCGGGCGTCCCGACCGAGGCCTGGCAAGTTGAGCGCGGGCCTGCCCGGGTGTCCTGGACGAGCCCGGCATGGTGATCGCTCCGCGTCCTTGATAGGTGCAAGGCGATTGTGAAAACCCAGCGGTAGCCGCTACACACGTCCCCCCAGAATCGACTTGCACCGGCAGGGTCAATTTGAGGGGGGTCCTGATGACCCCGCCGAAGCGACCCCTGGCGGGTCGTGGGAGGGGGTCCGGTGTGGTGGTGGGCGGTCGAGTGGGGGGCACCATGGACGGGGGGCGGCCTCGCCACGGCGGAAGGGCCACCCGTGGTGGGTGGTCGACGTCCACGTGCGCCGGCTTGAGGCGGTCCACCGCAATCCGGTCCGACCTGCCGCCGATGTCGATGACGAATGACTTGTCGTCCCGCCGCAGCACCCGGAAGGGCCCGTCGTACGGCGGCCGGAGTGGCCCCCGATGTGCATCGTGATGCACAAAAACATACTCCGCTGTGCGAAGTGCTGGGCGGACGTAGGACTGGGGGTCACCGTGGTGGGATGTTGGCACGGGGGCAAACTGTCGGGCGGCCTCCTGGAGGTCCGAGTGCTGGTGAGCTGCGGACCAGGGACTGGTAGCGTCGGGCACGAATTCGCCCGGGACGCGTTGCGCCTGGCCATAGACAAGCTCGGCGGTGGATGCCTGGAGGTCCTCCTTGGGGGCCGTGCGGAGGCCCAAAAGGACCCACGGCAGCCGGTCGGCCCAACCGCCGTCTTGAAGGCCGGCCATGAGCGCGGCCTTCATGGAGCGGTGGAATCGCTCGCACAACCCGTTTGCTTGGGGGTGGTAGGCCGTAGTACGGTGGAGCTTGACCCCCAGGTTGCGGGCGACTGCGCCCCACAGCTCGGAGGTGAACTGTGGTCCGCGGTCTGACGAGATGTCCGCCGGTGCGCCGAAGCGGGCGACCCAGGTGGCGATGAAAGCCTGCGCCACGTCGGCGGTGGTGGTGGAGACGAGGGGAACGGCCTCTGGCCACCTGGTGGTCCTGTCCACCATGGTGAGCAGGTGTGTGAACCCCCGTGACGGGGGGAGCGGGCCCACCAGATCTACGTTGACGTGGTCGAAATGTCGTTCGGGCACGGTGAAAGGTGCCAGCGGGGCCTGGGTGTGTCGGTGGACCTTGGCCCGTTGGCAGGCCGTGCAGGTGCTGGTCCAATCGCGGACATCCCGACGAAGGCCGTGCCAGACGAATCGCGCCGACACCAGCTTCTGGGAAGCTTTCCGGCCTGGGTGGTAAAGGCCGTGGAGGGAGGCGAAGATGCGGCGTTGCCAGGTGACGGGCACGATGGGGCGAGGCTGGCCTTGGGAGACGTCGCAGAGCAGGACAGTGTCCGTGAAGGGGATGTCGGCCAGGCGGAGGCCCGTGTCCGCCGCCCGGAGGGCTTGCACCGTGGTGTCGGTGGTTTGGTCCGCCGCCATAAGCACAAAGTCCACGCCCAGGTGGACCGCGTTCGCGCTGGCCCGGGAAAGACAGTCGGCCACGGCGTTGTTTTTGCCGGCGACGTGCCAGATGTCCGTGGTAAACTCCGACACGGCGGAGAGGTGGCGCTGTTGGCGGGCCGACCACGGCTCCGTGACCTTGGCCATTGCGTAAACCAACGGCTTGTGGTCGACGAACGCCGTGAAAGGTCGGCCCTCCAGGAGGTGGCGGAAATGGCGGACGGCCAGGTGTAGACCGAGGAGCTCCCGGTCAAACGTGCTGTATTTGAGCTCGTTCGGCCGGAGCTGCCGGCTGAAAAAGTGAGTGGCTGCCAAACCCCGTTCACCCATTGCTCATGTACGGCGCCCACCGCGTAGTCGGAGGCATCCGTGGTGAGGGCGATGGGAGCGTTGAGCACCGGGTGAGCGAGCAGTGTTGCGTCGGCGAGGGCCCACTTTGAGCTTTGGAAGGCCGCATCCATTGCTGCGGACCAGGCGATGTCGTGCTTGGCCGGCTTGCCCCGGAGGGCTTCGTAGAGGGGCCGCATGAGTTGAGCAGCGCGGGGCACGAAGCGGTGATAAAAATTCACCATTCCCAGGAATTCCTGCAGGGCCTTTATGGTGCGGGGACGCGGGAACGTGGTGATGGCCTCGACCTTGGTTGGCAGCGGCACGGCCCCGTTCTTGGTGATGTGGTGGCCCAAAAAATCAACGGCCGTCGTGCCGAAGTGGCATTTGGCCGGGTTGACGATGAGGCCGTGCTCGCTGAGGCGCCCGAACAGTGTTCGGAGGTGGAGGAGGTGCTCGGCCCGGGACGTGCTGGCGACGAGGATGTCGTCCAGGTAAACGAAAAGGAACGGCAGGTCACGCAGCACGCCGTCCATCAAGCGCTGGAATGCCTGAGCCGCGTTCTTGAGACCAAACGGCATCCGCAAGAATTCAAATAAGCCGAACGGCGTGATGACTGCCATTTTAGGGACGTCGGCCGCCCTGACAGGTACCTGGTGATATCCCCGTATGAGATCAATTTTCGAAAAAATGACCCGTCCCGCCAGACGGGCGGAGAAGTCTTGGATATGCGGGATCGGGTACCTGTCGGGGGTGGTAGCGTCATTGAGACGGCGGTAGTCGCCACACGGGCGCCATCCACCCCCCGGCTTTGGCACGATGTGCAGTGGCGAGGCCCACGCGCTATCGGAGCACCGCACGATGCCGAGGTGCCCCAACGCGTCGAATTCGGCCTTCGCCATGGCGAGCTTGGCTGGGTCGAGGCGGCGGGCCCTGGCGTAGACCGGCGGGCCTGTGGTTGGTATGTGGTGCTCGATCCCATGCCGTACTGCGACGGCCGAAAACGTCGGCCGCGTGAGGGCCGGGAACTCCGTGAGCAGGCGAGCAAACTCGTTCGCCGCCGGGACGGCGCATGCCAGCTCGGTCGGCGCGGAGCTGCTCAATGTGCATACCAGGGAGCTGAAGGTTTCGGCGTTGATTAAACGACGCCGTTGGACGTCCACCAGCAGTCCGTGTGCGTAGAGGAAGTTGGCGCCTAGCAGAGCCATGGGCACGTTTGCGGTTACAAACGTCCAAGCAAAGCGTTGGCCGCCGAAGCAGAGGGTGACGTTGCGCGGGCCGAAGGTGCGGATGGTCGATCCGTTGGCCGCAACCAAGGAGGGGCCGCAAACCGCGGATTGCCTGTCCTGGTCAGAGGCGGGTATGACGCTCAGTTGGGCGCCGGTGTCGCACAGGAAGCGCCGTCCGGACGCTTTATCCGTGATGAACAGTAAGTTGCCCGTGTGGCCGGCGCTCATGGCTGGTAATGAACGCCGGCCCGGCCGTTTCCCGGCCTGCCGAAGGTGCACGGGGGTCGGCATGTCCGGGCCTTCTGTCCGAACCTGGCATGATAGTAACACCACGCTTGGTCAGGTGGAGGCCCCGGTCGTCGTGCTGGAGGTGGTCGGCTCGGTGTAGCGGCCGCCAATTGCGTCGGCAGTTCGGTCGTCGACCGTGCCGGGTGCTCGGGCGCCATGGGTGTTGCGTCGGACGGCGGTGGGTCCCATGTCGCCGCTGCGATGCGCTGTCCTGCGGCGGAGATCTTGTCGGCTTCTCTGGCAAGGGCCCGGGGATCTGTGATCGTCGTGCTTGCCAGGGCGAGGCGTACCGGGTTAGGCAGCTGATGGAGGAACAGCTCCCGGAACAGGAATGCCGGAGAGTGCTCGCCGAGCAGTGAAAGCATGTAGTCCATTCGCTCGGAAGGGCGCGTGTCGCCGAGCTCGGGCAGGTCGAGCAGGCGCCGTGCGCGTTCCGCCGATGGGAGGGCGAAAGTGTCGAGGAGAAGCTTCTTAATCGCGCCGTATTTGTCAGCGGCTGGCGGGCTCTCGAGGAGGCTCAGGGCGCGGGCCGCGGTGGCCGAACCGAGCGCTGCTACCACATGGTGGAAGCGGGTGTCGTCGGCCATGATGCCTCGCAGGGCGAACAGGGAATCTGCCTGTGCGAACCAAACCGCTGCGTGAGCCTCCCAGAAGGTAGGCAGTTTAAGGGCGACTGCCGTGTCCATGTCGGTAGGTCACCAATGAAGGAGCTGGGGCTCCCACGTCGATCGGAAGAATGGACGCGACAAAAAGCTGGAATTCATCCGAGTTGCTTTAATCAAACCAAACACTCAAGCACTCTGAAAAGCCCGTTTATCGGGCAGAAATATATATACATATTATCCCGGAGCGTTTGCCCAGGAAAGGCGAGAGGGGGCGTGGCCCAGCGTCCTGGCTGCGGCCTGGCAAGTTGAGCGCGGGCCTGCCCGGCGTCCTGGACGAGCCCGGCATGGTGATCGCTCCGCGTCCTTGATAGGTGCAAGGCGATTGTGAAAACCCAGCGGTAGCCGCTACACAGTATTATTAGTTTCTCTATATGTGATTTTATTATGAGTTTGTGATTTTAATCAACAAAATGTGCCATAATTCTGAAACAGTCATGACAAGTGATTCATGTATTTGCATATCAGTGATCAGTATTTAGCTATTGGGAATTTTGTTTACGTGCTTATTTTTTTGTTCCGTACGGGCCGTACTGGGGCTGTAACATGCTGTAATTCCTGATATTAAAAGTATAATTATATACCATGTGCTCGGAATGTATCGCAAAATGTGAACAAATCGTACCGCAAAAGGAAGAAAAGGGGGGTCCATGTACCAGTGATTTTGACAGACACCCCATATTTTTAGAGCTTTAGACTTTTGATATGTTATCTGGTATATATTACTGCATACAATTTCGCACTGATATGTAGTGTTGCTGTTTTTTCCTATCTGGCCCCATATTTGGGCTAAATGGCTTGGACTAATCTGGCCTGGTTGTTTGTCGGGACCGGGTGGATGTCACAATACCCCCAACAAGGGGATGAATTGGAATCCTTGCAGCACCAGGGCGGTGGTGCGGAGCAAGAGGGGGTAGAGTTTTTGGGGGTCCATGCAATAGAGCCGGACCGGGTATTTATTGGGGATATTGATCAAAGCCTGGCGGGGCCAAAAATGATTTGTGGAAATGATGATGATGATGAGTATGATTTGACACAGCGACTGGGGACCTGGGACAGTCCCATGGAGGTAAAGGTTGACCAGGCCCAAAGGAGTCTGGGTAATGAGGTGAGTTGGTCCGAGGAGGTGGTTGGAATGACCGAGGGGACGCTCACCGAACACTACGATTTGGCAACGGAGGCTCCAAAATTGGACAACCAGTTGGGGGAGTGTGTTGGCTGCGGGCTGGATTCGGACATTGGAGGATCGGGAGATAGAGCCTCTGGAGATTTGTTCCCCTTAGGGAATTTGGATCAAGTGCAGGGAGGGGCAGAACAAGCGGTGGTAGAGGTTGTTACCTGCAGCTGCGGTTTGGCACAGGTGGTGAGAAATTTTAAAAGAAAAAAGAAAATTACATTTAAATGGGAAATTGATTTGGAGCAGCCTTGGTTGGAGTTGATCCCCGGGCTGCGGAATTTGGACATGGAGAGGTCGATGGTGATGGCTTCGGGCAAAAGTTGCCCCTTTCAAAATTTGGTTATGCCAGCCAGCTGGGGGGCTGTGCTGGCGAGATTTGGACATGGGGTCCAACCATGGGTGACATGGTACAACCTGGGTCCCACGGGGGGTCTGGCGGAGTGTGGCGTCCCTTGTCCGTCGGGGCGCCGTCCGAGCTGCTGGCTCGGGCTGACAGGGTCACCAGACCCTGGTGGGAGTTTAGACCTTCAGTGGGTCCGAGGTGGTCTCTCAAGCCTGGGATGGCATATATTGAGGACCACTAGGGGGAGGTGTTGTGGGTCGCGCTTTGGTGGTGGCACCGCGGACGGCCAGCTTGGGCCTGATGTAGTGACCACCCGGGCATGTGACCTGGCACCCTCTTCCTGAGATTCTGGGACAGCCAGCATGTGGTGACCTGGCATGGTGGTTGGTCTATGGACGCGGGTCGAACCGAATGGACAGGAATGAGAGCCTGCCGGACAACCATTGGGGCATCTGTGGAACGTGATGGTGTGAGGGTGACCTTCCACAGATGCTCCGTTATGATTTCTGGACTCTCGGGTTGGGAAGAGAGCCATGGGGTTGTTGAATTTGAGATGTGTAACGAGCCGAGCATATGGGCCATGCTCGGCTGGCATGTGTAATGTGTATGGCAAAGCATCTTTCTTTGTTGAGGTTAGTGAAATGTGGAAAAATGTTTGGCATGGGTAATCTGTGGGTTAGATGCAAATTTAAGGGTGAATTTTGTGAAGAGAAATGGTGGACACCATAATGACGCCATTATTGATCCAGGTGTGTTAGACCAAAGTGTTGGAGACTGTGATAAAATTAATAGGGTAGCAAGACACAGCTTTCAACTGGTTGCGGGGGCAACTGTGCTGATATTTGGGACGTGGGGTTGTAGGGATGTAGTTGTGTGGTCTGATGGTCAACGTGGTGCTATGGGTGTCCGAGGGGTGTGGACCATGTCTTCTGCGTGGGTCTCCTGGTGGAGCATGGCTGTTGACTGGACTTTGGTGTGGTCAAGTGTGGGTGAGCACTGGGAGGCTGCGGTTCTGTGGATTGGGGGACGAGAGGGCGGCGTAGGTGACGTGAGGGGAATGCCACGCACTGCGACCGTCTCCCCCGGGCCGAGGTTGTGTGTGCGGTTGTGTGTTTTTGGCAGCAAGTGCTCACCACATTGGCCAGCTGGGGCTGGTGCAGCCGTGTTCCTCGCAGGGGGGCCGAAGGATGGATGGTGGATCGCACCCTTGTGGACACCCATGGGCCATGTTGGCATTTTGACTGCTCACCTTGTCCCGATGACCCTTGCACGGTAGAGGTGCAGAGCTGTCGTGGCCTCTGGTAGTTGTGTAGTGATGATCACCGTTGGATGCGGATCCACATACCTGCCAGTGTAGTGGGGACAAAAAGAGAAATTTGGAGAGATTTGGTAGGCCCGATGTGAAATTTTGGGATTGTGAAGGGTGGATTGCACTTTGGACCTGACCAACCGGTAGTTACCTGCACATCAAAGTAGAGGTAAGGCCTTGATGAGTACTGTCCCAGGCTTCAGGACTTGCTTGTGGAAATTTTGGGGACATGTAATTTGGAGCTGGGAGGCGGGTGAGAGTGATGACATGGCCGGTGAGGGGATGGAATGGGGGCCACACAGTGTCTTGTGGGTGGCGTATGTTTTAGTGTTGTGGTTATGTGTTTTGATGTGGTCGTGAGAGTGGAAACTGGAGAGTCACTGATGATTATTGGAGGAAATGAGTAAGGGGTGATTATTGTGCTTTTGGAAATGTGTATTGGTGTATTGGTGAAATGTGAACTGGGGGATTTCACATGTGGCAGGCCATGGCAAAACTTTTGTAACATCTTTTGTACACCATCTATGGAATTGTGCTGAATTGTGCTGAGTTGTGTGGAGAATTGAATGGCAGCGGGGTAGGAAGTGTGTTTTGGGGTCTTGTGGATGGGGAAGGTGTGTGTGTCCGCAGGTACAGATCAAGCTCTGAGGAGCGATGCCTGCGCCCCCCCCCCCCCCCCCTCTGCGGCAATTACCCCTGGCAACCGGTGGTAACTGGAAATTGGAGCTCGTCGGTGGAGTGTCTGGTTGGGCGCCGCGGGGTGAGGAAGTCCCCCGGTGACCCGTGTTGCTGTGCTGAAGCAGGAGGCCGCGGAGGAGCCTGGTGTGCGTGGAGACCCTCACCGGCGAGGTAACGGCGGAAAGGGGCTGTTGGGCTGTCACGGGGCCAAGAGGTAAAGGGGGGGGAGGCAATGAACTTGTAAGTCGGTTGACTTGTTTTTGGGACTGCGGGCACCACAGCCTGAAGCGCCCCCACCATCTTTTTGTGCGGTACCTCCCCTCTGCCTAGTTGAGGAATGCACACACATGATATGACATCCATGCCATGGTCCTGCAAGGGGGTGTATTGAAGTAAGTGCTTTGTTGATTTTTGAAATGTAGTGATGATTTATGGAATGAGAATGAGTGGTTAAGGGGTTTGTGTTGAATGAATGTGGGCGAAATCCACCCAGCCATGTCACTCACCTGTAATGTCTGGACAGGGACCGCGGAAATTTAGGGGCGCATTGGGGATGGCCCCGCAGGTAAGGTTGTGTCTTGTGGCATCCACCGGGGGATGCGGTCTGTAGACCGGGATATGTAAAAATGTTTTGTAGAGTTTTTGGAATTTTCTGGTTAAGGTTAAGTTTTGTGGTTAAGTTAGTGTTGCATGTTGTTTGTTTCCTCCCTCCGCAGGAACAATGAAGACACATCATTGTAAATACATGACTGCATGATTGTTAAGGTTTTTAGCATGTTAAGGAAGTGTAGGTAGGTAGTCCGACTCACTTACCACAGCCCTTCCTGATTTATTTCATAGGTTAATTAAGTGTGTGACAGTAGTGGTGTTAAGGCTGGAATGGTAGCGCCTGCAGTGAACCTTGCAGGAGCTACGGTTCCAGGGGGAGGGGGGGGGGGGCTGTGCTATGTCTGGGGGTAAAGCAATATCTAGAGCCAGGTAGATCTGTATAGGTAGGTATTCGACTGTCGCGATAGGGAATCTAACTGTAATAAGTTCTTCATGTTTAGGCGTTTGTCGGGATAAGATGTATGATTGTGGATCTACCAGGAGATTCGAGTGTTAAGTAGTTAGGGATTAAAGATAACGCCCCTGTGAGTCTCACCTAGTAGTCAAACTTTTGTCCATTATGGCACTGCAAACCACAAACATTATGCAACATTAAATAATTCCTTTCCATGACAATGACTTCGGAACAAACGGACAGGAAACCAGGCCTAAAACCCCGCCACAATTGGCCGCTACCATTTACACCTCCGCAAGGCCTACCAACCTTGCATAGCACGTGCTATGAAGAAGAAGCAGGAGTAGAGAGAGTAGCAGTGAGGCAGAGGGCGTGACCTGGATGAGCCGGCGAGTCGTGGGAGGCTCTTATTGGCAGAGCAGTGCGCCAATGTGACGTCATCGCCCGGAGATATTATCGAGGGTCGGACGCCATTTTCGGCAGTTCAGTTCGGAGGTGCGCTGAACAGAGTTGAGTTGAGTGGAGTCCGGAGTGAGAGTTGATAGTTCGTACGAGCAGTTGACGAGTGCCATAATCAAGTTCAGGCAGTTCAGATCGGAGATCCTATAGACGAGTTCAGGGCGCAAGGGGAGCTTGCTGTCCTGCTTTTGGGGCCTCGTGTGCGAACGGAGTGGGCGTTGGCTCGGGCCTTTGCGTTGCTGTGGTGCTCGGAGGCGGTCGGAGAAGGCCTGGTGGCGGCCGAGCGGGGCCGTGTTACAAGGAGATGACAGAGACAGATAAGCCCGAGCTCCGCGTACACTGTACATGACGTGACATGTTTCTTTTGTAATTCATAATCCCCCGTTTTGTATTGGAGGTCTGGAGTGCGGGATCCCGATTTAGAATAGCTTATTACCGGCGCGTATTTTCCTGTCCTTGCTTTTCATTTAATAAATCGTTGTATTATTTTCTGTATATACCTGAACGCAGTTTCCTGGTTGATTTTAATAGCCAAGGCTGCGGGGCTCTCGTCGTTCCCCTCCATCCTCCGCGCTTTGATTTGGAATCCGCTATTGAGTTTTCGCCTCGGGAGTTTAAAGCCTCAATCGGCCTCCGCAACTCTGATGATAAATCGCAGTTGCGTGACAATATTCACAACCTCGTGAAGATAGCAGCTTCTTGTTATTGTCGAATCAAACTCTTTCATCTTGGGAAAAAGGAGACGGAAGCCATCACCGGAGAGAAAGTCAGGAAGCAGATGTCCAAACTGATTTTGTTCAAGCACCAGTGAGATTATAGAACACACATGATACAGTATACACATGTTGCTATTTTATATTCTGTAATTATAATATATCATAATTTGGCAATATCCTGACATGTCTTGGAGGAGAATAACAAAAATATTTACTATGACCATCATGTTTCTCTGCCCAGAAGTATAACTCAGAAGTTTGTTTTCACTATACTCTTCTGATTCTGATTCTTTGATAAATGGATGCAATTTTTTTTCAATGGCACTCATTTCAGTAAGAATATTGTGCCATGTGGAATGAAAAAACAAAACAAAACAAAACCAACACTTGACCACAAATATGGTACGTATACAAGTATTCACATACCAATTTATTTTGCAGATCCATGTTATATTATCAGCCATGAAAAAGTAAACGCAGTCCTATTTCCTATTCTTTAAATTTTTAAAGAATATTTAATTACTATTAATATGTAATATTAATATTATTTCATATTTAATTTATTTTATTTAATTATATTTAATATTTAATATTCTTATTTATTATTAGAATATCTAATTTATTTAATATTTAATTAGAGGGAATTTAAAATTTAATAATTATCAGCATATTTCCTACGAAAATTCCACCTTCCCACTTTATTTTATTCCATTCCGAATTGATTTTAATCCGTTCCAGGGTTGAAAAAGCATTATTTCAGGATTGATGAAATGCCATCGTTCGCTGCTTATGGTTATAAAAACCGCAGCGGTCGATTTGAATGAAGAAGAGGAATCACATTAAATCGGCAAATGACATTCGTTTTGGGGAATCGTGGGGGAGCAAAGATGGCGGACAAATGGCTTCAAAAAATGAGCTTCCCTTCCTATCCAGTTAGTATTGAGATCAGAGATATCAACTCAACAGCGCCATCTGGTGGATGTGACAAAGCACTTCAGTATATAATTGGGAAAATTGAAAATTGGGGAAATTATATAATTGGAAATTATATAATTGAAAAAATTGGAAATTGAATTGAAAATAAAAATTTTTGGAAAATTGAAAATTTGAAAATTAAATAATTTTTTTGGGGAAAATTAAAAAATGAACCATGCTGAACCATAGTGGACCATGTTGAACCATATTGGACCATGTTGAACCATCGTTGGGCACTGAGCCAGAAACAACAATACCATGACTCGTACAAGGAAGCAGTCTATATACAAGGAAGAGAAAATGACCAACAAATGACTCGTACACGGACGTTTATTTATTCAAATGAGAGCACAGAAAAGGGTGTCGTGGAAAGGAATCAATGTAACACCCAGCCAAGACTAGACTATCAGGGACGCCACTTCGTGGTGGTTGTAGCCCCCAAATCGAGCCGGGGACCAAATGTTCCCCATTCTTCCCTGCTGCTGGAATCGTCAGAGCAGCGCGGTCACGGTCCGAAATGACAATCTGGTCAAAGCAGTCACAGCCAGACCCTTTCACTCGTCTCTTTCTCGTTCTCCATCTTGTCTCTTTCTCTTATCTTTCTCTCGAACCCTATTGTGGCCCTGACTTCATCAAGGTGGGTTACACCATCCTGGATGTGGGGGTTTCTGGGTCGCTCCTACAAGATCGATCATGTGTCTGACGTGGGCTTGTTCGAGAGAATTTTCCAGGGCTATACAACAACAACAACAACAACAACTGCAAAGACTTAGACAAACGGATTTTTTCACTGAAGTCCTCCTATTTACACCAATGAGAGGATAACTAGATTGCCAAAAGAATAAAATTGGCAATTGTAAAATACACCAAGATTTAACAACAAAACTAAGCTGTTGTTTGGCAAAAAAAATGAAAAGACTGAATAGTTTTGCCTTGGGTAGGTGGGCCTGTGTTTTTAAATCTGAAACCAATTGCAGCCATTTTGTGTTTTAATATAACCTGATTTTATGTAGATTTATAATTTTAAAGAAATGTTTTCAGGTAAGACAAATCCACACAAGGTATAATGTACAAATTGGTCTGTAATCACAACCGCTGGCTTTTTCTCCTGGGTGACGGAAGCACCAGACGTGTTTGAAACACCGGAGCTGTTGGAAGCACCGGAAGTGTCGGAAGCACCGGAAGTGTTGGATTGAGGGAGCTGTACTGGCTCTCCATAACTTCAGACGCTTTTCCTGTCATATAGAACGGTTCCGTGGGCTTTGGTGAAAGCGAGTATGTCTGGTCTGTCTACGGGAGAGAATATGAGAATACATCAGCTGAAAATGCATGATTGTTCTGAAGTGTCAGTGTTGATCCCTGAATGAATCCTAATAATCACCAAGGTGACATGTATGTATCTTGTAGGAACCTGGTCCCGTGTTGAGGCAGAAAAAACGACTACGGACAACAAATTGTTCCTTTATCATTTGGAAGAGTTACCATATCCGAGATCTGATTAATCTTGAATATCGTTTGACAATAAAGTTCTGACCAAGGTCATGTTGTGAGAGGTCAACTTACATCACCCTGGGGTTTGCAATGGTCTGTGGAATCTGAGGACGGAAAATAGAAAGGAGGTTTCAGTTCTCCAACAGCAAATGTTTACATTCTGTATCAGTGACACGATATAACTCATCTCTAGAAACTAAAACCGGAAAAGGAAGAACGCACCCAGGATAGTGAAGCGTTTCAAATTGTAACAATTGCTAACTTGCCTCGTTGTAATTGGATGATCTTCACCACAAGGTAGATGCAGAAGAAGAAGAAAAATGCCATGATACCAGAGACGCACACAAAAGCAATGAAGTAGGGTTGTGGATAGTCCTGCGTATTGGTTGACCTTGTACTGGGAGGGATAGTTGAATAGATGGAGGACGTTGTTCCGTCTGAAGATAAAGACTTTGAATCATCTTGGCCTGAAAATACAAATGGCACCAAAATAGAAATTGAAATGAGGTGGAAACTTTCAATCCTAGTGTAAAGGATGATTAGCTTGATCTGTGACCCACCTGTTGTTACGTGCACCTGGAATCTGCTCGATATGTTCTCTTTTCCTGATTCCAGTTTAATGTTGCATTCGTACATTCCAGCATCTTCTGCAGCCACGTGATGCATCACCAAGGAGAAGGTTCTGGTTTGTTTCCTGCAGCATCTCACCACCTGTCCCACTGTCACCCCAAGTACCCAAACCAAGTACCCAAAGAATATCCCTGAATTCCCCCATAATGTCCCACTCCGTCCATGCTCTCTCCGGCCTAGCGGGTTCACTCCGAAACACCACCACGCTGACTCCAGCTTGCCAGCGCCATCGGCGGCGGCACAGGGCAGCACTACGGAAGAGTTCTCCGTCACATTCTTCTGTATTACTGGAATCTCCTTTGCGGAACAATCTGTGAGAGAAGAAAAGAGAATGATTATATCAAGCCTTCTTTTCCTCTGGCTGCTTGGATGCTCATTTTCTGGGGACACCGCTATGCTGCTGATGCAATGTCCCCTTGCCAGCCAGCTGGTACTCATTTTGCCAACTTCAGAAGAATGAGTGGCTGAATTTACCTGCCTGGGGTTAATTCAACAGAATGACAGGGACTTGAACTAAAGACCGTAGGATCTTAAGCCAGCCAGCCACCTTAATCTGTTGTTGATGCTTCCTGAACTGCACACCATATAAATCTCATACAATCAGAAGAATGCCCATAACTGTACAGTCCTTATGGGCTTCCTGTGAGGCTGTTTTCTTTCCAAAAGGTCCTATGGGAATCTGACAAGATGTCCTATAAAATGTAAAGAATTCTGAAGGATTCATATAATATGGAACATTGTAGTTTTGCTTGTTGCACATGCCGGCCATGTTGTGGTCTGTGTTGGCAGATAATGGTATTAAAATGGACGTTTTATCATTGGGAAGATGTTTTATTCCATGGTGGTACTTCTGTTTTTAACAAGAAATGGCAAAGGAAGAAAATATGTTTTTGTTTGATATAATCTAATGGACTGTACACTCTTGTTTATATTGTATGTTTTGTGTTTAATTTGAGTGTTTAAGCTCTAGATTACATTGTTTTGTGTTCAATTTAACAGTTAACACTTATTATGCATTTTTTATAGTTAATTGTTATATGTTCTGTGTGTAAGCTCTTATACGAGCCTCAACAGATATACCAAAAAAAATACACTTGTAATTACCCCCACACGCGAGGCGAAAACGGGGTTAAGCAATTGGTTCGTGTCGGTCCATCTCTCCGTCCGTCTACTAATGTCAGGTTGTGATGGAAGAGCAACCTGTTTTAATTGAACGTTTTATTTTGAACACGAATCGGAAAATGACCCTGTAGTTTAGCAGTACTTTGCCCCAGAATTCGGCCCGATCACACATGTACACAGAAAGGAATGAGGTAATATTTTTACTCTGTCTGCCTGGTAGCCAAGCAAAATTGAAAATCATTCCAAACGGGAAACGTACTGTTTTAAGGACGTCATCATGGACACAAACAACAGGCACGTAAAACTAATAGAACATATTAGATATAGGGTGATGTAATAGATGCTGTGTAAAACGGCGGTATACGAATGGAAAATAATGTATTTATACATTTAAAATCATTATTTTATTCGCCCTCGTTGGACTCAGTCCGAAACGGAGGCTTATGGATTGGGTCTAGTCCGTTTGTCCGTCCGTGCATGCGTGTGTCCGCAACCATATCTCGGACATGTACGTACCGATTTTGTCCATACTTCGCATAAAGACAATACATGATGGCATGCACGTGCTTCTCACTTTATTTTTCGATCACATCAAAGATGGCCGACTGGTAGTATGGCGGCCATTTTAATTTAAAAAACAACAACCCAGTATTGAACACGTCCTCAATCATTTCTTGGAAATGCATTTACAGATATTGTTAAAACTTGGCAAACAGATAATGAACAATGGGTTACATATCCATCGTTACATATCCAATGGGTTACAGGGCCTTCTCCATCGCTGCTCCCACCCTCTGGAACTCACTACCTCACACCATCAGAGACTCCTCCTCACTCACCACATTCAAAACATCACTAAAGACCCACCTGTTCAACGCTGCATTCAACATTCAACCCACAGCATTTAACCCCTGACTATCTCTTCTCCTTCTCCCTCCTTTTGCTTTAAATATTTCCCTATTGATTCTTGTCTTGTCTTTTTGATTCTTGTCTTATATATATGCCGTATATCGCTGCTGTTTGTTTTCTTGATTCTTGTCTTTTTGCAATTGTTGTTTTCATGTATTGTTATGCATTATGTTTTCCACTCTGTCAAAGCGCCTTTGGGCTTCTGGAAAAGCGCTATACAAAATAAATGAATTATTATTATTATTATTACATATGCACATCGTTTTGTCGAGGTATATCCAAGATGGCCACCGGGCGACCATTTTGTTACTTAAACCTGTCCCCAACTATTTCTCGGCCATGCAAGGACCGATTTTGTTCAAATTTGGCGCAAAAACAATGCACGAGAGTATACATATGCAGAAGATTTTGTTTTGCAATTCGACCAAAGATGGCCCACTGCCGGCTTTTAACTCCATACATCAAAATTAATAAAAACACAGGGGCTATGACTTTTTTTGTCTTTTTTTCTCCTTGTTTAATTTGAAGTATATAGCGGAACACTGCGTGTGTTAACGTGTTATGTGAACTCTTTAGTTTATGGTTTTTGCGTCCAGTTGTCTGTCCTACTCTCTGTGTGCCTGTCCATCTGTGATAGGTTTTCATTGCCACGATAACTTAAGAACAGCTGAAGGGAACTAAGTCAAACTTGGTTCAAGTATGTATAATGATGCAAAGAGGAACTGATTAGATTATGGGATCAAGAGGTCAAAGGTCCCGTCAGGTAAAACTTCTGTGACTGTGCGAACTTGTGAACAAGTGATGGGATTTTGACCACACTCGGTAGAACTATATAATATGATGCAAAGGTGAACTGATTAGATATTGGTGTCAAAGGACAACGGTCAGACGTCATGTCAGGTAAAAATGGGATACTTTAGAACAGCTGAAAGGACTCATATCAAAGTTGGTACAAGTAGGTATATATTATACACTATAATATTCTGCTTAGGTGAGTCTGTCTATGTCCGTCTGTGGGTGTTGCCTCTCCCGTTAAGGGAGTGGTTCCACCCATTCTAGGAGGGGCTTCAAAAACACATTTCTACCATTTTGTTTTCCTTGCATATATCTGTGGTTCCAGAGGCTTCTGATGTCCATTTTAAGACTGAATCAACGCATCTTCTATCATAAGTTACTTTTTGAAGAAACAGGTACATTTTGATTACAATTCATGTAAAGGATACAATGCAATGCATGTTTAGTTTGGAGTGATCGTGGCAGCTGTCTATTATACACCGCCCAAAAAGATGTTTTCACAATGCAAAGGAAATAAAATCATGAAGTCTTTAATAAAAAAAACTTTTGGTTTTCGCACGAGTTTTCAAGTGTGAATTGTGTGCAAGTACAAGAAAAATAAACAAACTGTATTTCATGTGTGCATGGACATGCAATACACATATGTGAAATAAATACATAAACACAGGGGAAATTGCCGAGATATATGTTTTAGTTCTTATTTTATAAGTTGTATGTACACGTAGACTATAAAGAAGTTTTTTTGAAATCTGTAATTGAAAAAATGTAATTTTGTATTCTGCAACAAAAAGAGAAATTTTGGTGTTCACCGGACAGAAGGGTGTAATCTAATTCCCGCATACACCACCCAGAATACTTTTTCCAGGGACTTTTCCATTTGAGCTGTATTCTTTATACAATGGTCACAATAAAATGTTTCATTCTTTAGACGTACTTACAATACAAAAGTTGTAATTCTTTGGAACTCTGCAAGTGGGGGGAGGGGCAGAGCTTCATTTACGTGTCACCTCTTACTCTTACTCTTACTCTTGGTAACTTACACGTTACGTTTGTAACTGCCATTTCCAATATGAATAAAAGAATGAGGGAACAGTACGGGACCGCCAATGAATGTCGTGATCCGCTCCCCCACTCCCCTGTGTGTGATCCTCTCCTCCTCCCTCCTGTGTGTGATCCTCTCCTCCTCCCTCCTGTGTGTGATCCTCTCCTCCTCCCTCCTGGGTGTGATCCTCTCCCCTCTCCCATGTTTGTGATCCCCTTCCCCTCTCCCATGTGCGATTCTCTGCTCCTCTCCCCTGTGTGATGCTCTCCCCCTCTCCCCTGTGTGATCCTCTGCCCCTCTCCCCTGTGTGATCCTCTCCCCTCTCCCCTCTCCCCTGTGTGCGATCCTCTCCCCGGTGTGTGATCCTCTCCTCCTCCACCCTGTGTGTGATCCTCTCCCCAGTGTGTGATCCTCTCCGCCTCCACCGTGTGTGATCCGCTTTTCTTCCCCCCTCTGTGTGATGCTCTCCTCCTCCCCCCCTGTGTTTGATCCTCTTCCATGTTTGTGATCCCCTTCCCCTCTCCCCTGTGTGATGCTCTCCCCCACTCCCATGTACGATCCTCTGCCCCTCTCCCCTGTGTGATCATCTCCCCTCTCCCCTGTGTGTGATCCTCTCCCCTGTGTGTGATCCTCTCCCCTGTGTGTGATCCTCTCCCCTGTGTGTGATCCTCTCCCCTGTGTGTGATCCTCTCCCCTGTGTGTGATCCTCTCCCCTGTGTGTGATCCTCTCCCCTCTGTGTGATCCTCTCCCCTCTGTGTGATCCTCTCCCCTCTGTGTGATGCTCTCCTCCTCCCCCCTGTGTTTGATGCTATGCCCCTCCCCCCCTCTCCCCTGTGTGATTATCTCCCCCTCTCCCCTGTGTGATCATCTCCTCCTCTCCGCTGTGTGATTCTCTCCCCCTCTCCCCTGTATGATCGTGATCCTCTCCCTGTGTGATCATCTCTTCAGTGTGATTATCTCCCGCTTTCCCCTGTCTGATCATCTCCTCCTCTCCCCCTTTTTTTTTTTTTTTTTTTTAATACAAGATCGAGGCCCATGAATGAGCTAACATTAATCACACAAAAAGTCAAACCGACACATAAAACATATAATAATGGGAGCGGTAGACAAGGTGGGGAGAGAGGGGGAAGGACACAAACACAACATTTGAGAGCAGGGACATCGAGAGATCTGTGGGAGGGAGAGAGCTTGGGGGGAGGTGGGAGAGGTATAAAACACATGGACACTCCAGGGACTTCCAGGAAAGAAGTTGGAATTTCAAAAAAGTGTATCTGGGGTGAATTAGCGGTGGTAGAAAATATCAAAGTTTTTGGATAGGGGAAGATAAGAGATGGTTGTGAACAGCTGTTTTAAAGACCTGGAGGGAGGAGTGGGATTGAAGAGAGTGGGGAAGTTTGTTCCATAGGCAGGAGAAAAGAGGAATGAAAGAGTGAAGGTGAGCAGAGAGTCTTGATTTTGGTAGTTTAACCATAAGAAGGTCGCTGGCAGATCTTGTGTGACCTGTAGGAATATTTGGGGGGCAGAGCACAGAGAGAGCTGGGGGAGCAAGGCCGGAGAGGAGTCGGTAGAAGACAGAAAGACCACCAACCTGCCTGCGGTGAGTGAGTGAAAGGCCCTCGGAGTTAGCTTCATCGTGGGAGATTCCAATGATTCTGAAGGCTTTGGTTTCAACAGCGTGAAGCCGAGTTAGGTGTGAGGCAGGATCACCGGCTCGGAGGGGAGAACAGTATTCCATTGAGCTGCGGATGAAAGCCTTGTATGTGTTGAGAAGCTCAGGTGTGCCAAGGAAGGACTTCACACGATGGAGGATGCCCAGTCGGCGACTGGCTTTGGAGGCCAGCTTGGAAATGTGGTTTTCCCAGGAAAGATCATGGCAGATAGTGAGACCGAAAAGCTTGAGCGACAGACCTTCTTGGAGAGGATTGTTGAGAAAGGAGATGGGAGGGTTGTCCAGTAAGTCTTTTCGGAGAGACATAGTGAGAGTGTGAGATTTGTCAGGATTGAAAGACATGTTCCACTTGTTTGACCAGTCTGTGATTTTGTCCAGGTCTGCAGAGAGTGAGGAGGCTGCAGATTGCCGATCTGAGGGATGAGGAATGGAGTGGCAGAGAGTGGAGTCATCAGCAAATAGATAGAGAGGATTTTCCAGAGAGTCGGAGAGATCATTGATGAAGACCAGAAAAAGCACAGGGCCCAGAACAACGCCTTGGGGAACTCCAGCCTGAACAGGAAGGGGAGATGAGAGAAATCCATTCATGGCCACGCGTTGACTACGACCAGAGAGGAAGTCCACAAGCCATCCGTGGAGATTTCGATGGAATACCATAGGAGCAGAGTTTGGTGAGCATATCTGGGTGCCAGACCGTATCGAAGGCACGTGATATGTCAAGGGAGACAGCTCTGATTTCCTGTTTGCCATTGAGGACCTCCATCCATTGTTGAGACAGCAGAAGCAGCATGTCCAGAGTAAAATTACCTGGTCTGAATCCAAATTGATGACCGGAGATCAAGCCATTGGAGAAGAGGAAGGATTTGATATCTGAAGCAATGATGGATTCCATGACTTTGCTGATAATTGGGAGCAGGCTGATTGGTCTATAGTTGCAAGGATCTGGTTTGGCACCTTTTTTGTGTAAAGCGGTAATGTTTGCTGATTTCCAAGATGATGGCAGATGACCTTGAGCAAAAGAGAAGGTGAAGAGAACAGAGAGAGGGTGAGAAAGAGCGGCAGAGCAGGATTTTAGGATCTGTGGGCTGATGCCGTCTGGTCCAGATGCAGATTCAGAGTCGTGGGTGACAAAAACTTCTCCACCTTGTCAGGAGAGAAGGACACAGCGTCCAGGAGCAGTTGGGTTCGACTGAGTAAGGTGGGAACAGAGAGGAATGGGTTTGGGACACAAGATTTTGAAGGAAACACAGAGTTGAGGCATTCGGCTTTGTCACGTGTGGTGTCAACTGTGTAGCCATTTGAGGTAAGGGAGGGGATTGAAGGGGAACAAACACCAGAAACGGATTTGTGATTATCTCCTGTGTGATTATCTCCCTTTCTGCCCTGTGTGATTATCTCCCCCTCTCCCCTGTGTGATCATCTCCCCCTCTCCCCTGTGTGATCCTCTCCATATTGTAAACAAATTGTGTAGATTACATAATTTCTGGATCTGATGAATTGCCAGTGACCATTTTGTAAAACTGAATGTGCAGCATCTAACTCAACATGTCCAAGTGTCACACACGTCCACGTCCGTGGGATTCCCATCGGTGGCCCACTAGTAACGATGTAATAATGTTGGTGTAGGCATATCTGGTCGATGTCGAAGAGTGCCCTGCTGTTTTATGCCTCTTCGTCGACAGAAGTTATCTGTTAATATCATCTGTTAATAATATCAGCAGAATGGCTGAATTTATTTAATTCAAACTTGGTACGGGTATGTATAATGATGTAAAGAATAACTGATTATATTTTTGGGGTAAAGGTCAAAGGTCAATGGTCAAGTCTCTAATATGTCTATCACTTGAGAACCGCTGAAGTGACCTAATTCAAACTTGGTACAGATATGTATAATGATGTAAAGACTATCTGATTATATTTTGGGGTCAATAGGTCAAAGGTCAAAGTGTGTAAGGTGTCTATAACTTGAGAATGGCGAAAGGGATGTAATTCAAACTTGGTACAGATGTGTATAATGATGTAAAGATTAACTGATTAGATTTTAGGGTCCCGAGGTCAAAGGCCAAATGTCAGAGGTCATGTCAGGTAAAAATGTGAGAACTTGTGAACAGCTCAAGGGATTTAAATTTAAACATGGTATCAGTGTGCATAATGATGTAAACATGAACCGATTAAATTTTGGGGTCAAGAGGTCAAAGGTCATGTCAGATAAAAATGTCATAACTTGAGAACAGCTGAATGGATTAAAATCAAACTTGGTACAAGTATTATAATGATGTAATAATGTGGGTGGAGGCATATCGGTTGATATCGTGACATCGAAGACTGTCGTTCTAGTTTCTTTTGTTTTTAATTTTACAGCATGTTAAGGTCGTTATTTTTATCATGTTTTTATAATGTGTAAACACCGTTGTTTTTATCGTTTTGTTTTAAATTTGACATGTTAACACCATTTTTTAAATCATGTTTTTTAAATTTCATAACATGTTAACACCAATGTTTTTATAATGTTTGTTTTTAATTTTACGTGCTAACAGCATTGTTTTTATGTTTTGTTTTATATTTTACATGTTAACAGCATTGTTATCACGTTTTTATTTTATTTTACATGTTAACACCATTGTTTTTATCGTTTTGTTTTTAATTTTACATGTTAACAGCATTGGTATCATGTTTTGTTTTTAATTTTACAACGTGTCAACACCATTGTTTTATCGTGTTTTGTTTTCATTTTACAACGTGTTAACAGCATTGTTTTTTTTAATCATGTTTTGTTTTTAATTTTATAACGTGGTAACACCATTGTTTTTATCATGTTTTGTTTTTAATTGTACATGTTAACAGCATTGTTTTTATGTTTTGTTTTTAATTTTACAATGTGTAAACACCATTGTTTTTGTCATGTTTTGTTTTTAATTTAATAACATGTTAACACCATTTTTAAAATCATGTTTTGTTTTTTATTTTACAATGTGTAAACACCATTGTTTTTGTCATGTTTTGTTTTTAATTTAATAACATGTTAACACCATTTTTAAAATCATGTTTTGTTTTTTATTTTACAATGTGTTAACACCATTGTTTTATCATGGTTTGTTTTTAATTTTACAATGTGTTAAAACCATTTTTTATCATGTTTTGTTTTAAATTTTACAATGTGTTAACACCATTGTTTTTAGCATGTTTTGTTTTATTTTTATAACGTGTTAACACCATTGTTGTTTATCATTTTTGTTTTATCATTAATGGTTTTAAGGTTTAAGGGGTTGAAAGAGACTTAAGGGGTGTAAAGGTTTAAAGTGTATAAAAAGTTGGAAGCTTGAAGGGATCTCAAGGTGTCTAAAGTATTGAAAAGATCTTAAAGGTAAAAGTGGTCTTAAGGGTCTTGGGGGTATTCAGGATATTGTGGTCTAAAGGGTCTTATGGGTCTTCAGGGTATTTTGTGGCTTTTGGGTCTTTGGATCTTTTGGATATTTTGGGTCTTCTGGCACTTTAGGGGTCTCAGTGTATTTTGTGTCTTTTGTGTCTTGGGTATTTTCGGGGTCTTTTGGCTATTTTGGGTATTTAGGCTCTTTGGGGTCGTTTGGGTATTCGTGGTCTTTTGGGTCTTTTAGGTCTTTGTGGTCTTTTTTGTCTTCAGGGTGTTTTGGGTCTTTAAGGGTCTTTTTCATATTTTGGGTCTATTGGGACTTTAACCCTTTGAGTATGGATTATGGACTTTGAGTATGGACTTTAACCCTTCCAGTGCCGCAACCCACGAAAAAGTTTTGTGTAAGGATGACGTTACTACACGTCATCGACTATACCTATAAATATATCGTCAGTATGTGGTTGCATTCCCGCACCAAAATGCCAAATTAATCCCGTACCGGAGGTATTTTTATCAAAAAAAATCCCGTACTCAAAGGGTTAAAGGTATTTTGTTTTGGGTATTTTGGGTCTTTGTGGTATTTTATGTCTTTAAGGATCTTCAGAATCTTTTGGGTCTACTCGTGTTTTGGGTATTTGGGGTCTTTTGCGCCTTTTGGGGTCTTCAGGTTATTTTGGTCCTTTTGGGTATTTTGGTCCTTTTGGGTATTTTGGATCGTCAGATTATTTTGTGTCTTTGGGGCCTTTGAGGTCTTTTGAGTCCTGTGGGTATTTAAGGTCTTTAAGGGTCTTTGAGGTATTTGTTTTTTTTTTGAGCCTTTGGGTCTTTGGGGTCTCTTTGGTCTTTAAGGTTATTTTGGGTCTTCATGGTCTTTTGGGTCTTTGGGATCTTTTGAGTCTTCAGAGTGTTTTGGGTCTTTGGGGTTTTTTGGTCTTTAGGGTATTTGGAGTCTTTTAAACCTTTGTGGTCTTTTGGGGTTTTGTGATATTAAGGTTCTTGGGGGACGTAAACGGTATTTAAAGGTCTAAGGGATCTGAGAAGTCGAAAGGGTTGTAAGTTATATTCCAACAGTATGTAATTAATATAAGTACATAATTAATAGACAAGATGCAACTGGCGTTCAAACAGTACGTAATTAATAGACATATTATCATACGGCCCGAAGGACCGTGGTTTTCGCTTTTATATATTTAGAAAATGAGTGTTGACATTTGCTGTGAGCCCTTGCGACTACGCAGCTGGAGACGTTTTATATTTTTTGTATACAAGATAGAGGCTCGTGTAAGACCTAAGATAAAACATAAACGGACACACAAAACATATAATAAAGGGAGCGGGAGACGAGATGGGGAGAGAGAGGGAAGCACCCAAGGTAGAGAACAGAGCACAATAAAACAACGGTAGAGAATAGGGACATTGGGAGATCTGTGGAATGGAGAGGGCTGGAAGGGTGGTGGGAGGGGGGGGGGGGGGGGGCGGATACACGGTATAAAACAAAATAATTTCAGGAATTAAGTCGGTGATTGAAAGAGGTGGATTTGGGGTGTATTATCGGGGGTAGAAAAGATAAAGGTTTTGGATGAAGCTAAGAGATTGTGGTGGACAGCTGTCTTAAAGACCTGATCTGTTTTGTTGTTTTGCAATCGTGCGCTGTCTGTGTTTGTGTGCTTGTGTGTGTGTGTGTGTGTGTGTGTATGTGTGTGTATGTGTGTATGTGTACATGCGTGTATGTATGCGTGCGTGTGTGTGTGTGTGTGTGTGTGTGTGTGTGTGTGTGTGTGTGTGTGTGTGTGTGTGTGTGTGTCTATGTGTGTGACTGTGTGACTGTGTGTGTGTGTGTGTGTGTGTGTGTGTGTGTGTGTGTGTGTGTGTGTGTGTGTGTGTGTGTGCACGCGACATGTCTTGCACACACAAAATATGTGCAACATGTTACACACAAGACATGTGCACACAACACACCACCACAACAAGTCACACACAACATGGGTGTATACAATACAACATGTGCACAATATGTATATATGTATGTAACGCATAAAAATAATGTGTGTGAAGGAACTGCGCTCCAACGCGAGTCGAAAGAATTGACGCGACCAAAGACGGAATTCGTCCGAGTTGCTTTATTGAAACAAAACAGCTCAGGTATTCTGACAAAAGCCCGTTTTTCGGGCAACAATATATATACACATTTATGTCGGGACGTTTGCCCGGCAAAAGCTATACCGGGCATGCCCGGGTATCAAGGGCGAGCCTTGGAAAGGCGAGTCTGGACCTGCCCGGGCGTGTTTGGCTGCGGCCTGGCAAGTCGAGGCTGGGCGTGCCCGGGCGAGCACTGGAAAGGCGATAGCGGGCATGCCCGGACGCTCTGGGCGAGCCCTGGAAAGGCGATAGCGGGCATGCCCGGACGCTCTGGGCGTGCCCTGGAAAGGCGATAGCGGGCATGCCCGGACGCTCTGGGCGAGCCCTGGAAAGGCGATAGCGGGCATGCCCGTACGCTCTGGGCGAGCCCTGGAAAGGCGAGAGCGGGCATGCCCGGGAAAGACGAGACCGGGCGTGCCCGGGAGGTTCGGGCGTGCCCGGGAACAGTGAGTCCGGGCATGCCCGGGAGAGGCGCGTCTGGCCGTGTTCTGGCCGGTGCAAGGCGATTATGTACATCCAGCGGTAACCGCTACATGTACATACAATATACAGCATATGATGTCAAGCAAAACAAAACAAAACATCCCAAACCAAAACCAAAATCCAAAGCAAAGCCAAACATATTGTTGCGAATATGGAATTTGGCCTCCATATCCGCTTGTAAATATTCCCCTATTTTCTCCAATACTCCCCAACTTTCCCCAGTCCCCCATTCCCTAGTCCCATTGCATGTAAATAACAATCAGTAGAGCCGACCTTCCCCTTATTCCCCCATTAAATGTCGTGCCCAGGTCCACCGCACCACACGTAGACAACTTTCGGACATCTTCCTAGTTATTCTTAATCTATGTCAGTTAAGGCCTCGTTTCCATTAATTATGACTCTTCGTTGCACCAGAATGTGATTATATGGCACCAGTAGTGAGTTTAGGACCTTCCCATACCTCCTCCCATCTTCTTCCCCAAACAACAACAATAACAACAACTACAACAACAATTACAACAACAACAGAGGAGATGGCGGCGGAGCGGGGGAGGATGCGTCCTCACACCGGCTCGATTAGCTCCAGACCATGCGCTCCACGGGGTTACCCCGAAGGGGCTGGCTGTCAGCTCCTCGTCAGGGGCGGAGCCAGTAACCCCCCCCGCACGCACCCAATGAGAAGCAACGTGCCGATTCCACGAGGCGGAGCTAACGAGCCGAGGGCGTGTCACTCCCCGCCGGATATACGCAGCCGCTTGCCGGATGTGACGTCAGATGCGCCCCCAGCTTGAGACGACAAGACGCCACCTCGAGCGCTGAGAGACCTCCTGCATCTTTTGGGCCGCGCCATCCTGTCCCTGAGCACAAGGTGCACCTTGTGCTGGCCATCGAATACCCGCTTTCCTTGTCATCAATCCCCGTGTGAGTCAGTTTTTGTCCTGTTTCTCTGTGGTCTGTCGGGAATAATATAAGGTTGTGTCTAAGTGCCTGTCTTCCTATGATGTACCTCTCGTCCCTGTAATCTAACCTTCCGCCTTAATATAACCTCCTCCGGAGGTCTTGAGAACTGAACCCCTGGTGTCGTATTGTGTCATTATAACCCAGCCGGGTGTCTTCTCTTTCCTATTGAGCCAGCGTAGCGCGGCTTCGTCGACGTTCGAGTACAATCGGGTAATTTGTGCGGACACGGCGGCCATTCCGCTCGGCCCACCTTAACATCAAAGTCGTGTCTGTAACAATTGGTGTCAGGAGTGGGATTCGAGGCCCGACCAAATTTTGAAAAAAAAAAAACGAATAGAGGAAAAAAAAAAATTTGGTCAAAATTTGGAGCGGCCGAAATTTGTTTTGTTTTACGAAACTCGAATTTTGCAAGTCGCGCTATGGCGGATCAAGACGGCTGGGGTCCGGTAGGGGAGAGTGAGGTAGGGTCGATCCAGGACCAAAATGAGGGACAGGAGGAGAGCGAAGCAGTGAGGGCGGCAGGTTCGCAAAATAGCGCCGTCACGCACGAAGAAGCGGGCGCGCAAAATGGCGCCTCGCTGATCACCGCGCCAGCGACCGTGGCAGCGCCCCCGATGGATTGGGGCCTTTTTTTCATACAAATGAAGGCCCTTATGGCCCAGAATAGCGAGAAAATGAGGGAGGAAACGAGGGCTAATAATGAGCGATTGGGTGAGCGATTGGAGGGCCAAATGGGGGTAATGAGGGACGAAGCGAGGGGTACCAGTGAGAAGTTAGACAATAATTTTGAGGAGTTAGACAAGAAAATTGAGAAGTTAGACAATAATTTTGAGGAGTTAGACAAGAAAATTGGGAAGTTAGACAATAATTTTGAGGAGTTAGACAACGGGATAAAAGAAGTAAAGAATGGGTTAACGGGGGTAGAAAACAGAATGGGCGCTCAAGAGAATCAGATAGAGGGAGTGAAACATGGGTTAACGGGGGTAGAAAACAGAATGGCCGCTCAAGAGAATCAAATGGAAGGGATGCAAAAAGGGTTAGAGGGGTTAGAAAACAGTATGGAAGGCAAATTGAGGGACATGAGGGACCAAGCGGAAAGGGAAGTTAAACAAATGGAGCAGCAGATAGAGGGGGTCAGAATGGGGGTAGAAACCAAACTGGATGCTCACAGGGAGGAAATGGAGCAGATGAGGGTGGCATCTGGGCAGGAGATGCAAGTGATGGGAGAGGAGATCAGAAGAGGAGTGAGTGAGGAGGTCGGAGGAGTGCGCGAGGAGGTGAGGCACTGTAAGGAGCGCATGGAGAAAGAGGTGAGAAAGGGGACTGTAAAATTGCAAGGTGGTATAGAGGAGTTGACGCTGGGAGTAGAACAACTGACAGTGGGACAAAAGGAGTTGGGGGACCAGGTAAAGAAGAACACAGCGGTAATAGAGGGTTTAAAATCGACACAGAAGGAGATGAAAAAGGACGTAGGGGTAATTAAAAAAGAGTGCCAGACGGTACATGAGGACCTGACGAGGAAAATGGACAAGGTGGTAGAGGTAATGGAGGTTAAAGAGCGGGAGGTGCGGGAGCACATAGAAAAAAATAAAGTGGAGTTAGAGGAAGAACTTAAAGGGGCGCACGAAGAGATGAAGGAGATGAAGCAAAAATTAGAAGAAGTGGAAGAAGGGGTGAGCGAAATTAAGAAGCGACGGAGAGAGGATAAGAAAGAGATAAAGGAGGAAGTAAAAGAATTGGTCCAAAGTCTGTGTTCGGATCGTGATGATGTGCTCATTAACCGGATGAGGGATTCGCAGGTGATGGAGGAGAAGCGAAGAGAAAGAGGACCCGGTGTAAGTGGTGACCAATATGGTCGTGCGTATGATGCGCCAGGTGATTTAATAAGCTTGGGGGTCGAGATAGACCCGGATGTTCGTGAGAGGCCAAGAGTGAGGTGTATGGCTGGTCCGGAGGGTATGGAACGAGAGGTGCGAGGTGTGGGTGAGCAAGGTTGTGGTGGTATGGAATGGGTAGCGGGTTGCGGAGGTGTGACCCATGCATCGACACCAACAGGGGTAGTTGTTGGAGGGACCGGGGAGGCACGAGAGCCCCTTGGGGGTAATGTACTGTGGGGGCCCGGCCGGTTCGGCCCCGCGCTGACCCCGCAAGGGGCGACGCACGGGGTCCGGCCGGCGGGCAACGACTCGCATACGAGGTGGTCCCACAAGGTCCCACTCGCGCCGTATGACGGCAAGAGTGATCTACGCGCGTACCTGGCGCAGTTCGACTGTGTGTGTAAGGGTAACGGTTGGGGTGAGGACGAAGGTGGAGTACACCTGGTGGCCGCATTGCGCGGCGCGGCGGCGGAGGTGCTGACGGCATTACCAGCGGGTGCTCTCACCCTGCCAGCCCTCCGCGACGCCCTAATTAATCGATTTGGAATAGAACAGCAGAGCGAGCTTGTTAAAGCTCAGCTCGCGCTGCGAAAGCGCAAGCCCCAGGAAGCCATCGGGGAACTTGCCCACGACATTCGCCGCGCAGTGGGGATCGCACATGCTAGCATGGCAGCGGATTCCCGGGAAAGCCTGGCGCTGGACCATTTTATCCAGGCCCTCCCGGATATTGAGCTCCGGCAACAGCTCGCCATGTGGCGCCCGCAGACTCTGAGCCAGGCGGCTGACGCTGCGGCCCGTTGGGAAGCAGCGAGGCCCCTGGCCCGGGGGGGCGAGCGTCTCGCAATGGCGGTCCGCCAGATGGGACCCCCGATGGAGGGCGGACCCCTTAGGGGGCCCGCCCCCGACGTGGGTCCTGACCTGGCGGGCATGGTCCGGAGGCTGGTGGACCAGCGCCTGGCAGGACCTGGACCATGGCAGGCGGCCCCGGAGGTGGCCCGCGGTGGACCACGAGCGGGTAATCCAATTCGGACCTACAGGGGGGGGAATTTGGAATTCCGGAGGCAAGCACCTTACCAGGTGAGGTGCTATACCTGCAACCGCCTGGGTCACCTGGCGCGGCACTGTCGAAACGCGCGCCGGGATGATCCCCGGCAGTTGAGGTCCTCAACTCCGCCCAGGGGGGAGCGGGTTAGCCGACCCCAGACACCCCCCCGCCAGACCCCGGGAAACTAGAAGGTGTCGGGCACGTAGGGCGGTGTTCGGCAGCAGAGGATGGAGGAGAGCCCTCATTGACGCGACAGGTCATTTATTGTGGCCAAATTGGAACCGGTAGCCTGACAATTAGATGCAAAATTGCCGGCGTGGGGGTAGACGCCGTAGTGGACACAGGAGCTAGCGCCACGATCATCAGCCCTGTGGTCCTTGATTCGAGTGCAGGTGGCTGGGATAAGATCCAGCGCCTGCAAAATTATAGTTTGCAGCTTGCTACCGGGGTAACGGCCCCGATCATAGGGCGTGGTTCTGTGACCCTCAAGTTAGGGTCGGTAAGGAGGGAGATAGATGTTTGGGTGGCGGAGGTGTGCGACCCATGTTTAATAGGGTTGGACCTGTTGACTGCCAGCGGTTGTAAAATCGACTTGTGCCGGGGGATCCTGCAGGTGGGAGTAGAAGAGCTGCCGTTAGGGGGAGTGAGCACGGCCGAGAGAGCGGAGCTGGAGGCTTCCGAGGCCGTGACCATCCCCCCAAGGGCCGAGGCGATAGTGCCGGCCCGGTGGGCAGCTCGCCCAACATGGCAGGAGTCCTGCGGCCTGGTCGAACCGGTGGCAGCGCAGTCCATACCGGGTTTAATCGTGGGCCGCACCCTTGTAAAAACGGACGGACCGGTAGTGGCCGTCCGAGTAGTAAATGTGAGTACAGAACCACGCACTATAGTAAGGGGCACGAGGGTAGCTGGCTGCACCCCAGTTGAGGAAGTCGCGACAGTGAGGGGCGAGAACGTCCAGCCGAGCCGACCCCGGGGGGAGCCTTCAATAACAAGTAGGAATTGGCCCGATCCCATTTGCGAGATGGTAAATCGTAGTAGCGTAGAGTTGGGAGGTACCCAGAGGGAGGCCTTACACAAACTGGTTGGGTCCCATTTGGACCTCTTCTCCCTGTCCACCGAGGATATTGGACGTACGGGCCTGGTGAAACATCAGATCCACACCGGTGAGGCCCGGCCTATTCGTCAGGCCGCCCGACGGCTCCCTTGGAGCAAGAGGGCGGAAGCTGACGAGCAGGTTGCAAAAATGCTCGACGCAGGTGTGATCGAGCCCTCGGGAAGTCCTTGGATGTCACCTGTTGTGCTGGTCAAAAAGAAGGATGGGACCACGCGGTTCTGCGTGGACTATCGCCAGCTAAACAACGTGACACTCAAGGACTCATATCCCCTGCCAAGGATTGATGACACCCTCGATGCCGTTGCGGGCTCAAATTGGTTCACAACTTTGGACCTCAAGAGTGGGTATTGGCAGGTGGAGATGGATAGGGCAGGGAAGGAGAAAACGGCATTTTCCACAGGTAAGGGACTGTATCAGTTTACTGTGATGCCGTTTGGTTTGTGTAACGCCCCCGCCACCTTTGAGAGATTGATGGAGCATGTACTAGGCGGCATGCCATGGCAATCATGCCTGGTGTACCTGGATGACGTCCTGGTACATGCCCAAACGTTCCCCCAGGCACTAGCTAATTTGGACCAGGTGTTCGGGTGCCTCAGACAGGCAGGGTTGAAGCTGAACCCGAGTAAGTGCACTTTGTTTGCAAGAGAGGTGGCCTATCTAGGTCACGTGATTGGCCGCGAGGGGGTAAAAACAGACCCAGACAAAATTAAAGCGGTAGAGGAGTGGCCCGCACCACGTACCATCAAAGAGGTGCGGGGATTTTTGGGACTCTGCTCCTACTACCGGCGCTTTGTGGCGAAATTTGCGGAGTTGGCCCGTCCCCTCCACCGGCTTATGGAGAAGGGGACGCGATTTAATTGGACACGGGAGTGCCACGAGGCCTTCCAAAAATTGAAGGGGTGTCTAACATCCGCACCCCTTCTAGCTTACCCCACTAGTGACGGGACATTTACCCTGGACACGGATGCGAGCCAGGAAGGATTGGGCGCAGTTTTGTCTCAGACACAGGAGGGCGTGGAGAGAGTGATTGGTTATTATAGTCGGGCCTTAAGTAGGCCCGAGAGAAATTATTGCGTCACTCGCAAAGAGTTATTGGCTATGCTGGCTGCCATGAACCATTTCCACCCGTACTTGTACGGGCGGAAATTTTTGGTTAGAACTGACCATTCCTCCTTGCAATGGCTCCTTCGGTTCAAGGAACCGGAGGGCCAAATTGCAAGGTGGTTGGAAAAGTTGCAGCAGTACGATTTTGATGTGGCCCATAGGGCCGGGAAGGCCCATGGTAATGCGGACGCACTCTCTCGGCGTCCTTGTCTGGGGGAAAACTGTAAATTTTGTGCGAGACACGAGGAGAGGGAGCAATTGGGCGATTCCGCCCCGATTCTCGTCGTCCGGGCAACCCGGGTGAGAGGGCCAATTTTGCCACTAACCGCGGACGAGGAATTTGGAGAGTTGGCTTGGAGCACGGCCCAGCAGGAGGATCCTGTTCTGGGGCCGGTGTTCCAATGGGTCAAATTGGGGCAAAGACCAAAGGGGGAAGAGGTCACCCCCCTCGGGGCGCAGACAAAGGCATATTGGGCTCAGTGGCAGACCCTGGAATTGAAAGGCAACATCTTGTATCGCAAGTGGGTGGAGGTTCCCTCTGATCGAACTTCCTGGCTGGTGATAGTCCCTGACAAATTCAAGAACGTCATATTGCAACAGGTGCATGGTACCCGCTCCGGCGGCCATTTGGGCAGGACAAAGACAATATCTCGGGTCCGCCGGAGGTTCTATTGGGTGAATATGGGGCGCGACATACAGGACTGGTGTCGGAGATGCGACGCCTGTTCTGCCAAAAAGGGACCAGCACGGAGGATGAGGGCCCCCCTTCAATTACATCAGGTGGGGGCCCCCCTTGAGCGGGTGGCTATGGATATTCTAGGACCGCTGCCCCGCACCCGCCAAGGTAATAAGTATATCCTCGTTGTAATGGACTATTTCACCAAGTGGCCGGAGGCCTACGCCCTCCCCAACCAAGAAGCAGGGGTGGTAGCGCAGGCCTTCGTGGAAGGATTTGTGTGCCGGCATGGGATTCCACAGGAGTTGCACACCGACCAGGGACGAAATTTTGAGAGCAAATTGCTAAAAGATGTGTGCAGTCTCCTGTCAATTCGGAAAACCAGAACAACGCCTTTAAGACCTCAATCTGACGGGATGGTGGAAAGATTCAATCGAACTCTAATCCAACAACTGGCACTGTTCACCACCACCCGTCAGGATGACTGGGACGAACATCTCCCTTACTTGCTCATGGCCTACCGAACCAGCCAGCACGGGGCCACCGCATGCAGTCCAGCGTTGCTTATGTATGGGCGGGAGTTACGGGCTCCCGCCGACTTGCTATGCGGTCCCGTGCCAGACACAGTGGTTAACCCGCCGAGGGAGGGGTACGCACGTCACCTAGAGGAAGGCATGGAGCTAGTCCATGCCTTCGCCCGCCGCCAACTCCATCTGGCGGGGGAAAAGATGAAGCGCAGGTACGACGACCGGAGCCAGGGGAGTCAATACGCTCCGGGGATGAAGATTTGGTTCTTTAATCCCCGGAGGCGGAAGGGAAGGTGCCCAAAACTCACCTCCCCCTGGCAAGGCCCAGGAGTCGTCCTGTCGCAAATCTGTGACGTGGTCTTTAAGATCAAAATGGGGCCACGAGCCCTCCCTCGGATCGTCCACGCCGACCGGATAAGACCTTACACCGGCGAGCAGGCGCCCCCGTGGATCGCCTCGGCTTTAGATGCCGAGGCGGGACCCAGTACCTCTGAATAAGGGGGGCTTATTAGTGCCAGAGGACTGGGGGATTGAGGAGCGATAGGCCCGGTGGGAGAGGGTGGCATCCCTGCCACCTTTCCCATGTGGGGGGGCAAAGGAGCAATAGCTTATGGGGTGTATGGCAGTGAAAACTAGCCCGGGTGGGTTAGGATATTGTGTGTAGGGATCTAGAAGATGACATTAGGTGACGTTAAGATTAGTTAGTGACTGATACCTGTAGTGGGGACGCAGGTAGATTAGTGTGGATGATAATGACGTGGGAGCGCAATAGTTTAAAGGGACGACTGGGAAGCGCAAGTTTCAGAAGGGAGTAGTTAGCTGAGATGATGCCGTGTTTGTGAGAATTGAACAGGTGTGATTGCACAGGTGTGCAACTGGACAGGTGTGTGGAGCCGTGTATGAGTAGTGAGTGTGTGGATCAGCGCGAATGCGCTTGGGGAGAGAAGGGTGCAGGTGGCACCAGGTGTGAGAGCACAGGGTGCAAGTACAGGTGTGTGGAGAGAGTTGGAGTAAGTGGTATGGAGTGGTGTGCGTGGTGCGAAGGTGTGGATGGGGGAAGAGTAGACCCCTTTCACGAGTACCCGGGGCGGGTAGTGTAAGTGTTAGGTAGAGGGTACAGGTAAATTGTGGTTGGATATTGGCATTTGTGGTGCGGTTGCAGAATGGTGTTGTGAATGGGTGCATTAGTGTTGTGGAAATGGCTGGGCGTGTAGCCTGTTAGTGTGTGTAGTTGGTTGGGCACTCCACCACTGTGAGGATGTCGGCCAGGTGAGGCCGCAGGTGGGCTCTGGGAGCCGGTAGTTGTGAGTGGGTGCCTGAGGATCCCGGGTGTGGATCGGGCAGCCCAGTGCCAGAGAGGGCACGGAGTGGGGAGAGAGCCAGAGGGCCTTCCCCTGGTAGTTAGGTTAGGGTAAGGAGCAGGTAAGCTCGGAGGCAACTGCAGTGGTGGAGGTGTGCAGGTGGGTAGACCCACTGGGAGAGGTACACGTCGCAGCCCAGAAATTGTACGAGGGCACCGGGAGATGAATCGGGGGAGTGAGACCCCAAATTGAAAAGCACCACAGTTTGGCCAATGGGAATTGGTTTTTAGAACCCATAGTGTAAGAGGGCCAATGGTTTGGCCGGAGAAAGACCCCGGGTAGTGTAAAGTTGTTAAAGTCATTTAGGAAATAGTTAGGATTGATGAACCTGTCGCACCATACGCAGCCACTTACCTGTGGTGATGATGATGACTCCACACCTGTGTTTTCTTTGTTTTGTGCAGGAAATGAGATTGCTGTGGATTTGTGAGACGCATCACGACGTGGATGAGACATTGGGGTGATTCCATCTCTCCCTCCCTAGGAGGGACTGATGATGAATTGGTAATGGCAAATTTTGATGTTGAGTTGAAAATGGCAAATTTTGATGAGAGTTGAAAATGGCAAATTTGATTGGTTAGGAGGGAGAGAAGACGAATTTGGTTTATGGGAGGAACGGGGAAGACAGTAGGGATGTTTGTCGATTTGTAAAGTAGATGTTTATGGGTAGTGTTGTGTTTTGTGGATACAGTAAGGGGTAAGGGAGGGGCCATGTAGGTTACCTGGTGGGGGGGGGCGTACGATAGGAACGTACCTGTCTCACCTGGTTCCCATGTGCCCCCAGTGTGCATCATCTTGTATTGCGTGCACTTTTGCGCCCTTACCACCTTACTCACTTGTCTGCTTCTTTTGTCTCCCACCTCCGAGGATCTGGCTTTGGGGTAGAGAGAGAGGAGAGAGAGGTGCTGGCTGCGCAGTTGTGGGCCTGCACTTTCGCTGTTTGCTGCCGGGATCGATACACCATATGGACCGCAATGTTTGTGGCCACCCACAATGGACCGCAGTTCGTTTGCGGCCAAGCACCACCCGGGGATGGACCTATGGGTCAACGTGGCACCTATGCCATACAGGTGAACCACTTTTAGTTACCACCAAGTGCACCACAAGAAGAGCAAGAGACACCTGCAGGGTTAGGGGTTGTCGAATTTATTTTTATACCAATGAACAATGGTGACTGCACCGGATGGTGCTGACTGTGTGGTGGGGTGGTGCTTTTGATGCTGGGAAAGGGTGCTCTGCACGTTATTAAAGGCCGTCGGCCACAGAGCACTCGTGGGTTGGTGTATCGATGTTGGCAAGCGCGCTCTCTCTCTATGCATAACATCTGCATGTGTCCCTCCAAAAACAGGTCCTGGATCGTAGTGTAAATAGCAGCGTAGTCTTGTAAATAATGCTCCCTACCGGCTGTATGTTTAGTTTGAGAATTCTTTCCGGATTCGGTTATTAGACGGGTCAATATACAACCAGAACAGCCGTACCCCAAAAAAATTGCAAATTTTAGTTTTATTGCATTTCCTTATATTTTAAGACTTACTTAGGAACATATCAAAAGTTGGACAGAAATGGACCATGGGAAAGTAAAAAATTTTGACATGATAAAAATGTCACAAAACCATGCACGATTCACTACGTCGAAAACGCTGAGATACGCCTCTGAGATAGTGAATGCTCTTCCTGCTGATAACCCAATCCATAATGCAGTGCTACTGCTTGGGAGCTTCCACACATTAATGAATTTGTTGGGTGCCATTGGAAGTTTGATGGATGGAAGTGGACTGAAAGAGATCCTGGAAACAGTGTATGGTCAAAATGCTGTTGTGCACATGCTGAGTGGGAAGGCGGTGCAACGTGCTTTTCGTGGCCATTTGCTTGTGGATCAGTGTCTTACACGTCAGGTTGTTGGCAAGATTGTGGAAGTTGACCCTGGGTTTCAAGAACAAGTGGCAGAACTGGAGCGACTGTACATTTCCCTGGAGACTGTCGAAAGTGACACTATAGAGTCTGTGTTGCAATCAGAGTGCATTCATTTCATTGACAATAGATTGAATCAGGAAAGGAATAAACTTGCAAAGGACTCGAAAACCAGTGCACTTTGGATCAACTACCAGCGTATGTTGGGAATTGCAAGGGCACTTGTGGCAGCTGATCGGACGGGGTCCTGGGAGATGCATCTCCAAGCCATATCAGCTTGCTTGCCGATATTTGCAGCTGCTGGCCATCCCAATTACCTGAAGTCAGCTCGACTCTATCTCGAGAAGATGCTTGCGTTAGAGGATGGCAACCCTGAGGTTCATCAGAAGTTCCAATCTGGTTATCATGTAATCCGGCACAGTGACCAATACTGGGCTGGCCTAGGCTCTGATCTTGTGATAGAACAGACATTAATGCGCTCACTGAAAAGCCAAGGGGGGCTGACTCGAGGAAGTGGGATGTCAGAGCACCAGAGAGCAGTTTGGACTCTGTCTTCAACCATATCGTCCTCCTACAACCTTGCTATGCAAGAACTGACCTCGAGTAGCTACTCAACAAGTGAACAACATAAGGAGTTGACAACATCCAGGGTGAGTCGAGATGAAGCTGATCGTGGCAAAGTTGCCGAAAAACTGGACAGCTTCACACCATTTTCTGATGACAAGTCATTGCGCAATATCATCACAGGGGTTACTGCAAATGAGGATGTCAATGTTCATGACCTATTCAAAGTAGGTAGTGACATTGTCAAGAAGATGGATGATCACCCAGCTTACTCCTATTCACACAAAAGGAGTTCTAAAGCCAAGACACTTGCATTCAGCAGGGCAGTCAAAGTTGCTGAGGACCGCACAATAGATCCAGCGTTACTATTCCAGAGGTTCTTAGTGGTGTCACAGACGGGAGATCTCCAGATAGGTGAAGTGATGAAATATGAACTCTGCCCATACCCAATGTCTCTTTTTGAGGCAAAAAACATCCTGCGCCAGCCAGATAAACCACAGTTGGCGGAGGCAATAAGGAATTATGCTACAACCAAATCTGACAATGCTGTCAACCAGACAGTTCCAGGAACAGATCACTATGTTCTTGACGGGGGATCACTTATTCACCGCTTAAAGTGGACAGAGGGATTCACCTACAGTTCCATTGCAGATGAATATGCCTCATTTACAGTACGACACTATGGCAAAGCTACTGTTGTGTTTGATGGTTATGAGGCTGGGCCAAGCACAAAGGACTGTTCTCATCAACGTCGGAATAGAAACAAGAATGCCACCAAGGTTAACATTACGGAGTCAACAAAATTTGTTGGGAAAAAGGAGGACTTTCTGTCGAATGAGTCAAACAAGCAGGCAATGATACTGTTGATTATAGAGGTGTTGCACAAGGAAGGCTGTGAGGTGATCCAAGCAGAGGGAGATGCTGATGTTGAGATTGCAAAAGCGGCCGTCGCAAATGCGGCTTCCAGATCTACAACCCTCATTGGAGAAGATACAGATCTCCTTCTCCTCCTGCTCTTCTATATGGTGGAGACAAACTGCATTGAACTCTATTTCCGTTCTGACAAGGCAAAATCAAATGTCTACAATATCAAAGTCCTTCAGCAGATACTTGGAAATGCAGCCTGCAGAGATATATTGTTCCTTCATGCATTAACTGGCTGTGACGCAACGTCTCGTGTCTTTGGGATTGGAAAGAAGTCAGGGTTTCAAAGAATCATCAAGAAAGAAAAGGAACTGATAGACAGCTCAAAGGTGTTCTGTAAACCACAGCAGAGTCAGGATGTTATTGAAACTGCAGGCTGCAGAGCAATGGTGGCATTGTTTAAAGCAAATCAGAACGACTCATTGGCATCGATCAGATACAACATTCTCTGCAAAAAGGTTGCAAGGGCTAAGGCATTTGTCACTCCTGAAAGACTGCCACCCACATCCGCTGCCTGCAAGTTTCATTCTCTGCGGACCTATTACCAGGTAATGGAATGGATGGGCCTTTGTTGTGGAATGGAGCCAACGGAGTGGGGATGGAAGGTAGAAGGAGGAAAACTTGTTCCAGTGATGACAGACAAAAGCCCTGCTCCAGACATACTACTTCAGATGATTCACTGCAACTGTTCAGGGGGGTGCAAAACACTAAGGTGTTCATGTAGGAAGCATGGATTAGAGTGCACCAGTGCATGTGGACATTGCCAGGACAGCAACTGTGACAATATGAGTGTTGAACCAGACATAGAGGAGGAGGAGGAGGACGATGAAACTGGAATCTAAGACTAGAAGGCATATGGTACTTCCACATGTGTCAAAATTGTCCAATTTTTTATATGTTGCTTTCCATGTCATAGACTGGCAGAAACAATCAAAGAACATATATTTGTGCAAATATTTACTTTAAATTGCGAATGGTCTCAGGATTAGCACTGCATAAACTACCAGCAACGATCATAATACAAATATTGGTGCAAAATTAACTTTAAATTGTTAGTGGTCTGATGATTATCAGTCAATTTTTTTACGTTTTATCTGCCGGCAGCCATCTTGTTTTCTGACGTCACTGAGGGGCTTTCCCATGCGTCAAAATTGTCCAACTTTTAATATGTTGTCTTCCACTTCATAAACTACTAGAAATAAGCATAAAACAAAAATTTGCAATTTTTTTTGGGGTCAGGCAGTATATTGACCCGTCTATATCCTGTGGGTGTGTTTCTGTGAGGAGAAGGGTGCAACGTCGCAGGGGGACATATTTACTCATTTGTGAATATCTGTAAAACTGTCGCACTCAGGGTAGAGTTAATAGTAGAGGGAACTACATTGCGTGCCACACTAAAGTAGGTAAAAATTTATCGGGTCGGGACGCCCCGAGGGTAGAGAAGGGTGCAATGTTGCGAATATGGAATTTGGCCTCCATATCCGCTTGTAAATATTCCCCTATTTTCTCCAATACTCCCCAACTTTCCCCAGTCCCCCATTCCCTAGTCCCATTGCATGTAAATAACAATCAGTAGAGCCGACCTTCCCCTTATTCCCCCATTAAATGTCGTGCCCAGGTCCACCGCACCACACGTAGACAACTTTCGGACATCTTCCTAGTTATTCTTAATCTATGTCAGTTAAGGCCTCGTTTCCATTAATTATGACTCTTCGTTGCACCAGAATGTGATTATATGGCACCAGTAGTGAGTTTAGGACCTTCCCATACCTCCTCCCATCTTCTTCCCCAAACAACAACAATAACAACAACTACAACAACAATTACAACAACAACAGAGGAGATGGCGGCGGAGCGGGGGAGGATGCGTCCTCACACCGGCTCGATTAGCTCCAGACCATGCGCTCCACGGGGTTACCCCGAAGGGGCTGGCTGTCAGCTCCTCGTCAGGGGCGGAGCCAGTAACCCCCCCCGCACGCACCCAATGAGAAGCAACGTGCCGATTCCACGAGGCGGAGCTAACGAGCCGAGGGCGTGTCACTCCCCGCCGGATATACGCAGCCGCTTGCCGGATGTGACGTCAGATGCGCCCCCAGCTTGAGACGACAAGACGCCACCTCGAGCGCTGAGAGACCTCCTGCATCTTTTGGGCCGCGCCATCCTGTCCCTGAGCACAAGGTGCACCTTGTGCTGGCCATCGAATACCCGCTTTCCTTGTCATCAATCCCCGTGTGAGTCAGTTTTTGTCCTGTTTCTCTGTGGTCTGTCGGGAATAATATAAGGTTGTGTCTAAGTGCCTGTCTTCCTATGATGTACCTCTCGTCCCTGTAATCTAACCTTCCGCCTTAATATAACCTCCTCCGGAGGTCTTGAGAACTGAACCCCTGGTGTCGTATTGTGTCATTATAACCCAGCCGGGTGTCTTCTCTTTCCTATTGAGCCAGCGTAGCGCGGCTTCGTCGACGTTCGAGTACAATCGGGTAATTTGTGCGGACACGGCGGCCATTCCGCTCGGCCCACCTTAACATCAAAGTCGTGTCTGTAACAATATGTATAAACCATGATGGTGCATGTGTATGTTCAAATCACAATCCCATGCACTTGTGTGTGTGCGTGTGAGCATGCAAGCGTGCCTCATCACCACCGGTCCTCATTTTTCTCAAGCACCCCTACCACTGGGGTCCGCCAAATCTCAGGTTCCCCTTTCCACTCAGGTCCGCCAAATATCAGCCCCCCCTTCCACTCGGGATCACAAAATCTCAGGCACACCACCCTTTGCACGCATGCCTGTCCTCCTCGACTGGTTCGAGTCGGCAAAACCCATCAAGCCACAGGCGCCTCCCCCTCCCACCACCAAAGCCGCCCACAAGGCTGTTGTATCCGGCACGTTACTGGATCTCACGGAACTTGGTTCCCTGCAGGCAAAGCGTTGGGAGATCGTGCGTGTGTGTATTTATGTGTTGGTACATGGCTTAAAGAGAGTCACCACATCCTGGGCCCTCGCTCCCAGAATGATGAAGTCAGAGAAACCCAGCAAGCTGCATGGAGGGAGCTCGACTGGAGGAGTTCTGTCACAGCACCGCCCTCCCACCCAGCCGCATGGGTCCCACAAGTCCTATCAAGCTCCAAACCCAGGCCGCCCAAACACACTCAAACGGCACGACACAGACCACCATTTCGTCCCATCAAAGCTGCCATTCCAAGGTCAGTCTTTACTGTCTTCAAAACAGATTTATTCGACACAGCTCCTGGTCCTCTACATCCCAGACAAGAGGGAGGCGGCAAGTCATGCCGTCTCCCTCGCCACCGACATATTGTCTGTGTGTCTCTGTCTCTGTGTCTGTGTCTATTTCTTTGGTTATCATACTAAAATACGCCATTTGGTGTCTGTCTGTCTGTCTGATGAATTTTTGACCCCAATACATTCTGTCATTACTTGTCCAATCTCAACCAAACCTGAGAGGATGACTAAGGGTTACATAATGAAGGTTGGAGCGCATTCATTTGCCCCCACCCCAAGGGGGTTTTCTCCTCCGAGCGGGTTTTCTCCACCATTGCCGTCAATGGGTTGCATGTTGAGGTGTATAGCCGTATTAAGTTAGCTTTATCGTGGCACATGTCCAAAGAAGAAGATTTATCGTGGCGTTTTTCCAAAGACGCTTTGAATAACAAAATTAATGATAATCGCATATTATTAATGTTATTGTAGCAGTTCCCGCTGAATGTACACAATCGCCTTGCACCTGCCAGGACGCGGCCAGGGCACGATCGCCATGCCGGGCTCGTCCGGACGGGCCCAGACACGTCTCTCCTGGGCATGCCCGGAATCGCTGTTCCCGGGCACGCCCGAACCTCCCGGGCACGCCCGGTCTCGTCTTTCCCGGGCATGCCCGCTCTCGCCTTTCCAGGGCTCGCCCAGAGCGCCCAGGCACGCCCAGCCTCGACTTGCCAGGCCGCGTCCAGGACGCCCGGGCATGTCCAGACTCGCCTTTCCAGGGCTCGCCCAGAGCGTCCGGGCATGCCTGCTCTCGCCTTTCCAGGGCTCGCCCAGAGCGCTCGGGCACGCCCAGCCTCGACTTGCCAGGCCGCGTCCAAGACGCCCGGGCATGTCCAGACTCACCTTTCCAGGACTCGCCCTTGACACCCGGGCATGCCCGGTCTCGGTTTTCCCGGGCAAACGCCCCGGCATAAATGTGTATATATATTGCTGCCCGATAAACGGGCTTGTCAGAATACCTGAGCTGTTTTGTTTCAATAAAGCAACTCGGACGAATTCCGTCTTTGGTCGCGTCAATTCTTTCGACTCGCGTTGGAGCGCAGCTCCTTCACTGGTGACCTACCGACATGGACACGGCAGTGACACTTAAACTGCCTACCTTCTGGGAGGCTCACGCGGCTGTTTGGTTCGCCCAGGCGGACTCCCAGTTCGCCCTGCGAGGTATCACCGCGGACGACACCGCTTCCACCACATCGTGGCAGCGCTCGGTTCCGCCACCGCGGCCCGTGCCCTGAGCCTCCTTGAGCACCCGCCGGCTGCTGACAAGTATGACGCGCTGATGACGCTCCTCCTCGACGCTTTCGCCCTCTCACCGGCGGCACGCGCATGGCGCCTGCTCGACCTGCCCGAGCTCGGTGACACGCGCCCGTCCAAGCACATGGACTATATGCTCTCGTTGCTCGGTGAGCACTCTCCGGATTTTCTGTTCCGCGAGCTGTTCCTTCGCCAGCTGCCTCACCCGGTACGCCTCGCCCTGGCTGGCATGTCGATCACCGATCCCCGCGCCCTCGCCAGGGAAGCCGATAAGATCTCCTCGGCGGGCCAACACATCGGCGCGGCTATCTGGAGCCTGCCGCCGTCCGAGGCGACGCCCACGATGCCCGAGCGCCCTGCGCGGTTGGAGGCCGAACTGCCGGTGCAACTGGCGGCTGCCACGCCGCGCCGACCGCTTCCGACACGACGGCCGGGGCCTCCACCTGACCAGGCGTGGTGTTATTACCACGCCAGGTTCGGACACAAGGCTCGGACGTGCTGACCCCCGTGCACTTTCGGCAAGTCGGGAAACGGCCAGGCCAGCTTTATTTCCCAGCCATGAGCGCCGGCCACACGGGCAACTTGCTTTTTATTCGGGACAAAGCGTCCGGGTGGCGTTTCCTTTGTGACACTGGCGCCCAACTGAGCGTCATACCCGCCTCCGAGCAGGACAGGCGGGACGCCGTTTGCGGCCCCTCTTTGGTCGCTGCTAATGGCTCGGCCATACGCACTTTCGGCCCGCGCGACGTCACCCTCTGCTTCGGCAGCCAGCGCTTTCAGTGGCCCTTTGTGACCGCCTGCGTCCCCATGGCTTTGCTGGGCGCCGACTTCCTCTGCGCGCACGGGCTGCTGGTCGACGTCAAACGACGTCGCCTTGTCAACGCCGAGACCTTCAGCTCCCTGGCGTGCACGATGAGCAGCTCCGTGCCGACCGAACTGGCGTGCGCCCTCCCGACGGCGAACGAGTTCGCTCGCCTGCTCGCGGAATTCCCGGCCCTAACGCGGCCGACATTTTCGGCCGTCGCAGTGCGGCATGGGATCGAGCAACACATACCCACTACGGGCCCGCCGGTCTATGCCAGTGCCCGCCGCCTCGACCCGGCCAAGCTCGCCGTGGCAAAGGCCGAGTTCGACGCGTTGGAGCACCTCGGCATCGTGCGGCGCTCCAATAGTGCGTGGGCCTCACCACTGCACATCGTGCCAAAGCCGGGGGGCGGATGGCGCCCGTGTGGCGACTACCGCCGCCTCAACGACGCTACCACCCCCGACAGGTACCCGATCCCGCACATCCAGGACTTTTCCGCCCGTTTGGCGGGACGGGTCATATTTTCCAAAATTGACCTGATACGGGGATACCACCAGGTACCTGTCCGGGCGGCCGACGTCCCGAAGAGGGCCGTCATCACGCCGGTCGGCCTGTTCGAATTTTTGAGGATGCCGTTTGGCCTCAAGAACGCGGCCCAGGCGTTCCAGCGCTTAATGGATGGCATGCTGCGCGACCTGCCATTTCTTTTCGTCTATCTGGACGACATCCTCGTCGCCAGCACATCCCGCGCCGAGCACCTCCTCCACCTTCGAACACTGTTCGGTCGCCTCAGCGAGCATGGCTTAATTGTCAACCCGGCCAAATGCCACTTCGGCACGGTGACTTGACTTTTTGGGCCACCGCATCACCAAGACCGGGGCCGTGCCGCTGCCGACCAAGGTCGAGGCCATCACCACGTTCCCGCGTCCCCGTTCCATCAAGGCCCTACAAGAGTTCCTCGGCATGGTGAATTTTTATCACCGATTCGTGCCCCGCGCTGCTCAGCTCATGCGGCCCCTTTACGAGGCCCTCCGGGGCAAGCCGGCCAAGCATGACATCGTTTGGTCCGCGGCCATGGACGCGGCCTTCGCGAGCACAAAATGGGCCCTCGCCGACGCAACGCTGCTGGCTCACCCGGTGCTCAACGCGCCCATCGCCCTCACTACGGACGCCTCCAACTACGTGGTGGGCGCCGTCCATGAACAATGGGTGGACGGGGTTTGGCAGCCACTCGCTTTTTTCAGCCGGCAACTCTGGCCGAACGAGTTGAAATACAGCACGTTCGACTGCGAGCTGCTCGGTCTATTCCTGGCCGTTCGCCATTTCCGACACCTCCTGGAGGGCCGCCCGTTCACGGCTTTCGTCGACCACAAGCCGTTGGTCTACGCAATGGCCAAAGTCACGGAGCCGTGGTCGGCCTGCCAGCAGCGCCACCTCTCCGCCGTGTCAGAATTCACCACGGACATCCGGCACGTCGCCGGCAAAGACAACGCCGTGGCCGACTGTCTTTCTCGGGCCAGCGCGAACGCGGTCCACCTCGGCGTGGACTTCGCGCTCATGGTGGCCGACCAGACCACCGACACCTCGGTGCAGGCCCTCCGGGCGGCGGACACAGGCCTCCGCCTGGCCGACATCCCCTTCGCGGGCACCGTCCTGCTCTGTGACGTCTCCCAGGGCCAGCCTCGCCCCATCGTGCCCGTTTCCTGGCAGCGCTGCATCTTCGCCTCCATCCACGGCCTTTCTCACCCGGGCCGGAAAGCTTCTCAGAAGCTGGTGTCGGCGCGTTTCGTCTGGCACGGCCTTCGACGGAACGTCCGCGACTGGGCCAACGCCTGCACGGCCTGCCAGCAGGCCAAGGTCCACTGCCACATCCAGGCCCCGCTAGCACCTTTCACCGTGCCTGCACGGCGTTTCGACCACGTCCACGTGGACCTGGTGGGTCCCCTGCCCCCATCGCGGGGGTTCACCCACCTGCTCACCATGGTGGACAGGACCACCAGGTGGCCGGAGGCCGTGCCCCTCACCTCCACCACCACCGCCGACGTGGCACAGGCGTTCATCGTCACCTGGGCCGCGCGCTTCGGCGGACATCTCGTCCGACCGCGGCCCACAGTTCACGTCCGAACTTTGGGGCACGGTCGCCCGCTCGTTGGGGGTCACGCTGCACCGCACCACGGCCTACCACCCCCAAGCCAATGGGTTGTGCGAGCGGTTTCACCGCTCCATGAAGGCCGCACTCATGGCCGGCCTTCAGGACGATGGTTGGACCGACCGGCTGCCGTGGGTCCTTTTGTGCCTCCACACGGCCCCCAAGGAGGACCTCCGGGCATCCGCCGCCGAGCTCGTCTACGGCCAACCGCTCCGCGTCCCGGGCGAGTTCGTGCCCGACGCTACCAGTCCCTGGTCCGCCGCACACCAGCGCTCGGACCTCCAGGAGGCCGCCCGACGATTTGCCCCCGTGCCAACGTCCCGCCACGGTGGCCCCCAGTCCTACACCCCCCCCGGCGCTTCGCACAGCGGAGTACGTCTTTGTGCGTCATGACGCGCACCGGGGGCCACTCCGGCCGCCGTGCGATGGGCCCTTCCGGGTCCTGCGACGGGGCGACAAGTCCTTCGTCGTCGACGTCGGCGGCCGGTCGGACCGGATCTCTGTGGACCACCTCAAACCGGCGCACGTGGACGTCGACCGACCACCACGGTTGGCCCTTCCTCCGCGGCGAGGCCGCCCCCCGTCCACAGTTCCCCCCGCTCGACCACCCACCACCAGATCAGACCCCCCGGGTCATCCGGACCCCCCTTAAATTGACCGGTGCAGGTCGATTCTGGAGGGGCGTGTGTAGCGGTTCCCGCTGAATGTACACAATCGCCTTGCACCTGCCAGGACGCGGCCAGGGCGCAATCGCCATGCCGGGCTCGTCCGGACGGGCCCAGACGCGCCTCTCCTGGGCATGCCCGGAATCGCTGTTCCCGGGCATGCCCGAACCTCCCGGGCACGCCCGGTCTCGTCTTTCCCGGGCATGCCCGCTCTCGCCTTTCCAGGGCTCGCCCAGAGCACCCGGGCACACCCAGCCTCGACTTGCCAGGCCGCGTCCAGGACGCCCGGGCATGTCCAGACTCGCCTTTCCAGGGCTCGCCCAGAGCGTCCGGGCATGCCTGCTCTCGCCTTTCCAGGGCTCGCCCAGAGCGCTCGGGCACGCCCAGCCTCGACTTGCCAGGCCACGTCCAGGACGCCCGGGCATGTCCAGACTCGCCTTTCCAGGACTCGCCCTTGACACCCGGGCATGCCCGGTCTCGGTTTTCCCGGGCAAACGCCCCGGCATAAATGTGTATATATATTGCTGCCCGATAAACGGGCTTGTCAGAATACCTGAGCTGTTTTGTTTCAATAAAGCAACTCGGACGAATTCCGTCTTTGGTCGCGTCAATTCTTTCGACTCGCGTTGGAGCGCAGCTCCTTCATTATTACAAAACAATATTAATACTAATAATGTCCCAATTCCCCAAGGCGTTTTTCCTGCAGTAATGTGTATAAATAGCTTATAGTTATAATGGCGTTTCCGTGGGAGCAACAGCTTCTACAGGAAGTCAAAATATTATAAGCCACAAGCACGTATGATTAGCTTTTTAAACAGTCACTAATGCTCTTTATAACACTAAATGAAGAAATTTGGAGGAATCCCGACATCCGTGAAGTAAGGTTTACTTGCAGAACTGAGCGAAGAGCTACTGTACTCTATATAACCCACAAATATTGGGTTAATATCATGGACCTTTCTGCCACGACAGTGGCATTTTTCGTAGCGAACTTTTGAAACTCGCTCCTGCAGTTTGATACACAACTGAAAGGGAGGAAGACCGGGGTGTGCTCATTTACCAAGCAGCTAGCTTGCGCTTTCCAAGCCAGCCGTTCCTTAACAGTTTTGAATGCAATGTTTGCTCGAATGCTTAAACCACTCGGCGATCTCTCCACAAGAAACTTGGAAAATGAACACACACCCAATGTTCTTGAGACCCGACCATAGATCGACTGTAATCTATATACCTCAAAGAGGAATTACCTTCTTGCTGCTCCCGTAGTGTGCGGGTGTACTAGTTATCTCCAAATGCGGGTTTAAGAAGGTGGAACGGAGTCCTCCCAGGTCGCAAAGTGTCCACCTCCGTTTCAGTAAGGGATCATGATTCATGAACCAGTTTGTGTAGTTCTCTTATTCTCAAAGTTTTGTGCCAAGGGCTCTTTTGAGGATCGTCACCAAGCCTCGGACAGCTTCCAATTGCAGTTTGTTTGTTGTAATATTAGCAGGGATTGTTTTTAAGATCTCTGTAAGGTTCTTTTTTCTCATTCCAGTTGCCCCAATAATCACCGGTACAATTTTGGCACTCTTCAGCTTCCAGGATAGTTTCATTTAGATTTTGATGGCTTAGTATTCGGTCATTTTTTTTATTTCTATGTTGTTTTGGCCAAAATCGCTGGGGACTGACACCTCAATTAGCAATACCTTCTTTTCTTTTTTGTACCTCAGAACTACAGTCATGTGAAAAAGTAAGTACACCCCATGTAAAGTTTTGACTTTTTCAACATATTTCAACATCCAGCTATTTGATCTTCATTTCAACAATATTGATAGATAAAGGTGATATAATATAACAAATTTCATGAAACATTTACATTTTGTAGTCCATTGTATAACTTAAAAAAACATAAATGCAAATTTCACATGTGGAAAAAGTAAGTACACCCCTACATTTTATCACTACTTCAAATACCTAAAATTTGAATCAGGTGCACCAACTCAGATGCAAATGATTAGAACATCGTTAGAGGATCTTGGAGGAACCTGTCTTATTTAAACCTCAGACATTTAATTTGGTTTGCTCTTTGTTGTTGAAGTGTGCGGCGTCACTATGCCGAGATCAAAAGAGCTCTCTGAGGCCTTCAGAAAGAAGGTTATAGATGCCTACGAGTCTGGGAAGGGATTTAAAAAGATCTCCCAACAATTTGAAATCAATCATTCGACTTTTCTGGAATCTTCTCCACTTGTAGATGATCTACCGAACAACTGCCAACTTGTTCAGGCCAGGCCGCCCCAGCAAGTTCAGCCCGAGAGCAGACCGCAAGATGCTGAAAGAAGTCTCAAAGAACCCCAGAATGTCATCACGGGACATACAGGTAGCTCTCGCCACTGTTGATGTCAAAGTGCACGAGTCTACCATGAGAAAGAGGCTGCAAAAATTTGATCGACATGGAAGGTGTGCCAGGAGGAAACCTTTGCTGTCCAGAAAGAACATCAGGGCAAGACTTAAGTTTGCCAATGAACACCTAGGCAAAGACCAGCACTTCTGGAACAATGTGCTCTGGACAGATGAGTCAAAGGTAGAGCTATTTGGCCACAGTACCACAAGACAAGTTTGGCGAAAACCAAAGGCAGCATTTGACCACAAGAAAATAATACCAACTGTAGAGCATGGTGGTGGAAATATTATGGTTTGGGGCAGCTTTGCTGCATCAGGGCCTGGGCAGCTCACCATCATAGAATCCACTATGAATTCTTCATTGTACCAGAGGGTGCTTGAGGATAATGTGAGGCCATCTGTCGAAAAGTTGAAGCTCAACCGAAGGTGGACCTTGCAACATGACAATGACCCCAAACATACCAGTAAATCCACCAAGGAATGGCTGAAAATAAAGAAATGGCAGTTTCTGGAATGGCCAAGTGAAAGCCCGGATCTAAATCCCATCGATATGTTGTGGGGGGATTTGAAACGAGTTGTGCATGCAAGAAACCCCTCAAACATCGCACAGCTGAAAGAATTCTGCATGGAGGAGTGGGCAAACATTTCTCCCAGTCGATGTCAGAGACTGGTAGACAGTTATAAGAAACGTCTACTTGAGGTTGTTTCTGCCAAAGGGGGCAATACCACTTATTAGTCAGGTTCACTATGTTTTTTCGTTCAAAATTTTGGTAGATTATCAAAACTATACATTTCTGGAATACTCAGGGCATGAGGAATCCAAAAATTAATGTTTGCATTTGCGTGGACACCTTTGCGAAAATGACCCTCAGGACAGTGATGAAGATCTGTAAAAGCATATTCCTGAACGGTGTAGACCTAGTAGATCCTGTGTATAGGACTTATAGTTCAATCTGATACTAACAAGGCGAGTTTATTGCTTTATAAACCCATACCTATAACTTCAAAGGACTTACAATATCATGTATTATGTAATACAGTTATATCACAAATATAAAGACAATGGTTTTCAATTACCTTTGTTTGTTGCTTTTCTATAATCCTGAGCACTATTTCGAGGCCTTTATTGGAGTCCTTAACCCAGAAAACATAGGATTAGCATATTTAATTAAGTTTCTAGGTTGACTAGAAGCCGAGATAGCGCAAAATATGTATTTTATGGCGGCCATTTTGAAATTCCAAAATGGCGGCCATGCAGGTGTCTGTACAAATGCCAACATTGATTTTCGCATTCTCCATGCTCTGATGATTCCAAAAATGTACAGGTTTGCTAATCTCCCAAAACTTTGAACGAAATTATATTTGTTAACATAGTGAATATGAAAAAATGAATGATCGTTTTAAGGCCATTTTTCCCCGCTAGAGCGGGGGTTAGCCTTGCGGGCCCCATGACAATCATGGTTCCCTGTTTGAGGCAATGTTTTTTATGGCCGGATGCCCTTCCTGACGCCAACCTTTGGTCGCCTCTTATGATGCGCAGGGATACGGTGTACCTATTCTAAACCGGGGTACACACCGTTATAGTCAGTGAACCTGACTATATTAGAGCCAAGGGTGTACTTACTTTTTCCACATGCGAAATTTGCATTTATGTTTATTTAAATTATACAATGGCCTACAAAATGTAAATGTTTCATGATATTTGTTATATTATATCACCTTTATCTGTCAACATTGTTGAAATGAAGATCAAATAACTGTATGTTGAAATATGTTAAAAAGTCAAAACTTTACATGGGGTGTACTTACTTTTTCACGTGACTGTATATATATATATATATATATATATATATATATATATATATATATATATATATATATATATATATATCTATCTATCTATCTATCTATCTATCTATCTATCTATCTATCTATCTATCTATCTATCTATATATATATATATATATATATATATATATATCTATCTATATATATATATATATATATATATATATATCTATATATATATATATATTGTTGCGAATATGGAATTTGGCCTCCATATCCGCTTGTAAATATTCCCCTATTTTCTCCAATACTCCCCAACTTTCCCCGATCCCCCATTCCCTAGTCCCATTGCATGTAAATAACAATCAGTAGAGCCGACCTTCCCCTTATTCCCCCATTAAATGTCGTGCCCAGGTCCACCGCACCACACGTAGACAACTTTCGGACATCTTCCTAGTTATTCTTAATCTATGTCAGTTAAGGCCTCGTTTCCATTAATTATGACTCTTCGTTGCACCAGAATGTGATTATATGGCATCAGTAGTGAGTTTAGGACCTTTCCCATACCTCCTCCCATCTTCTTCCCCAAACAACAACAATAACAACAACTACAACAACAATTACAACAACAACAGAGGGGATGGCGGAGGAGCGGGGGAGGATGCGTCCTCACACCGGCTCGATTAGCTCCAGACCATGCGCTCCACGGGGTTACCCCGAAGGGGCTGGCTGTCAGCTCCTCGTCAGGGGCGGAGCCAGTAACCCCCCCCGCACGCACCCAATGAGAAGCAACGTGCCGATTCCACGAGGCGGAGCTAACGAGCCGAGGGCGTGTCACTCCCCGCCGGATATACGCGGCCCCGCGCCGGATGTGACGTGAGATGCGCCTCAGCTTGGAGAGAGAAGCCACCGCCACCCCCAGCGCGACGATACCTCCCCGCATCTTTGGACCGGACCGGACCGTACTGGACCCTGCTTTGAGCCAAGAGTGCACCTTGAGCCATCGATACCCGCTGTCCTTTTCATCAACCCCCGTGTGAGTCAGCCTTGTCCCGTTTGTCTGTAGTCTGTCCGGGGTTAATATAAGAGTGTGTCTAAGTGCCTGTCTTTCTGTGATTATAACTCTAGCCCCTGTAATCTGACCTTTCCGTACGAATATAATCTCCTCCGGAGGTCTTGAGAACTGAACCCTTGGTGTCGTATTGTGTTATTGTAATCCAGCCGGGTGTCTTCTTTTTCTTATTGAGCCAGCGTAACGCGACTAGTCAACGTTCGGGCACAATCGGGTAACTTGTGCAGACGTGGTCATACCATAAAACCGCTCGGTAAATAACATCCAAGCCACGTCTGTAACAATTGGTGTCGAGGAGTGGAATTCGAACCCGGGACTAAATTAGTTAGGCCCAAATTTTGGGAGGGAAAATCGATTCGGAGCGCGTTTCCCGCGCGAAATTATAACGGCGAAATTTCAATTTGTTTTACGAAAATAAAAAAATAAAAACCGAATTTTGAAAGTCGCGCTATGGCGGATCAAGACAGCTGGGGTCCGGTAAAGGAGAGTGAGGTAGGGTCGATCCAGGACCAAAATGAGGGACAGGAGGAGAGCGAAGCAGTGAGGGCGGCAGGTTCGCAAAATAGCGCCGTCACGCACGAAGAAGCGGGCGCGCAAAATGGCGCCTCGCTGGTCACCGTGCCCGCGACCGAAGTTGCGCCGCTGGGAAGATTGGAACTTTTTTTTATACAAATGACGGCCCTTGTGGAAAAGAATAGTGAGCGATTGGAAAACCAATTGGGGGTAATGAGGGACGAAGCGAGGGCTCGGAGTGAGCAATTGGGGGTAATGAGGGACGAAGCGAGGGCTCGGAGTGAGCAATTGGGGGTAATGAGGGACGAAGCGAGGGGTACCAGTGAGAAGTTAGACAATAATTTTGAGGAGTTAGACAAGAAAATTGAGAAGTTAGACAATAATTTTGAGGAGTTAGACAAGAAAATTGGGAAGTTAGACAATAATTTTGAGGAGTTAGACAACGGGATAAAAGAAGTAAAGAATGGGTTAACGGGGGTAGAAAACAGAATGGCCGCTCAAGAGAATCAAATGGAAGGGATGAAAAAAGGGTTAGAGGGGTTAGAAAACAGTATGGAAGGCAAATTGAGGGACATGAGGGACCAAGCGGAAAGGGAAGTTAACCAAATGGGGCAGCAGATAGAGGGGGTCAGAATGGGGGTAGAAACCAAACTGGATGCTCACAGGGAGGAAATGGAGCAGATGAGGGTGGCATCTGGGCAGGAGATGCAAGTGATGGGAGAGGAGATCAGAAGAGGAGTGAGTGAGGAGGTCGGAGGAGTGCGCGAGGAGGTGAGGCACTGTAAAGAGCACATGGAGAAGGAGGTGAGAAAGGGGACTGTAAAGTTACAAGGGGGCATAGAGGACCTGACGCAGGAGGTGGAGCAGCTGACGGTGGGACAGACGGAGTTAGTGGAGCAGGTTCAAAGGAACACTGCGGTATTAGGAGGGTTAAAAGCGACACAAAACGACATAAAAAACGACTTGATAGCGACAAAGAGGGAATGTCAGATGGTACGTGAGGGACTGACAACGAGGTTGGACGAGGTGATAGAGGTAATGGAGACGAAGGACCGGCAGGTGAGGACGCACCTGGAAACGGTCAAGGTAGCCTTAGAGGATGAGCTTGAGGAGACGTACCGGGGAATAAAAGAGGTGAAGCACAAATTAGAAGAAGTGGAAGAAGGGATGAGCGAAATTAAGAAGCGACGGAGAGGGGATAAGAAAGAGATAAAAGAGGAGATAAAAGAATTGGTCCAAAGTCTGTGTTTGGATCGTGATGATGTGCTCATTAACCGGATGAGGGATTCGCAGGTGATGGAGGAGAAGCGAAGAGGAAGAGGACCCGGTGTAAGTGGTGACCAATATGGTCGTGCGTATGATGCGCCAGGGGATTTAAGGAGCTTGGGGGTCGAGATGGACCCGGGTGTTCGTGAGAGGCCGTTGGTGAAGTGTGCGACAGGTCTGGTGTGCGAAAGAGGAGGTGTGCAAGAAAGTCCGACTCTGGGGTGTGTGAGGAAAAAGTGCGTGCCAAGGAGTGAGTGTGCTGGCGAGAGTGAGTCGGACGTAGCGTGTGTGCGAGGGAGCACATGGAAGCGCGGTGTGGTGAGTGTTACAGAGGATGTAACGGGAGAGTGTGCGCGAGAAAGGTGTGTGACGGACAGGTGCATGAGGAAAGAGTGTGCTGTCAAGAGTAAGGGTGAGTGCGCTGTCAAGAATGGAGGTGAGAGTAGTGAGAGTGACAAGGAGAGTGAGCTGGTTGTGACAGGTGAGCGAGGGTGTACACCTGGGATGGAAGGATGCACACCTGGAATGGTAGAGCGTGAGTGGGAATGCACGCTGGAGTTGGTGGTGAGGCACGTGGTTGGGTGTGCGAATGAGGGCACACCTGTGATTGTCACAGAGGAGGTGACCGAGGAGGGGGCGCGAAGAGGTGTTTTGGTGAGGTGTGCGACCAACGAATGTGTGCCAAAGTGTTCGGTGGTCAGGTGTGTGACCAAGGCTGTGAGTGGAATGAGAGTACCTGGGTGTGTAAGGAAAGGTACGAGGAGCATGGGCACGGCTGGATGTGTGAGCAAGGAACGGGCTGCGGGGTGTAAGCGTCCAGGTGAAGCATCGACGTTACACGGGTTAGAGGTTAGAGCGACTTTTAGCCGAAGCGGGCCCTCGGTGCGTGCCGGGCCTCGCTTTGAACGGCCGCGTCCGGGCTCCACTAGGCGGAGCGGGCAGCTCGATAGGAAGGGTCGTCATGGCGACCACTTTCTATTGAGACGTGCCGGCAGGTCGAGATCGGGACATTGGATGGCTCCACGCCGAGGTGATGCGTGGGATCTCGGCACGGGTAAGCCCCCGTCCCTGCACCGAGTGCCGGACGCATCCAGCCGCTGGCACAAAACAACCAGCATCCATTGCTTGGCTTTACGAAGCCGGGCTTTGGACAGGGATTGGCGCACCGAGAGGTATTAGTGAGTAGACTGGGTGATGAGGTTAGTGTTTTGGACCCAAAATTAGAGAAAAGCAAAATTTGATGATTGGCAAGGGATTGGCAGTAGTGATTGGCAGATGATGGGCAGTGATTGGCAAATTTTTAATTTGTTGAAATTTGATGTGCAAAATTGGTAGTGAGAGACCCCCGATGTGGGGGGATGGCAAATCCACCATCCTTCCCATATAGGGGGGGCAAAGGAGCAATAGCTTATGGGGTGTATGGCAGTGAAAACTAGCCCGGGTGGGTTAGGTTATATTGATAGGGATCTAGAGAAGATGACCTTAGGTGACGTTAAGTTTAGTTAGTGACTGATACCTGTAGTGGGGACGCAGGTAGATTAGTATGGATGATAATGACGAGGGAGCGCAATAGTTTAAAGGGACGACTGGGAAGCGCAAGTTTCAGAAGGGAGTAGTTAGATGAGATGATGCCGCGTGTGTGTGAGAATTGAACAGGTGTGATTGCACAGGTGTGCAACTGGACAGGTGTGTGGAGCAGTGAGTGAGTAGTGAGTGTGTGGATCAGCGCGAATGCGCTTGGGGAGAGAAGGGTGCAGGCGGCACCAAGAATGAGAGCACAGGTGTGCAAGTACAGGTGTGTGGAGAGAGTTGGAGTAAGTGGTACGGAGTGGTGTGCATGGTGCGAAGGTGTGAATGGGGGAAGAGTGGACCCCCATCACGGATACCCGGGGCGGGTAGTGTAAGTGTTAGGTAGAGGGTACAGGTAAATTGTGGTTGGATATTGGCATTTGTGGTGCGGTTGCAGAATGGTATTGTGGATGGGTGCATTAGTGTTGTGGAAATGGCTGGGCGTGTAGCCTGTTAGTGTGTGTAGTTGGTTGGGCACTCCACCACTGTGAGGATGTCGGCCAGGTGAGGCCGCAGGTGGGCTCTGGGAGCCGGTAGAGTTGTGGATGGGGCCCGAGGATCCGGAGGATGGACCCGGGTAGCCCAGTGCCAGAGAGGGCACCGAGTGGGGAGAGTGCCAGAGGGCCTTCCCCAGGTAGTTAGGTTAGGGCAAGGAGCAGGTAAGCTCGGAGGCAACTGCAGTGGTGGAGGTGTGCAGGTGGGTAGACCCACTGGGAGAGGTACACGCCACAGCCCAGAAATTGTGCGAGGGCACCGGGAGATGAATCGGGGGAGTGAGACCCCAAATTGAAAAGCACCACAGTCTGGCCAATGGGAATTGGTTTTTAGAACCCATAGTGTAAGAGGGCCAATGGTTTGGCCGGAGAAAGACCCCGGGTAGTGTAAAGTTGTTAAAGTCATTTAGGAAATAGTTAGGATTGATGAACCTGTCGCACCATACGCAGCCACTTACCTGTGGTGATGATGATGACTCCACACCTGTGTTTTCTTTGTTCTGTGTGCAGGAAATGAGATTGCTGTGGATTTGTGAGACGCATCACGACGTGGATGAGACATTGGGGTGATTCCATCTCTCCCTCCTTAGGAGGGACTGATGATGAGTTGGAGATGGCAAATTATGATGTTGAGTTGGAGATGGCAAATTTTGATGAGAGTTGAAAATGGCAAATTTGATTGGTTAGGAGGGAGAGAAGACGAATTTGGTTTATGGGAGGAACGGGGAAGACAGTGGGGATGTTTGTCGATTTGTAAAGTAGATGTTTATGGGTAGTGTTGTGTTTTGTGGATGCAGTAAGGGGTAAGGGAGGGGCCATGTAGGTTACCTGGTGGGGGGGGGGGGGGGCGTACGATAGGAACGTACCTGTCTCACCTGGTTCCCATGTGCCCCCAGTGTGCATCACCTTACATTGCGTGCATTTTTGCGCCCTTACCACCTTACTCACTTGTTTCTTCTTTTGTCTCCCACCTCCGAGGATCTGGCTTTGGGGTAGAGAGAGAGGAGAGAGCGGTGCTGGCTGCGCAGTTGTGGGCCTGCACTTTCGCTGTTTGCTGCCGGGATCGATACACCATATGGACCGCAATGTTTGTGGCCACCCACAATGGACCGCAGTTCGTTTGCGGCCAAGCACCACCCGGGGATGGACCTATGGGTCAACGTGGCACCTATGCCATACAGGTGAACCACTTTTAGTTACCACCAAGTGCACCACAAGAAGAGCAAGAGACACCTGCAGGGTTAGGGGTTGTCGAGTTTATTTTTATTCCAATGAACAATGGTGACTGCACCGATTGGCGGTGGGGTGGTGCTTTTGATGCTGGAAAAGGGTGCTCTGCACGTTATTAAAGGCCGTCGGCCACAGAGCACTCGTGGGTTGGTGTATCGATGTTGGCAAGCGCGCTCTCTCTCTATGCATAACATCTGCATGTGTTCCTCCAAAAACAGGTCCTGGATCGTAGTGTAAATAGCAGCGTAGTCTTGTAAATAATGCTCCCTACCGGCTGTATGTTTAGTTTGCGAATTCTTTCCGGATTCGGTTATCCTGTGGGTGTGTTTCTGTGAGGAGAAGGGTGCAACGTCGCAGGGGGACATATTTACTCATTTGTGAATATCTGTAAAACTGTCGCACTCAGGGTAGAGTTAATAGTAGAGGGAACTACATTGCGTGCCACACTAAAGTAGGTAAAAATTTATCGGGTCGGGACGCCCCGAGGGTAGAGAAGGGTGCAATGTTGCGAATATGGAATTTGGCCTCCATATCCGCTTGTAAATATTCCCCTATTTTCTCCAATACTCCCCAACTTTCCCCGATCCCCCATTCCCTAGTCCCATTGCATGTAAATAACAATCAGTAGAGCCGACCTTCCCCTTATTCCCCCATTAAATGTCGTGCCCAGGTCCACCGCACCACACGTAGACAACTTTCGGACATCTTCCTAGTTATTCTTAATCTATGTCAGTTAAGGCCTCGTTTCCATTAATTATGACTCTTCGTTGCACCAGAATGTGATTATATGGCATCAGTAGTGAGTTTAGGACCTTTCCCATACCTCCTCCCATCTTCTTCCCCAAACAACAACAATAACAACAACTACAACAACAATTACAACAACAACAGAGGGGATGGCGGAGGAGCGGGGGAGGATGCGTCCTCACACCGGCTCGATTAGCTCCAGACCATGCGCTCCACGGGGTTACCCCGAAGGGGCTGGCTGTCAGCTCCTCGTCAGGGGCGGAGCCAGTAACCCCCCCCGCACGCACCCAATGAGAAGCAACGTGCCGATTCCACGAGGCGGAGCTAACGAGCCGAGGGCGTGTCACTCCCCGCCGGATATACGCGGCCCCGCGCCGGATGTGACGTGAGATGCGCCTCAGCTTGGAGAGAGAAGCCACCGCCACCCCCAGCGCGACGATACCTCCCCGCATCTTTGGACCGGACCGGACCGTACTGGACCCTGCTTTGAGCCAAGAGTGCACCTTGAGCCATCGATACCCGCTGTCCTTTTCATCAACCCCCGTGTGAGTCAGCCTTGTCCCGTTTGTCTGTAGTCTGTCCGGGGTTAATATAAGAGTGTGTCTAAGTGCCTGTCTTTCTGTGATTATAACTCTAGCCCCTGTAATCTGACCTTTCCGTACGAATATAATCTCCTCCGGAGGTCTTGAGAACTGAACCCTTGGTGTCTTCTTTTTCTTATTGAGCCAGCGTAACGCGACTAGTCAACGTTCGGGCACAATCGGGTAACTTGTGCAGACGTGGTCATACCATAAAACCGCTCGGTAAATAACATCCAAGCCACGTCTGTAACAATATATATCTATCTATATATATATATATATATATCTATATATATCTATATATATATATATATATATATATATATATATATATATATATATATATATATCTATATATATATATATATATATATATATATATATATCTATATATATATATATATATATATATATATATATATATATATATATATATATATATTGTTGCGAATATGGAATTTGACCTCCATATCCGCTTGTAAATATTCCCCTATCTTCTCCGATACTCCCCAACTCTCCCCTTACCCCATTCCCTAGTCCCATTGTCTGTAAACAACACCCATTAGAGCCGATCTTCCCCTTCATTCCCCCATTAAATGTCGTGCCCAGGTCCCCCGCACCACACGTAGACAATTATAGGACATCTTGCTAGTTATTCTTAATCTATGTCAGTTAAGGACTTGTTTCCATTAATTATGACTCTTCGTTGCACCAGAATGTGATGATATGGCACCAGTAGGAGTTTAGGACCTTCCCATACCTCCCCGCATCTCTTCCCATCATCTCAAGCTCCAACAACAACCACAACAACAGCGGCTTTGCGTCCTCACTCCGGCTCGGTTGGCCGCCATTGAACATGTGCTCGACGGGGTTACCCAGAAGGGGGCTCCCTGTCGGCCCCTCGTCAAGGGCGGAGCCGGTAACCCCCGCACCCAATGAGAAGCCATGGGCCGATGCCATATGGGGCGGAGCTAACGAGCGAGGGCGTGACTCCCCGCCGGATATACGCGGCCCCGCGCCGGACGTGACGTCAGATGCGCCCCGAGCTTGGAAGGACAAGACGCCACCCTCCCGAGCGCTGAGCGACCTCCCCGGCATCTCCACCAAAGTCGCGACCCACGAGCGCTGAGCGACCTCCCCGCATCTGCTGGACACCACCGTACGTGATTCTGTCCCTGAGCCAGGTGCACCTGAGCCATCGACTGCCGCTTTCCTTGCCATCAAATCCCGTGTGAGTCAGCGTTGTCCCGTTTATCTGTGGTCTGTCTAGGGTTAATATAAGGTTGTGTCTAAGTGCCCACCTTCCTATGTTTCCCTCTTGTCCCTGTAATCTAACCTTTTCCGCCTTAATATAACCTCCTCCGGAGGTCTTGAGAACTGAACCCCTGGTGTCGTATTGTGTGATTGTAACCCAGCCGGGTGTCTTCTCTTTCCTATTGAGCCAGCGTAGCGCGATTAGTTAACATTCGGGCACAATCGGGTAACTTGTACGGATACGGCGGCCATCCCGCTCGGCCCACCATACCATCAAAGTCGTATCTGTAACAATATATATATATATATATATATATATATATATATATATATATATATATATATATATATATATATATATATATATATATATATATATATATATATATATATATATGTGTTCATACATATATTGTCACGCGTATGTCCCTTAGTTAAGACCGTCGGATCACGGATAGCCGAAATGAGCTTTAACTCCGAGGTGATGACAATTGCAGATTTGACTATGCAAGCGCGGGAGGAAGAAGGGGAAGAGGAAGAAGCGGGAATTTACCTGACGTAATCCGAGCAGTCTTCAACCCTGCAAATTAATCTCACACAAACACGGGATTTGGAATAAAAGGGAAAATAATAGAAGGGTTTATTCAAAATAAATATCGGGAAAAGGAAACGCGGTGATAAAAACTAAATCCTAAATCGGGATTCCGCACACCTCACTTCACATACAAGCACAGGGGAATGACTGAAGCAAAGAAACTGTTGTGTGTGCGTTTGTGGATGTGAGCTTATCTGTCTCTGGATGTGTAACGTCCGTCATCCAAAAGGCCTCGATGCGCCCCCGTTCGCGCGCTGCGAGGCCCACGTCCGCCGGTGCGCGGCAGGCCTCGCATACCCGCGCAAAGTGAGCGAGCGGGCGTGAAACCCGCCTCTGCAGCGGTGCAATGTCCTCCTCGGGCACAGCACCCAACGTTCGTGGTGAGCGAGTCGCAGATGAAGGGACCAAACGTGTAGGGCGAGGGTGGAAGAAAGGTCTGAGAAGGCAGAAGCCAAAGCGAGAAGGCCAAGGGAAGAAGAGAAGGGGCAATTGTCGATCTCCGAACACTTGCTTTCACATCCAGCACACGAGAGAGAAAATGTCGGCTTCTCGACACTTTTAGCAAAACCCTTTGGCCAATCAGCTCGCTCCTCCTGGTGGTGGGTGTGGCCTCAGCCTGCCTGATCGATGTTCCATCGCCATGGTGGCATACTGCGCAGCTGCTGCCTGCTTGTCTCTCTGGTCAGTTTTATTGTAAGGGAGGGGATTTAATTAATGTGCTGCACTAAGGGCCTATCTAAGTGTCTACGGGAGTGCGTTTCCATAAGGGACACTCGGATGCTCACAGAGGGAACGACACCCAACGGAGTTAGCATCTTACTATAATTCACCAAATGGCCGTCCATCCATCTGTCTGTCTGTCTGTCTGTCTGTTCGAAAGTACCTTAAAAACTGCTGAACCGATCACAAAGATATTTTGGCTGGGTAATCCTGGGATCTCCAGGAGTAAAATAGGCTATTTAGTTTTCCCAATTTCAGCTTTAGTCTCCAGCATTCTCAGGTTTGGACTCCCACATAACATTTGCGTTCACATAACATTCATTGTTCTCATTGTGACGATGTTGTTTTCCCTGGTCCCGCACAAACGGCTGCACCGATTGCTGCACGGATCGAACTCGGTGACCTCGGACAAAGACCTTTTATAAGGACATGGGAATTCTAACCCATTTCAACTGAAGGAAACACGTATCGGGAGTACATATGACACAGCGATTGTGAACACGATTATTTTTTATCTCCACATGAGAGAATTCCACATAGCTATTTGGGCGGTGAATATGCTAACAGATCGCTGTCTCCATTGATCTTGCCAAGGCCATAACAGCTTTCGGCTCAAAATCCTTTTAACTGTTGATTTGGAAGATTTTACAATGAATGAAACACGTATTTTGTCCCTACTATACTGGCATCACGACATCAAATCACATCACAACACGTATCGAAATATCGGGAGGACTAACTGCACACATCTTCAGTATCAAGCTTATATCTGTCATGGCGGATCTGAAGAGCGGAATGCTTGGAGAAGTGGTGGGCTATTTCGGCATGAAGGAGGGTCAAAAACGTGGACTCCCACACTGCCACATCCTGCTGATACTTGCTCCCACATGACGTTATTTTCCCGGGTGCCGCACAAACGTCTGCACTGATCGAGATTTCACGGATGTTTATATAAATGGTTTAAAAGAAAAAAAGCCTTCAATTTCTGATATTTAGCCTTTCATTTGGGCCTCCCAATTGAAGCCCCGACCATAGGGTGGGTACCATTGCTGGTATTCCCTAATTCTAGTTACCAATCCCCGCCCCCTCATGGCGGGGGACACAGATACGCACTTACTCCAACATACAGGCTAAACACAGAACTTATTACAGGGGAGGTTCCCTATCACGACAGCCGGACACCTACCTATACAGATCTACATGGATCTAGATATTCCTCTACCCCAAATTCATAACACAGCCCCCCCCTGAAACCGTAGCCCCTGCAAGGTTCACTGCAGGCGCTACCATTCCAGTCTTAACACTTACCGTCTCACACTTAATTAGCCTATGAAATAAATCAGGAGGGCTGTGGGAAGTCAGCCAGAGCTACCTACCTGTTCTCCTTAACATGCTAATCCCCTTAACAATCATGCATACATGTTCAATCATTTTAATTCGTCGCTCCTGTGGTGGGAGGAAACAGAAACACGCAAAACCTACTTAACCACAAACTTAACTTGCAAAATTCAAAACTCTAATATAACATTTGTACAACCCCTTCCTACAGACCGCGTCCCCTGGTGGATGCCACAAGATGCAACCTTACATGTGGGGCCATCCCAATCCCAATGCACCCCTAAGTTTCCACGGGCCCTGTCCTGGTGTTACAGGTGAGTGACATGCCTCGGTGGATTTCGCCCACATTCATACAATACAAACCCTTAACCACTCATACACATTCCATAAATGATTATGGCACCAAAAATCGATACACGTACTTATTTCACCCCCCTGCAGGACCATGGCATAGGTGTCATATTCATGGGTGTGCATTTCTCTCAACTAGGCAGAGGGGAGGTACCACACAATCAAGATGGTGGGGGCGCTTCAGGCTGTGGTGCCCGCAGTCCCAAAAACAAGTCACTCGACTTACAAATTCATTGCCCCCCACCCCTTTACCTCTTGGCAAGTGACAGTCAAATAGCCCTTTCCGCTGTTACCCTGCCGGTGGGGGTATCCACACACCAGGCTCCGTGGCCTCCTGCTTCAGCACAGCTACACGGGTCGCCGGGAGTCTCTCTTACCCCAAGGCACCCAAACAGACCCTCCATCGACAGGCTCCAATTTCCAGTCACTACTGGCTGCCAGGGGTAATTGCCGCAGAGGGGGGTCGCAGTCATCGCTCCTCCTCGAGCTTGATCTGTACCTGCGGACACGCACACCTTCCCCACCCACAAAATCCCCAAAACACATTTCCTTCCCCGCTGCCATTCAATTTTCCAACACATTTCAATGAGAAGATTGTACAAAAGAGTTGCCATGGCCTGCCATTATGTGAAATCCCCGTTCACATTTAAATAACATATTTCCATTTCCAACACAATAATCACCACTCGTTCTCAGTTTCCCTTTTCCATGACCACATAAAAACATCAAACCTCTACACATAAACAAACGCCACCCTCAAGACACTGTGTGGCACACATTCAATCCCCCTCACCGACCATGTCATCATTCTCACCCGCCCTCAACTCCAAATTACATATCGCCATTTTAACTAAGCAAGTCCCGAAGCCTGGGGCAGTACGCATCCCAGCACTTACCTCAAGTGCAGGTAGTTGCAGGTTGGTCAGGTCCAAAAGTGCCATCAACCCTCAAAATCCCAAAATTTCTCATTGGACCAATCAAATTTCACCAAATTTCACTTTTGTCCCTACTATACTGGCAGATATGTGGATCCACATCCAACGGTGAACTGTACTAAACAACGACATGTGGCTATGACAGATCCGCACCTCTACCGTGCAAGTGTCATCGGGACAAGGTGAGCAGTCAAAACGCCAACATGGACCATGAGTGTCCACAAGGGGTGCGACCCACCATCCATCCTTCGGCACCCCTGCGAGGAACACAGCTGCTCCAGCCCCAGCTGGCCAGTGTGGTGAGCACCTGCTGCCAACAAACACAACCATACCCACAACCTCGGCCCTGGGGGAGACGGGCGCAGTGCATGGCATGCACCCTCACGTCACCTACGCCACCCTCATCCCCCAGTCCACACAACTGCAGCCCCCAGTGTCCACCCACACTTGACCACGCTAAGGTCCAGCAGACAGCCATGCTCCACCAGGTGACTCCTCCAGAAGACTCCTCCAGAAGACTCCTCCAGAAGACTCCTCCAGAAGACATGGTCCACACAACTCGGACACGCACAGCACCACGTTGACACCCCAGACCACCCAACTCCATCCCCATAACCCCGCGTCCCAAATATTGGCGCAATCGCCCCCGCAACCAGTTGAAAGCTGTGTCCTGCTAACCTGTGTCCTGCTAACCTGTCAATTTTTTATCAGAGCCTCCAACACTTTGGTCTAAACACACCTGGATCAATAATGGTGTCACAGCTGTCAGTATCCACCATGACATTTCACAAAACCCACCCTTAAATTTGCATATAACACCGAGATTACCCGTGCCAAATATTCTTCAAATATTCTTCACATTTTACTAATCTCACCAAAGAAGGATGCTTTGCCATGCACATGCCAGCCGAGCATGGCCCATATGCTCGGCACGTGACACATTCCCGATTCATCAATCCCATGGCTCTCTTCCCAAACCGAGAGTCCACAAATCATAACGAGACATCTGTGGAGGATCATTCTCACCATCATTTTCCACAGATGCCCCAATGGTTGTCCGGTGGGCTATAATCCATCCCTTTCCATGCGGATTAACCCGCATCCATAGACCAGCACAGCATGGCAGGTCACCACATGCTGGCTGTCCCAGAGTCTCAGGGAGAGGGTGTCAGGCCGCATGCCCGGGCGGTCACCGCATCAGGCCCATGTTGGCCGTCCGTGATGCCACCACCAAAGCACGACCCACAACACCTCCCCCTAGTGGTCCTCATAATACGCCATCCTAGGTCTGAGAAACCACCTCGGATCCCCGTCTCCCCCCACCTCCCAAGAGGAATTAACCCCCACTAGGGTCCGGTGACCCTTCCGTCCCGAGCCACATGCTCGGGCGGCGCCCCACTGGACAAGGGATGCCACACTCGACCAGACCCCCTGTGGGGCCCAGGTCGTACCACGACACCTGTGGCTGGACCCCACGTCCAAATCTCGCCAGCCCAGCCCCCCAGCTGATTGGCATCCCCAAATTTTGAAAAGGCACAACTTTTGCCTGAGGCCATCCCCAATGACCTCTCCGGGTCCATATTCCACAGCCCGGGGACCAACTCCCTCCAAGGCTGTGCCAAGTCAAATTCCAATTTAAATCTAAATTTATTTTTCCTTTTAAAAAATTTCATCCCCACTGCCAAACAACTCCTGTCTCAGTTTGTTCTGCCCCTCCTTGCAGCTGTTCCACATGTCTACCAGGACCAAATTCTCCGAGGCTCTATCTCCCAATCCCCCAAGGTCCAAATCCAGCTCGGAGCCAACACACTCCCCCCCCCCTGCTGGGTATCCAGTTTCGGAGCATCTTGTGCCCAATTGTTATTCAAGGTGAGGGTCCCCTCAGTCACTTCAACCTCCTCCATGGACCGACTCACCACAACCCCCAAACTCCTTTGGGCCTGGTCAAACTTGTCTTCCATGGGACTGTCCCAGGTCCCCAACCACTGGGTCAAATCATATACATCATCCCCATCATCAATCAGTTCTGGCCCCGACAGGCCTGTATCATTACACACCCGGTCCGGTTCCATTACTCAGACCCCCCCCCCCCCCCCCTATTGTTACCTCCTCTTGCTTTGACCTATCGCCCTGGCACAGCAAGGATTCAAATCCATCCCCCGGTTGGGGTGTTGACATCCACCCGGCCCCGACAGCCTTCCAGGTCTCCATTTGCTTTATCAATTCGGTTATTTGTGGCACTAATTCTATCCTCCAACTTTTCCTTCATTCGGACAGCCTGGGTCATGCCCTCCTCTATTTTTGACATTATTTCTTCCCATTGAAGTTCAATTTCCACCCCCCACGAATGTTTCCATCTCCCCCATTTTCGTTTCTACTTTAACCTCAAATTCCCCCAGTATCCGTAATTTGGTTTTGCACTCTCCCTTCTATGCCATCAATTCGTTCCCCCAGCTGCTGTGCCATTTCCCTAATTTTTCCTTCCAATTGTTCATTCCTTTCCTTTATTTCATTTCCTTGTTCATTCATTTGCTCATTCATCCCCTCCATTTTCCCCTCCAATCCATCAATTTTATTTTTCATTCCTTCAATTTGTTCTTTCAATCCCTCCTTTAATCCATCAATTTTCCACTCCAATTCTTCCTTCAATCCATCAATTTTATCACTCTGGGCATTCATTTTATCATTCAATCCCCTATCTTTCCTTCCAACCAATCACTCATTGTGTCCATTTTATTACTCTGAGCATTCATTTTATTTTCCAATCGCTCACTCTGAGCATCCATTTTCCCCCTCAATTCATCCTTCATTAACTTCATGTTGTTATTCATTTTCTCACTACTATCGTTTAATTCCCTCATAAATTTCATTAAGGCAGGGTCGGGTATCGCGGCCGTCCCTACGGCGGAGGAAGCTCCATCACTATGCTCCACCCCATCTATAATTGGCTCACTTCCAAGGCTCCGCGCATCTTCCATTATTCTTCTATATCGCTCATAGAAAGGTCAATTTATGACAAACAACCACCTGACCCACAACAAATTGCAACAAAAGGTTTCTCAGTGGTTTTCATCCCTACTGGGTATACTGATCAACAGAAAAAAAGTCTACCAAACTCTGACCTCCGGAAATGGGTTAAAACTGGGTCATTTCAAAGATGGCCACAGCCGGGCTTCAAAATCACTAAAACAGCTATAACTTCTTCAATAATTCTGATAGAAACATAATTGTTGGTTCTAGTCCATGGTTTTAAGGGGTGAGCAATCCACTGGTGTCATTTAATTTCAGATCTGGGCAGTATTTAACCATGTTAACCTGCAATCCAAGATGGCGGCAAAAAAGGAAGGGCGTAAAATCAATAAATTGTCCGTATATAATCAAATCTCTGTTAGGCAATCACCCAACCTTTAACAAATTCTAACAACGGGGTTTTCAGTCTTCTCCTACCGGTAATTCTATGTGATGTACTCCATGTCAGGGGAATATTTTATTAAAATCTGCCCCTCGAAAGTTAAAATCTGCCCTCGAAAGTTTAAAGTCGGTCACATTGCAGATGGTCAAGATTGCCAAGGCAGACTCTTATGGACTACCAAACTGCTACTGGTCTGTTCCTCAGAGCTCATTGTAGAACAGTAAATCTGTTTTTATTCTACCCCAGGATTTTATGGGCCAAGGAGGTCACTTGTGCAAAAACGGAATTTCCATTGAGCTTGCTGAATCCATAAATCCAAGATGGCAGCCGATTGATATGTTGACTTTTCTTTGATCTCTACTAGTTCAGATTACCATTTTCCGTAACTCAAGCCAATTATTTTTCATCCATCAATAACAGGAGCAGAGATGGAAAACGACATGTAATCCATCCACGATGACCTCGTTTCTTTGAGGGTTATTGATATAAACTTTGTTTTCATTCCAGGATGTCATATGTTCATCATCGATTGAGTGGTTGTGTCACTGGCTCTGATCTAATTAAGTATCCCCTTCTTCGAATGCTCTTTTCCTGAATGTTTCGTTTTATATCTTACTCAGGTTTGAAGAATGAGTGCTCCTGAGATTTACGAAGATGGGTGTCCAATTTGCAAGGAGAGGCTTGAGAATGGAAGTGACGTTGTGCAAATTCATCAGAAGGGCGCTGATGGCATCAATGCAGCCAGTGTTCAGAGAGGTGACAACGTTGATGTGGCGGCTGGATGCAAGGTACACACGGACTGTCGTAAACGGTACATACATCAACATGACATCCTGAATCAACAGAAGAAACAAGCACCATCCAAACCCTCCATGAAGCGAAGTTCACGTGTGTTGACAGGGCCTTTCAACAGCAAATCTGACTGCTTGTTCTGTGGGACCACAGTGCACCTTGGAAGTTTTGACTACAGTCATGTGAAGACCGACGACACCTGACACCACACCTTCAGCACACCTTCAGACTGAAAGGTATGTGCTTGATGGAGGATCCTTGCTGCACAACCTCAAGTGGAAGAAGGGAGATACGTATGGCAAAATAGCCAGAGCATATGCGGACTTCACAACAAAGCACTATGGGGCAGCAACTATTGTCTTTGATGGCTATGGTGCAGGTCCTTCGATAAAGGATAACACTCAGCAGAGACGGGGACAAACCAACAGCTATCCGACTGTGGACTTCACCAGAGAAACCGAATTTGACGGAAAGAGAGATGAATTCCTATCCATCGGCAGTAACAAGCAACAACTGATCACCTTAATAGGTGATCAGCTGAAGGGAGTGGGCTGCACAGTTATTCAGGCAGAAGGGGACGCTGATGTGGACATTGCAAAGACAGCAGTAAACAGCACAATTCTGCATTCCACCACACTAATCGGAGAGGACACGGATTTGTTGATGCTTCTGCTCCATTACTGTATGGCAGATGGGAAACCACTATATTTCAGATCAGAAAACCAGTCAAGAAGCAATCTGAAAGTATACGACATCAATCGGATGAAGCATCTTCTCGGGAATAAGTTGTGCACCCAACTATTATTCCTGCACGCCTTCACAGGATGTGATTCAACGTCTCGTGTGTATGGCGTTGGGAAGAAATCAGTCTTTCAGAAACTCGCGAAAGATGATCACGTCCTCGAGTTGTGTGCAGATACATTCACTTCGAGAGGCGTGAGCCTCGCTGAAATAGAGAACCTTGGCAGCCAAGCGATGAGCGTTATATTTGGTGGGGAGAGCACATGTTCTCTGGCAGCCATGCGTTACAACATATTCACCAAGAAGGTCGCTGCTGCTAAGTCTTTCGTTACACCTGAACGTCTTCCCCCAACGGAATCTGCCACCAAGTTTCATTGTCTCCGAGTGTACTACCAGGTCATGGTTTGGATGGGGATGGAGAGTGACCTCGATCCTCTGGACTGTGGCTGGGGACTTGAAAACAATCGATTCGTACCCATCATGACTGCCATGAATGCTGCACCAGACACTCTTCTGAAGATGATACACTGCAACTGCACCACAGCTTGTGGTACGCCCCGTTGCAGCTGCAGAAAGAATGGGCTTCCATGTACGTCTGCATGTGGATCGTGCCAAGTGACGTGTTGTGACAATCCGCTAAATCAAGTCTCTGAGGAACTAGAGGACAGTGATGAGGACTGAACTGAGGCAGTGTAATGGACATAACATTCTTGGATGAAAACGTAACCTAAACTGTCATTATGTAATGTCCACGAATAAATATATCAGTGACACCTGGTGTTCAGTCATTTTGGTACTGACGGGCATTTTTTGACATAAAGATGAAGTTTTGCAGGATTAATATTGAGCATCTTGCAACTGTCAATCTGTCATGATACACATGAAAAATACAACCTATACAGCAAAGATTATAAAATTAGGATTTACAAATAACAAAATTCAGAAATGAAATACAACTGAAAAAAAAGTAGATGAGACGGTACCTCAGTGGTATTGGACTGAGCATCCGATCACCAGGTAGCAGATTTGTATCCAGGCCTGCTCAGGATTGGGTTTCAAAGATATTTATCTATCACACCCCGCTCTGCTCACCAAACTCTCCTCCTTTGGTATCCATGGAAATCTCCACGCATGGCTGGCGGACTTCCTCTCTAGTCGTAGTCAACGTGTGGCCTTGAATGGGTTTCTCTCATCTCCTCTTCCTGTTCAGGCTGGAGTTCCCCAAGGCAGTGTTCTGGGCCCTGTGCTTTTTCTGGTCTTCATCAATGATCTCTCTGACTCTCTTGAAAATCCTCTCCATCTCTTTGCTGATGACTCTACTCTCTGTTGCTCCATTCCTCATCCCTCAGATCGGCAGTCTGCAGCCTCCTCACTCTCTGCAGACCTGGACAAAATCACAGACTGGGCAAACAAGTGGAACATGTCTTTCAATCCTGACAAATCTCACACTCTTACGATGTCTCTCCAAAAAGACCGACTGGACAAACCTCCCATCCACTTTCTGAATAATCCTCTCCAAGAAGTTCTGTCACTCAGGCTTTTGGGTCTCACTATCTGCCATGATCTTTCCTGGGAAAACCACATTTCAAATCTGGCCTCCAAAGCCAGTCGCCGACTGGGCATCCTCCATCGTGCAAAGTCCTTCCTTGGCACACCTGAGCTCCTCACCACATACAAGGCTTTCATCCACAGCTAAATGGAATACTGCTCTCCCCTCTGGGCTGGAGCTCCTGCCTCACACCTAGCTCATCTTCACGCTGTTGAAACCAAAGCGTTCAGAATCATTGGAATCTCCCGCGAAGAAGCTAACTCCAAGGGCCTTTCACTCACTCACCGCAGGCAGGTTGGTGGTCTTTCCATCTTCTTCCGACTCCTCTCTGGCCTTGCCCCCCCAGCTCTCTCTGGGCTCTGTCCCCCAAATATTCCTACAGGTCACACAAGATCTGCCTGCAACCCTCTTATGGTTAAACTGCCAAAATCAAGACTCTCTGCTCACCTTCACTCCTTCATTCCTCTTTTCTCCCGCCTCTGGAACAAACTCGCTCACTCTCTTCAATCCCACTCCACCCTCCAGGTCTTTAAAACAGCTGTTCACCACCATCTCTTATCTTCCCCCATCCAAAACCTTGATCTTTGCTACCCCCGCTAATTTCACCTCAAATCCACTTTTTTGAAATACCAACTTCTGGAAGTCCTTGGTGTCCTTGTGTTTTATACTTCTCCCACACCCCCCCCCCCCTTCCTACACCTCCTCTCCCCAAGCTCTCCCTCCCACACATCTCCCTGCTCTCAAATGTTGTGTTTGTGTGCTTCCCCTTCTCTCCCCATCTTGTCTTCCGCTCCCTCTTTTTATATATTTTGTCTGTCTGATTTGTTTGTGAAATAAATGTTAGTTCTTTCACGAGCCTCGATTCTGTATACAAAAAAAAATAAAAAAAATAAAAAAAATTAGACCCAGCATTCTCTCGGACCCAGCATTCTCTCGGTCTAGTTTATCATATGAGAGATGCACAAAAGTGACCCAACCATATCATTCATACATCATTGCCTTTCGAGATAGGGGATATATTATATAATGGACAATTTATTGATTTTTTGGTCTTGACTTTTTGCCGCCATCTTGGATTTAAGGTTAAATACTGCCCAGATCTGAAATTAAATGACACCAGTGGATTGTTCACCCCTTAAAACCATGGACTAGAACCAACAATTATGGTTCTATCAGAATTATTGAAGAAGTTATAGCTGTTTTAGTGATTTTGAAGCCCTGCGGCAGCCATCTTTGAAATGACCCAGTTTTAACCCATTTCCGGAGGTCAGATTTTGGTAGACTTTTTTTCTGTTGATCAGATCAGGTCAGATTTCTGTTGTAATTCGGAAGTAAGGGGCAAAACGCTCACTTCTCAGGGGCAACACGCCCACAGTAAGCGTTTTGCCCCAACCTGGTGGGCGTTTTACCTCTGGCATGGGGCAAAGTAGGGATGAAAACCACTGAGAAACCTTTTGTTGCAATTTGTTGTGGGTCAGGTGGTATATCAACTTGCCTGCACCCCCTCCTCCATCGAGAGAGGGTCGCTTTCCCTTGCGGATTTTACCTCAGGAATCGATTTAAATTTAATGACGCGCCGTTCGCGTCTCGCACACCAATCGACTATTCCAATTTATCGCCTCCGACTACAACAAATTTTTCTCCAAATTCTCCACACTCCTTGACACCAAATTTATAATCGGGTTCAATCCCACTCCTTGACAACAGTTGTCGCGCGATTGCCCCTTGGTTAAGACCGTGGGATCGCAAACAGCCTGAACGAGCTTTAACTCCGAGGCGACGATCAATTGCGGATTTGACTACTATGCAAGCATGGGAAGAAGGTGAAGAGGAAGAAGCGGGAATTTAGCTGACGCAATCCGAGCAGTCTTCAACCCTGCAAATTAATCTCACACGAACACGGGATTTGGAATAAAGGGAACATAATAGAAGGGTTTATTCAAAAACAATATCGGGACAAGGAAACGCGGCGATAAAAACAAAAATCCTAAATCGGGATTCCATACACCTCACTTCACATACAGGCACAGGGGAATGAATTAAGCAAAGAACCCGTTGTGTGTGCATTTGTGGATGCGAGCTTATCCGTCTCTGGATGTGTAAGTAACGTCCGTCGTCCAACGTGGCTCCGGTTGGCGCGAAGAAAGGCCTCGATGAGCCCCGTTCATGCGCTGCTCGGCCCACGTCACCGGTGCGTGGCAGGCCTCGTGTCCCCGCGCGAAGCGAGCGAGCGGGCGTGCAACCCGCCTCCTCAGCCGTGCAACGTCCTCCTCGGGTTCGGCATGGCCCTCCCATGCCACCCAACGTTTGTGGTGAGCGAGTTGCAGATGAAGGTACCAAATGAGCAGGACGAGGGCAGAAGGAAGGTCTGAGAAGGCAGAAGCCAAAGCGAGAAGGCCAAGGGAAGAAGAGAAGGTGGCAACTGTCGATCTCCGACCACTTGCTTTCATATCCAGCACACGGGAGAGAAAAGAAAATATCGGCTTCTCTCCACTTTTATCAAAAACCCTTCCGCCAATCAGCTCGCTCCTCCTGTTGGTGGGCGTGGCCTCAGCCTGCCTGATCGATGTTGCATCGCCATGGTGGCGTACTGTGCGGCTGCTGCCTGCTTGTCTTTCCGGTCAGTTTTATTGTAAGGGAGGGGATTTAATTAATGTGATGCACTAAGGGCCTATCTAAGTGTCTATGGAGTGCGTTGCCATAAGGGACACTGGGATGATCACAGAGGGAACGACACACAATGGATTTACTATATTCCCTAATTATAGTTACCAATCCCGGCCCCTCGTGGCTGGGACACAAATACGCACTTATTCCGATATACGAGCTAAACACAGAACTTATTACAGGTGAGGTTCCCTATCATGATAGCCAGACACCTACCTATGCAGATCTACCTGGATCTAGATGTTGCTCTACCCCAAATTCATAACAATATATATAGGTGCATAATGTATATATATAGATATATATGTAATATATATATATATATATATATATATATATATATATATATATATATATATATATATATAATATATTATATACATATTATATATTATATATATATATATATATATATTATATATATATAATATATATATATTATATATATATATATAATATTATATATATATATATATATTGTGGTGCTGTGCACACACGATTCGTTTGCCAAGAAGGTAGGCCACCACGCATTGTACAAACTGAAATGCTTTATTAACAGCTCGCACGTAAGCACTGGGCGGGCTCGACTATCGAGCCCGCATATATGTCCCCGAGGCCACGCCTTGCCCCCGGGCGTGGCCGGTCGGTCCGAAAGGCGGGGCATGTCCTCAGTTCCACCCTGCGCCTCGTGACGCCTTTGCCCTGGGCGTGGCCCGAGCTGCGCTTCCCATGCCTGGACGCTCACGCCACCCCACTGGTGCGCGGAATTATTGCCCACTGACAATGTGTCCGCCACACGCACCCCCCCCAGAATTCCCACGCACCTGAAGGGTGAGCTTGCGGGGAAGCCGGATGACCCGGCCGAAACGCCCTCTGGCGATGCATGCAGGGCTGGGGGGTAGCGGGGAAGGCGGGGGCCGGGGGGTGCCGGGGGTCTGCCCACTGGGGGGCGGGCCTCGGCACGGAGGCAGAGCTGCTGGCGGGGGGTGGTCCCAGGTCGAGGTGGGCCGGCTTGAGGCGGTCCACGGAGATACGAATCTAGAGCACCGCCGATGTCCACGGTGAAATGTTTGACCCCGGTGTCTAGCACGCGGAAGGGCCCGTCATATGGGGGGCCGCAGCGGTGCCCAGTGGGCGTCGTGCCGGAAGAAAACGTACTCCGCCGTGCGAAGCCTCCGGGGCGACGTGGGAGGACGGGCAACTGTGGTGTGCCGTCGGCACCGGGGCGAACCCTCCTGGCGGTATCCTGCAGGGTGGAGCGCTGTTGCGCCGCGGACCAACGAGCCGTGGAGTCCGGGGATAAATTCGCCCGGTACCCGCAGTGGTTGTCCCGAAGACCAGCTCCGCCGAGGACGTGCGCAGGTCGTCCTTGGGCGCCGTCCTGAGGCCCAGCAGGACCCAGGGAGGCCGGTCGGCCCAGCTGCCGTCGCGGAGGGCTGGCCCGGAGTGCGGCCCTTCATGGAGCAATGAAAGCGCTCGCACAGGCCGTTGGCCTGGGGGTGGTAGGCCGTGGTGCGGTGCCAGCTTGACGCCGAGCCCTTGCGCCACCCGCTCCCCAGAGCTCCGAGGTGAACTGGGGGGCCCGTGGTCGGACAAGATGTCCGAGGGGGCACCCGAACCGGGCAGCCCACATGGCGATGAAGGCTTGCGTGACGTCAGCCGCAGCCGTCGCCGACAATGGCACGGCCCCCGGCCACCGAGTGGTGCGGTCCCACCATGTTGAGGAGGTGGGTGAAACCCCGCGAGGGGGGCAGAGGTCCCCACCAAGTCGACGTGGACGTGGTCGAACCGCCGCTCGGGGCACTGTAAATGGGGCCAACGGGGGCCTGGGTGTGGCGGTGGACCTTTGCGCGCTGGCACGCGAGGCAGAGGCACGTCCTGGCCCAGTCGCGGATGCTCTTCCTGAGGCCATGCCAGACGAACTTTGCCGTGATGAGCTTCTGGGAGGCCTTCGTGCCCGGGTGGGACAGGCCGTGGATGGCGTCAAAAAACCGGGCACTGCCAACCAGCGGGCACGATGGGGGCGAGGCCGGCCGAGGGAGACGTCGCACAAGAGGGCAGTGCCAGCGACGTCAAACGGCACCTCATTGACTTGGAGGCCCGTGACGGCGGTCCGCAAGGCCTGGACATCGGGGTCGGCGGTCTGGTCCTCCGCCATCCGGGCATAGTCGATCCCGAGGTGGACCGCATGTGCGACGGACCGGGAAAGGCAATCCGCCACCGGGTTGTCCTTACCCGCGACATGACGGATGTCCGTCGTGTACTCGGACACGGCAGAGAGGTGACGTTGCTGCCGGGCCGACCATGGCTCGGCGACCTTGGCCATCGCGAAAACAAGGGGCTTGTGATCGACGAAAGCCGTGAACGGGCGGCCCTCGAGAAGATGGCGGAAGTGTTGGACCGCCAGGTGGAGCCAGAGCAGCTCGCGGTCAAAGGTGCTGTAGCGGCGTTCGTGCGGGCGAAGCTGCCGGCTAAAAAACACCAGTGGCTGCCAAGCACCACGCACCCACTGCTCGTGCACCGCGCCCACCACGTAGTCCGACGCGTCGGTGGTGAGGGCGATTGGCACATCGGCGCCGGGTGCGCCAGCATGGTGGCGTTGGCCAAGGCCAGCTTTGCACCTGCAAACGCCGCGGCCATCGGCTCTGTCCAGGCGATGTCACCTTTGCCTGGCTTCCCCCGGAGGGCCTTGTGCAGGGGGCGCAGGAGCTGGGTGACGTGGGGCACGAAGCGGTGGTAAAAATTCACCATGCCCAGGAATTCCTGGAGTCCCTTGATCGTGCGGGGGCACGGGAAACTCCTGACCGCCTCCACCTTGGCCGGTAAAGGGATGGCCCCGTGCCTGGTGATGCGGTGCCCCAAGAAGTCGATGGCGGTGACGCCGAAACGGCACTTCGCGGGGTTGATTATCAGGCCATGCTGGCCCAGGCGTTCGAAGAGCATGCGGAGGTGGAGCAGGTGCTCCTCTCGGGATGCGCTCGCGACTAGGATGTCGTCCAGGTAGACGTAGATGAAAGGTAAGTCGTGCAAGACGCTGTGCATGAGCCGCTGGAATGCGTGGGCCACATTTTTTCAACCCAAAAGGCATCCGCAGGAACTCAAAGAGGCCAAAAGGGGTGATGATGGCTGTCTTTGGTACATCGTCCGGTTGTACGGGGACCTGGTGATAGACCCGGATGAGGTCCAACTTGGAGAAAACGGTCGTGCTTGCCAACCAGCGGAAAAGTCCTGAATATGCGGGACCGGGTAGCGGTCGGGGGTGGTGGCGTCGTTGAGCCGGCGGTAGTCACCGCATGGCCGCCATCCGCTGCCGGGCTTGGGCACAATGTGCAGAGGAGAGGCCCATGTGCTGTTGGAGCGCCGTACGATGCCCAGCCACTCCAGCGTGGCGAACACCGCTTTCGCCACGGCGAGCTTCGTGGGGTCGAGGCGGCGTGCCCGGGCATAGACCGGTGGTCCGACGGTGGGGATATGGTGCTCCACCCCGTGTTTGACGGCCACCGCTGAAAAGGTGGGCCGCGTGAGTGCCGGGAAACTGGCGAGGAGGCGGGTAAACTCGTCCGCTGCCGGAAGCGTACAGACTAACCTTGCCGGGACGGAACTGCTCAGCAAGCCGCTTGGTAAGTCGCTCGGTGAGCCACTCAGCGAGCTGCTCAACGAGCCCCTCAGTGAACAAGCAAGCGAGCTGAAGGTTTCGGCCTGGACGAGACGTCGACGCTTAACGTCCACCAACAGCCCATTCGCACAAAGGAAGTCTGCACCGAGCAGGGCCATTGGCACGCTGGTGGTGACGAAAGACCATTGGAAGCGCTGCCCTCCGAACCACAGTGAGAGGCAACGTTTCCCGAATGTGTGGATGGGTGTTCCGTTGGCGGCGAGCAAGGCGGGGCCCTGGCCCGCAGCTTGCTTGTCGGACGCAGAGGCAGGGAGAACGCTTACCTGCGCTCCCGTGTTGCACAGAAAACGATGACCAGATGAGGTGTCTGTGATGAACAGGAGGCTGCCGGAATGGCCGACGCTCATGGCCGCAAGTGAGCGCCGGCCCAGTCGTTTCCCGACCCGTCGAAAGAACAGGGCCGGCGGCACGTTCTAGCCTTGTGGCCGAACCTGGCGTGATAGTAGCACCAGGTTTGCGGTGGTGGCTGCCGCGTCGGCCGTGCCGGCGGCGGTGGTGGTGGCGGCGGCGGTAGTGGGCGGGACGTAGCAGCGGCCACGAGGGAAGCAGGGGGCGCTGTAGCCTGCGCACCGGGATCCACTATGGCAGCACCGTACACCGACCGCGTGTCGCAGGCCACGAATAATTTGTCGGCCTCTCCGGCCAAGGTGCGGGGTTCGGTTAATTTCGAACCAGCCAGCACGAGCCGCACCTGCACAGGTAGCTGGCGGAGGAAAAGCGCACGGAACAGGAAATCCGGGCACTGGTCTCGAAGAAGGGACAGCATAAAATCCATCTGAACGGACGGTTGTGTGTCGCCAAGGGCGGGAAGGTCCAGGAGGCGGTCGGCGCGTTCGACCTACGTGAGCCCGAACGTGGCGAGGAGGAGACGTTTGAGCGCCGCGTACTTGTGTTCGCCCGGCGGGCGCCGAAGGATGGACACGACGTGGGCGGCAGTGCCGGGCCCGAGGGCGGCGACCACGTGGTAGTACATGGTCTCGTCCGCCGTGATGCCCCGGAGTTGGAATTGAGCTTCGGCTTGCACAAACCAGATGTCGGCTTGCACTTCCCAGAACTCCGGGAGTTTGACGGCGACAGCGTTGGTAGCCATGGCGCGTTCAGGGGTCAGCTACGGCTGAACCAGTCGGGGTCACCAGTGTGGTGCTGTGCACACACGATTCGTTTGCCAAGAAGGTAGGCCACCACGCGTTGTACAAACTGAAATGCTTTATTAACAGCTCGCAGGTAAGCACTGTGCGGGCTCGACTATCGAGCCCGCATATATGTCCCGAGGCCATGCCTTGCCCCCGGGCGTGGCCGGTCGGCTGAAAGGCGGGGCATGTCCTCAGTTCCACCCTGCGCCTCGTGACGCCTTCGCCCCGGGCGTGGCCCGAGCTGCGCTTCCACGCCCGGACGCTCGCGCCACCCACTGGTGCGCGGAATTATTGCCCACTGACAGTGTCCGCCACAATATATATATTTGGGAATTTTTTGGGGAATTTTTTTTTTTCAACTTCAATTGTTTATAAAATGTGCTATCACGTATATTACAAATACATTTGTGCAAAATAATTGTTTGAATTATGCTTGGTTTAAACCATGACAAAACGGCAACTGTCATTTGTCTATATATCTACAGTCATAGTCTATATATATATATCTATATATAGTCAATATATCTATATATCTACAGTCATTTATCTATACATCTACACATCTGGGCAGTGTCTGTGTTGTCACTTAACGACTCCCTCAAACTTTTTTTTCCGTGGTTGTGAAGTGTTTTTAATAACGTTGTGGTGGTTTTGAATCACGTGGTGGTGAGGTATTTGGAATTATGCGGTGGTGAGGTGTTTTTAAATGACGTGGTCATGAGGTGTTTTTAAATGACATTGTGGTGAGGTGTTTTTAAATCGCATGGTGGTGAGGTGTTTTGATTTACATGGTGGTGAGGTATTTATAATTACGTGGTGGTGAGGTGTTTTTAATTATGTAGTGGTAAGGTGTTTTGAATTACGTGGTGGTGAGGTGTTTTGAATTACTTGGTGGTGAGGTGTTTTTAAATGACGTGGTGGTGATGTGTTTTTAATTTCGTGGCTGAGGTGTTTTTTACGTGTTTTATGGCTGTGAGGTGTTTTTAATTTTGTGGTGGTGAGGTGTTCTCATTACGTGTTTTATGGCTGAGAGGTGTTTTTATTATGTGTTTTATGGCTGTGAGGTGTTTTTATTACATGTTTTTTGGCTGTGAGGTGTTTTTAATTTTGTGGTGGTGTGTTTTTATTACGTGTTTTATGGCTGTGATGTGTTTTTATTATGTGTTTTATGGCTGTGAGGTGTTTTTAATTTCGTGGTGGTGTGTTTTTATTACGTGTTTTATGGCTGTGAGGTGTTTTTATTGTGTTTTATGGCTGTGAGGCGTTTTTAATTTCGTGGTGGTGTGTTTTTATTACGTGTTTTATGGCTGTGAGGTGTTTTTATTGCGTGTTTGATGGCTGTGAGGTGTTTTTAATTTCGTGGTGGTGTGTTTTTATTGCGTGTTTTATGGCTGTGAGGTGTTTTTATTGCGTGTTTGATGGCTGTGAGGTGTTTTTAATTTTGTGGTGGTGTGTTTTTATTACGTGTTTTATGGCTGTGAGGTGTTTTTATTATGTGTTTTATGGCTGTGAGGTGTTTTTAATTTCGTGGTGGTGTGTTTTTATTACGTGTTTTATGGCTGTGAGGTGTTTTTAATTTTGGGGTGGTGAGGTGTTTTTATTACGTGTTTTATGGCTGTGAGGTGTTTTTAATTTTGTGATAGTGTGTTTTTATTACGTGTTTTATGGCTGTGATGTGTTTTTATTATGTGTTTTATGGCTGTGAGGTGTTTTTAATTTCGTGGTGGTGTGTTTTTATTACGTGTTTTATGGCTGTGAGGTGTTTTTATTATGTGTTTTATGGCTGTGATGTGTTTTTATTATGTGTTTTTATGGCTGTGAGGCGTTTTTAATTTCGTGGTGGTGTGTTTTTATTACGTGTTTTATGGCTGTGATGTGTTTTTATTGCGTGTTTGATGGCTGTGAGGTGTTTTTAATTTTGGGGTGGTGAGGTGTTTTTATTACGTGTTTTATGGCTGTGAGGTGTTTTTAATTTTGTGATAGTGTGTTTTTATTACGTGTTTTATGGCTGTGATGTGTTTTTATTATGTGTTTTATGGCTGTGAGGTGTTTTTAATTTCGTGGTGGTGTGTTTTTATTACGTGTTTTATGGCTGTGAGGTGTTTTTATTATGTGTTTTATGGCTGTGATGTGTTTTTATTATGTGTTTTTATGGCTGTGAGGCGTTTTTAATTTCGTGGTGGTGTGTTTTTATTACGTGTTTTATGGCTGTGATGTGTTTTTATTATGTGTTTTATGGCTGTGAGGCGTTTTTAATTTCGTGGTGGTGTGTTTTTATTGCGTGTTTTATGGCTGTGAGGTGTTTTTATTGCGTGTTTGATGGCTGTGAGGTGTTTTTAATTTTGTGGTGGTGTGTTTTTATTACGTGTTTTATGGCTGTGAGGTGTTTTTATTACGTGTTTTATGGCTGTGAGGTGTTTTTATTATGTGTTTTATGGCTGTGATGTGTTTTTATTACGTGGTGGTGAGGTGTTTTTATTACGTGTTTTATGGCTGTGAGGTGTTTTTATTACGTGTTTTATGGCTGTGAGGTGTTTTTATTATGTGTTTTATGGCTGTGAGGTGTTTTTATTACGTGGTGGTGAGGTGTTTTTATTACGTGTTTTATGGCTGTGAGGTGTTTTTATTACGTGGTGGTGAGGTGTTTTTATTACGTGTTTTATGGCTGTGAGGTGTTTTTATTTCGTGGTGGTGAGGTGTTTTTATTACGTGTTTGATGGCTGTGAAGTGTTTTCAATTTCGTGGTGGTGAGGTGTTTTTAATTTTGTGGTGGTGAGGTATTTTTATTACGTGTTTAATGGCTGTGAGGTGTTTTTAAATACTTGGTGGTGAGGTGTTTTTATTACGTGTTTTATGGCTGTGAGGTGTTTTTATTACGTGTTTTATGGCTGTGAGGTGTTTTTATTACGTGTTTTATGGTGTGAGGTATTTTCATTACGTGTTTTATGGCTGTGAGGTGTTTTAAAATACTTGGTGGTGAGGTGTTTTGAATTACTTGGTGGTAAGGTGTAATCGTCCCAAATTTCCAGTCTGCACCTACCCCTTCCCTATGTATGTGCAGAGGGGTTCTTTCTTGAAAAAAAAACATTCAACCTGAATCTTCAACCTAAATTGCCTATAAAAATGTAATATCACAAACGCAACCAATACATTTGTGCAAAGTAATTGAAGACCATAGAATTATAACCAGGCTAAGTCACATTTTATTTTAGACGCGTCGCAAGACGCTGGCCATAGAGTGCCCTCTGCTGTTGTTCTTGTTCTTCTTCCTCTTCTTCTTCTTCTTCTTCTTCTTGTTCTTGTTGTTCTTGCAGAGAAGACAAAACCTCAAAGCTCCACCCATTCTGGGAACCATAGCTCCACCCATTGTGGGAGAGGCTTCATATAAACAAATATACACCATTTTATTAACTCGCATAGCTTTGAGGCCTGTTTTGTAGGCCCGTGGTGTCTTCCTCTCTCACACAGTTTTATTTCAAATCAAATTCGATATATCATTTCATTTTTCACAGTCGCTAACATAGTTTTAGACTCGGTTGAAAAAAAACGGGAAGAAAATCCGATGAAAGTTGCCCTTTATAGAACGAAATGAATTCTCAAAGGCCTGTAACTTCAAGTCCATTGAGATATATTTTCTTACAATCACGGCATGGTCAGTCATACACCGCCCGAAATAACAGACGGGAAAATGCCGAGATATATTAAAAATTCGTCCATTTGATGACAATCGTCACGATGAAATATTTAATTTATACGTCGTCACAATAATGTGGAGAGAGGAGCACAGCTTCGTTCACGTGTCGCCACACACGGGAAATTGCCGAGATATATCTATCTATAATTCCAGTAATCTCTGTGTGTATGTTTGTATGTTTGTATGTTTGTATGTTTGTATGTCTGTATGTCTGTGACCGCTGTTTCTCGACAACCACGGGTCCGATATACTTTAAACTTGCTAGGTATATTGCTGGGGACCCGAGGATGTGCCTTTTCAAGGTTTCATATTAATCGGAGAAGTAGTTACCGAGCTATGTCCAAAAAACGATTCAACCAATCAGAGAGCAGCGAGCTATCACGTGTGCCGAACGTGGCGAACAGACTCTGCCTCGGACGGCACATTTGAGAGCGTATTCATTTATTTCACGTTGGCAAACTGTGTTGCCGCTATGTTGGCGTTAAACTATGTTTTAAAACGAATTAAAACTAATTTGCGATTCATCGTAACTGCGATATGCGACCTTCCGGACAGTCAAATGAGGACGTCACTTCCGGACTTACGTAGCGGCTAGCGGGCGCCATTTGGAGGAGCTGGGAGGACTCAGTCGTGATAGAGTGAGCCAGAGTGAGTATATCAAGACAAGAACAAGATCTAGAAGGAGGTATGTACGGTGCGATTCATATAATATATTGTTTAGTTATCGTCGATGAGGAATTTGGGGGCCCGATTAACTGCAGCGCCATCCGAGCTGCGGCGTCGGGACGATACATTCATTGTACGGTCACATCACGCACTTACGGGCACGCCCATGGGCCCATGGGCACGCCCATGCATGCATGGGCGAAGACATTTTTTTTTTTTTTTTTTTGGCAAGGAACGGGCACCCACGGGCACGGGCACGTCCTATATATATAGTACGGGCATGCCCTAGTATATTTTAAATCGCGGCATGGTCAGTCATACACCGCCTGAAATAACAGACGGGAAAATGCCGAGATATCTATCTATAATTCCAGTAATCTCTGTGTGTTTGTTTGTACGTTTGTACGTTTGTACGTTTGTCTGTGACCGCTGTTTCTCGACAACCACGGGTCCGATATACTTTTAACTTGCCAGGTATATTGCTGGGGACCCGAGGATGTGCCTTTTCAAGGTTTGAAATTAATCGGACAAGTACTTACCGAGCTATGGCGATTTAGCCGTTCGCCGTTCGCTTTGGCGTTGCGAATGGACCAAACCATTGCATGTAAATAGAGGGGGGGGGGGTTCTGTGGTCGTTGCGAATGGACCAAACCATTCATGTAAATAGAGGGGGGGGGGGGGGGGTTCTGTGGTCGTTACTGCCACGTGGTTTCAAAGTTTTTTTTTGTTGTTGTTGTTTGCACGCATGTTTTTTTGCACCCACGTACGGGCACGCCCTAGGATGTTTACACACACACACCCCTACACAAATTTTTTTTTTTTTTTTTTTGGCAAGGAACGGGCACCCACGTACGGGCACGTCCTAGCTTATATATAGTACGGGCATGCCCTAGTATTAAAAATTCGTCCATTTGATGACAATCGTCACGATGAAATATTTAATTTATACGTCGTCACAATAATGTGGAGAGAGGAGCATAGCTTCGTTCACGTGTCGCCACACACGGGAAATTGCCGAGATATATATATTTTAAATCGCGGCATGGTCAGTCATACACCGCCTGAAATAACAGACGGGAAAATGCTGAGATATATTAAAAATTCGTCGCCACACACGGGAAATTGCCGAGATATATTTTCACTTTGCACAAAAATAACATCAAGTAATCGAATCAATAGGAATGTCCTGTGCCTATAACATCGACGTTATAGGCACAGCTGCATCTAGGCATTGTGTAACATCGACGCGGCTTTTGTTTTAATTAAAACTTTTTGTACTTGTTTTTCCCTGTTTTTCACGTTTTTCAAAATATTTTTCACGTTTTTCTCGAAATGACTAAAATGTGACTTAGCCTGGTTATAATTCTATGGTCTTCAATTGTTTGTATTATGATTGGTGTAAATCATGACAACACAGCAACTCAGGTACAGTCATTAGCATCAGCTAAAATAAGCCCGTTCCTCAGTAACGACGTGCGAGCCGAGCCAAGCTAATATATATGTGTGTGTGTGTGTGTGTGTGTGTGTGTGTGTGTGTGTGTGTGTGTGTGTGTGTGTGTGTGTGTGTGTGTGTGTGTGTGTGTGTGTGTGTGTGTGTGTGTTGGGGTTAGACCGTTTGAAGTCTTGTATGTTTTCCGTGATCGTTCAGGTTGGAGGGATGAAATTTTCTGCAGTGTATTTACGGATAATGCGCGATGCGACAATGTAAAAATAAATCCAACATGGCCACTATTATGATGTCAGAGTGACGATAACTTGCAAAAATTCACACTCGTCATTTTTCATCTCACAAATAAAGGTAGAAATGATAGAAAAACGTTGTTGATGAGATAATGTACTTTATAACTATTTATTGTTATTTCACACTAAGTATGTGACGTGCATGTTCGGCGAGGTGCAGAGAGTGAGTGTGTGGGTGTTAGATTCGGGGTGTGAGATGTGAAAGTCAGTTAGCGCTGAAAAGAACAGTTGGTGCTTTTGTTGCTTCCTCTTGCATTCAAAGGGGACGAGGTATAAGTAGAGACAGTAAGGTGAAATTTTTGTGCGAGTTAGTGTGTTTAATGACCACATCCAAGACCTGTTGCTATAATCGGCCCTTCTGCTTTGCAGTGGACGTCGTCCATGCTGAATTTCCCTCCTGGCTCCAGCTTTCCCTCCAGGCAACGGCTTTCCCGCCAGGCTCCAGCTTTCTCTCTAGGCTCCAGCTTTCTCTCCAGACTCCAGTTATCTCTCCAGGCTCCAGCCTTCTCTCCAGGCTCCAGCTTTCTCTCCAGGCTCCAGCTTTCTCTCCAGGCTCCAGCTTACTCTCTAGGCTCCAGCTTTCTCTCTAGGCTCCAGCTTTCTCTCTAGGCTCCAGTTTTCTCTGTAGGCTCCAGCTTTCTCTCCAGGCTCCAGCTTTCTCTCCAGGCTCCAGCTTTCTCTCTCGGCTCCAGTTTTCACTCCAGACTCCAGCTTGCTCGTTCTCCCAGCTCTCAGACACAGCACTGTTCTGAACTCCAGCAGAGACATTTATAGCCAACAATGTCCTGTTCTACATGTATGCTCGCCTTTTGATGTGATCGCTGGTGGCTCTTTATATATGGCGTCAATAATGGCGGCATTCAACGACATAGTAGCAGCACAACATCTCCACCATGGAACCGCCTTTAGCGGCCATTTTCCCCCAAAGAGCAGAGGTTGGCTTTTTTTCGGCACCGTGGTGCCCTTTTTGAAGCAATGTTTTACAGCCTGATTCCCTTCCTGCCGCCAACCCTGTTGGTCGCCTCTTGTGACCCACAGGGAATTACCTGCAAGCTGGTACTCAATTTGCCCACCTCCGAAGGATGGCAGGCTGAGTCAACCCACCTGGCGTTAATTCAGCGATCGACTGGGATTCGAACCCAGGATCCTAAGATCCGAAGCCGGCAACTTAACCGCTAAGCCAACACCGGGCTAGAAGAGCTCCACTAAAGCGCGGCGTTACGCGCGCTGCTTGCGAGCAAGGAGGAAGCGGACAAGCGGTAACTTATAAGCGTCTTTATTTCAGGAGCTCACTGTAACACTGGCGCGCTCCGGGCTGCGCGCCCGGTGTATATCATGAGGCCACGCCTACCCCTCGGGCGTGGCCACCGCCCACTTGGTGCGCGGAATGATGTCACCACGCCAGTGGGCTTTTGTGTCCGCCACACGCGCCCCCCCAGAATTCCCGCGCACCTGGAGGGCCAGTTTGCGGGGCAGACGAATGACCCGGCCGAAGCGCCCCCTGGCGATTGGCGGCGTCCGGGGTGCAGGGATGCCAGGTGGGATGCCCCTGGCTGCCCCTGGGATGTGTGCAGGATCGGGGGGCGGCGTGGCGGCGGGGCTGGGCGGTGCCGGGGGTCCGCCCGCAGGGGGGCGGCCCCGACGTAGGGGTCGGGCCACTGGCGGTGGATGGTCCACGTCGAGGTGGGCCGGCTTGAGGCGGTCTACCGAAACGCGGTCAGGAGTACCGCCGATGTCCAGGGTGAAGTGCTTCGCCCCGGTCTCCAGCACGCGGAAAGGCCCGTCGTACGGGGGCCGCAGTGGTGTCCGGTGGGCATCGTGGCGGACGAAGACGTACTCCGCCGTGCGAAGCTCCGGGGCGACGTGCGTCGGTGGGTGCCCGTGGCATGCCGTTGGCACCGGGGCGAACCTCTGGGCGGTCTCTTGCAGAGCGGAGCGCTGCTGTGCCGCGGACCATGGTGCCGTGGAGTCGGGGAGGAACTCGCCCGGCACCCGCAGCGGTTGCCCGAAGACCAACTCCGCCGCGAATGCGCGCAGGTCCTCCTTGGGCGCCGTCCGGAGGCCCAGCAGGACCCAGGGGAGCCTGTCGACCCAGCCGCCGTCGCGGAGGGTGGCCCGGAGCGCGGCCTTCAATGAGCGGTGAAATCGCTCACACAGGCCGTTAGCCTGGGGGTGGTAGGCCGTGGTTCGGTGCAGCCGGACCCTGAGCCCCTGCGCGACCGCCCCCCAGAGTTCCGAGGTGAACTGGGGGCCGCGGTCGGACGAGATGTCTGAGGGGGCGCCGAACCGGGCGACCCAGGTGGCGATGAAAGCCTGCGCGACATCGGCCGCCATTGTCGACGCCAAGGGCACGGCCTCCGGCCACCGGGTGGTGCGGTCCACCATGGTGAGGATGTAGGTGAAACCCCGCAAGGGGGGCAGAGGTCCCACCAGGTCCACGTGGACGTGGTCAAACCGGCGTTCCGGCACCGTGAACGGGGCCAACGGGGCCTGGGTGTGCCGGTGCACCTTGGCGCGCTGGCACACGAGGCACGTCCTGGCCCAGCCGCGGACGGCCTTCCGGAGGCCATGCCAGACGAACTTGTCGGCGATCAGCCTTTGGGAGGCCCTCGCGCCCGGGTGGGACAGGCCGTGGATGGCGTCAAACACCTGGCGCTGCCAGCCCGCGGGCACGATGGGGCGAGGACGCCCGAGGGAGACGTCGCACAAGAGGGCCGCGCCCGCGCCGTCGAACGGCACCTCGGTGACGCGGAGGCCCGTGACGGCGGTCCGCAAGGCCTGGACGTCGGGGTCAGCGGCCTGGTCCGCTGCCATCCGGGCATAGTCGACGCCGAGGTGGACTGCGTGGGCGACGGCCCGTGAAAGGCAATCCGCCACCGGGTTGTCCTTCCCCGCGACGTGCTGGATGTCCGTCGTGTACTTGGACACGGCCGAGAGGTGACGCTGCTGCCGGGCCGACCACGGCTCGGTGACCTTGCCCATCGCGAAGATCAGCGGCTTGTGGTCGACGAAGGCAGTGAACGCACGGCCCTCGAGCAGATGGCGGAAGTGCCTGACTGCCAAGTGAAGCCCGAGCAACTCGCGGTCGAAGGTACTGTAACGGCGTTCGGGCGGGCGAAGCTGCTGGCTAAAGAATGCCAGCGGTTGCCAAGCTCCACGCACCCATTGCTCGTGCACCGCGCCCACCGCGTAGTCCGAGGCATCGGTGGTGAGGGCGATCGGTGCATCGGGCGCCGGGTGCGCGAGCATGGTGGCGTTAGCCAAGGCGAGCTTCGCGCCCGTGAACACCGTGTCCATCTACTCGGTCCAGGTAACGTCGCCTTTGCCCGGCTTACCTCGGAGAGCTTCGTGCAGGGGGCGCAGGAGCTGGGTGATACGGGGCAGGAACCGATGTTAAAAGTTCACCATGCCCAGGAACTCCTGCAGTCCTCTGATCGTGCGGGGGCGCGGAAACCCCTTCACCGCCTCCACCTTGGCCGGCAGGGGGACGGCTCCGTGCCTGGTGACACGGTGCCCCAGAAAATCGATTATGGCGGGGCCGAACCGGCACTTTGCGGGGTTCACAATCGGGCCATGCTGGCCCAGGCGTTCGAAGAGCGTGCGGAAGTGGCGTAGGTGCTCTTCGCGGGATGCGCTGGCGACGAGGATATCATCCAGGTAGACGTAGACAAAATCCAAGTCGCGCAGGACGCTGTCCATCAGTCGCTGGAACGCCTGAGCCGCATTCTTCAGACCGAAGGGCATGCGCAGGAACTCGAAGAGTCCGAATGGCGTGATGACCGCCATCTTCGGGACGTCCTCCGGCCTGACGGGGACCTGATGGTAGCCGCGTATGAGGTCCACCTTCGAGAAGAAGGACATGCCCGCCAAACGGGCAGAAAAGTCCTGAATGTGGGGGACGGGGTAGCGGTCGGGAGTCGTGGCGTCATTGAGACGGCGATAGTCCCCGCACGGTCGCCATCCCCCGCCGGGCTTCGGCACGATGTGCAGCGGCGACGCCCAAGCACTCTCTGAGCGCCGAATGATGCCGAGTCGCTCCAGGGTAGCGAACGCCGCTTTTGCCACCGCCAGCTTCGTCGGCTCGAGACGGCGTGCCCAGGCTTAGACCGGTGGCCCGACGGTGGGGATGTGATGGGCCACCCCTTGCTTGACGGCCCCCGCCGAGAAGGTGGGCCGCGTGAGGGCCGGGAAGCCGGCGAGGAGGCGGGTGAATGCGTCCGCTGCCGGAAGCGTACAGACCAACGTGGCCGGAACCAAACCGTTCGGCAAGCCGCTCGTTGAGCTGCTCGACGAGCTGGGCAACGCACAGGCGAGCGAGCTGAACGTCTCGGCCTGGACAAGACGTCTGCGCTTGACGTCGACCAGGAGCCCATTAGCGCACAGGAAGTCCGCGCCAAGCAGTGCCATGGGCACGTCGGCGGTGACGAACGTCCATCGGAAAACCTGCCCTCCGAACCGCAGAGAGAGGCAGCGTTTTCCGTACGTACGGATGGGCGTCCCGTTCGCGGCAAGCAGCGTGGGGCCCCCACCCGCGGCGTGCTTGTCTGACGTGCCGGCGGGAACGACACTCACCTGCGCTCCCGTGTCGCACAGGTAACGGCGCCCAGAGAAGGTGTCCGTTATGAACAGCAGGCTGCTCGAACGGCCGGCGCTCATCGCCACTATTGAGTGCCGGCCCGGGCGTTTCCCGACCTGTTGAAGGAGCATGGCGGATGACACTGCCGAGCTTCGTGGCCGAACTTGGCGTGGAACCAGCACCAGGTGGTGGAGCTGGAGGAGCGCGGCTGGCTCCGCCAGGCCGGTGGAGTTGGCGGGTTTCCCCGCGGTGGCGGTTTTCGCCGCGGCGGTGGGCGGGGCGTGGCGGCGGTCACGAGGTGCGTATCAGCATGCTGCGTATGCTGTATAAGCTGATGCTGTGGATCAGCAGCATCAGCAGCATCAGCAGCATCAGCCTCGAGGGCCGTGACGGCCACGCCGACTCTCGCCTGCGTGTCCGAAGCGGCGAAGTACCTGTCCGCCTCGGCTGCCAATGCTCGGGGTTCCGTTAGCCCGGTCCCGGCCAACGCGAGGCGAACCTGCGCTGGAAGTTGGCGACGGAAAAGCGCCCGGAATAGAGAACCGGGGGCTTCGTCGCCCAACAGTGACAGCATATGGTCCATTCGGACCGACGGGCACGTGTCACCGAGCTCGGGGAGATCCAGGAGGCGGTCGGCCCGTGCGTCGTCCGTGAGGCCGAACGTGGCTAGGAGTAGCCGCTTGAGTGCCTCGTACTTGTGGCCGTCCGGTGGGTGGCGAAGGACGGACACAACTCGAGCGGCCGTGCCGGGCCCAAGGGAGGCGACGACGTGGCAATAGCGCGTGTCATCGCCGGTGAGGCACCGAAGCTGAAATTGGGCTTCGGCCTGGACGAACCAGACTTCGGCCTGAGCCTCCCAAAATTCGGGAAGTTTGATGAAGTTGGCCATGGCAATGGCGTCGCGTGTGGAAGGATCGCTCCGGCAGATCCAACATCGAGGGGGTCACCAGTAAAGCGCGGCGTTACGCGCGCTGCTTGTGAGCAAGGAGGAAGCGGACAAGCGGTAACTTATAAGCGTCTTTATTTCAGGAGCTCACTGTAACACTGGCGCGCTCCGGGCTGCGCGCCCGGTGTATATCATGAGGCCACGCCTACCCCTCGGGCGTGGCCACCGCCCACTTGGTGCGCGGAATGATGTCACCACGCCAGTGGGCTTTTGTGTCCGCCACACCACCATGATTATGAGATATTGTATGTTGCATGAGGCACTGCTTTCACGTCCTCAACCGCCTCGACCATTGTCTAAGAGCTCAATACCCCATCGACCCGTGCTCAATGAAAACATCTCCAGTGATGGTGGCATTCACCGACATAGTAGCTCGCAATTCTACGCACTCACCATTCTAGGCACTCGCTTTTCTCCTGATGGACATGGAAGTGGAAGAGCAACTTGCAACCGTCAGGAACTGTTTGAGCATCCAAACGAGATTCGTGCTGAAGAATACTGTGGAATTGACTGGCTGCTTCAGTATCGGGTAGAAATGGTCGATGAAGTGATCACCGCCGTCCAGACATACTTGCGGGCACAGGGTCATCAGTATCACGATTTGGTGGAGTTTTACGAGTGCAAGCAGGTGGAAGGTGAGACTTTTGACTCATTCCTATGTGCACTCCGGGGAATCGCAGTGAACTGTGACCTTGACAAGATAACTGTCGATCGCCATTTCATCGTTCGGATTATCACCCAGGATTCCCATCCGGACATCTGTCAGAAACTGTTTGCAATGCCGGACCTCGACCTTAAAACAACAATTGCTGGCAAGAGGAAGCAGGTAAAAAGGCTGACGTGATGTTTCTGGGACTCACGGGACGAACTCGAAATCTGTTGTCAGGACCACCCCAATTCAGCAAGCCAGCGGTGTATCGACCTACACGTGACAGCCGTCATTGTGACACGTGTGGTGGCAATCCACACTTCGACTTGGCCAAGTGCCCTGCAAAAGGCAAGAAGTGTCAGGAATGCGGTATTTTTGGACATTTTGAAAAAGTTTGCCGAAAATCCAAACCACGGGGACAACAACGTCCAAATCAGGCATTCGTCATGTGGTGCTGGTAGCAGGTACCACACAGGTTAGCCTGGACAGCACACTGCGTATTCAGATCACCGGCTTAGATTTTGATGACGACCCATCAGACAAGTGACTTTTCTACCCGATACTGGAGCAGAAGTCACTGTTATTGGTCTTACGCATCTGACACTGCCGGATATCGACATGGATAATCTGGGCGATGTACCTGGTGATGTGAGAGTTACAGGTGCAGACGGCGTCTCGATTCAGTGCCTGGATACAATCCACACGATCTTTCACACACATGGCGTGTCAACTTTGGAGACGATGTACATGTGCAATGGCGTGCAGATGGCATGTTTAGCTTATTAGTGGCTACAAGACCTACATTGGTGTTTGTGCAAGAAGCAGACAACCAGTACAACCACGCATTCTGTACGGGTCCTGGACGTCAACCCAGATACTGATACATCACTGGAGCTATGGAACTAGGTCACAGCAGATCTCGTGGCTGAATCCAGCAGGGTTCGATGTCCCATGCCCCACAACAGATGACCGATGGTGCACCGATGATGATTAATCTCCACAACGATGTGGTGCCATTCCAGCTACGAAAGGCACGGCCAATCCCACTCGACTGGAGAGACCAGGTAAAATCCGATTTGGATAACATGTACAACAAAGGCATCATTTCACCGATGGGCAGTGAACCATCAGGGTGGTGCCATCCCCTTGTCATCACACCCAAGGCTAATGGGAAGATTCGGATGTGGGTCCGTTTCCATAATCTTAACCGTAAAGTCGAGCGATCCATGCACCCTATGACAACACCAACAGAAGAAATATCATCTCCGCTTCCAGATTCTTCGGAATGGCTGACGTGACTCACGGTTACTTGGAACCCACCCCTCCCCCTAGAAAAGAGCCAGTTCACTGCACTCATCATCACACCATCAGGTAGATACAAATACCTATGGCCCCCATGGGATTAAATGGGTAGACCATTAAATTAAATGGAGAGTGGTGACAAATATTGCTACCATGGCAATATCACCCTGGACGGTCTATGCAACACTGTCAAAGTGGTCGACGACATCATGATGTTTGAACATTTGTTTTCTGAACACGTACATCAGGTACGACGGTTCTTGATGCGTGTCGCATGCGTGGGATCACATTGAATCCTGAGAAATTGCAGATTGCTCAGGCCCAGGTGAAGATCTTCGGATGTGTTGCCGGATGGAATGGTATTGCTTCAGATCCTAATAAGCTGACTGAGCTCCCTAATTTCCCTACTCCAACCAACATGACAGATCTTCGCTCATTTCTTGGCATAGTTCACTGGCTGGACGATTTTTCAGCAGACAATGCCAGTGCATCAGAACCACAACGTGGACTGCTCAAGAATGGAGCTGTTTTCGATTGGACTGCTGAGCATGACAAGGCATTCAACGACATGAAAAACATTATCGTGTCACCATGGATCATGGCCCATTTTGATCCAAAGTTACCCACTGTGCTTAAAACGGATGCAACACGGTTACATGTTCTCGGTTTTACTCTGTTGCAGTTACATGATGAGCGTCATAGATTGGTCCAGTGTGGATCACGTCACCTTTCAGACACGAAATCCAGGTATGCAATTATTGAACTCGAAGCATTGGGCTTGGACTACATCAAAATGTAAGCAATACCTCATGGGACTTTCGTCGTTCAACCTTGCTGTGGACTATAGACCCCTGGTGCCGATCTTCAACTCATATACGATGGATGCTATTGAGAACCCTCGCCTGGAATACAGTGGGAAAACGGACACCGTACAACTTCACCACCACTTGGCGGAGAGGCACAGAGCACGTGCTTCCGGACGCACTTTCACGTCATCCAGTGGATGAACCATAACCTCAGGATCTCTTAGCATAATTGGAGTTTTCCATTCCTCACATTGTCGCCTCTGCTACATGACAAATTGACGGTCGTCCATCTGGGCATCCCTTTCGAGATCCCATCCTTGAGAAGCTTTGGAAAGTTGCTCACCACAAAACGTCATTTAGTCATTGGAGTCATTGACCCTCGTGTTGAGAAATTCTGCAGTATTTGCAACGATCTATCAGTGGACAACGGTCTCGTGCTGTTCAGAGCCCGCATCATTGTGCCCGTTGAGACGTAGTCAATCGTTGGAACGCTTTACACCACGGAATTGAACATATGAAGACGCGGTCCTGTCAGCTCGTGTACTGGCCGAACATAAATAACGACATTGTCCACATCACCTGTTCTTGCACCAAATACCAGGAGAGGCTTCACAGCAAGGGGAACCTCTGATGAGGAATCCATCTACCCGTGTGTTTGAGGATGTATTCGTTGATTTCTTCACACACACTGACCTTGATTACCTTGTGTACACCGACCTTTTGTCGGGCCGGCCTCATGTATACCTGTTTAACACACATGCCCCGACACGGTTGCTAATTTGCGCTTCACGCAGTTTCTTTGTAGAGCTCGATGTTCCTGTGAGTTTGCGCACTGATGCTGCTCCACAATTCTGTTCATGGAAATCGGCCCAATTTATTTGACGGTTGGGGTGTAACCCATCACCCATCATCACCATATTGGCCAAGTTCAAAACAGGTATGCAGAGGAGGCCGTGGAAGATATAAAAACGTCAATTCCCAAGACGGCCAAAAATAATAATACTGACGATGATGAGTTCTGTCTTGGATTGCTGGAGTGGCGTAACACTCGTGTCGGATGCCGTTCACCTGCCCAATTTTTATTTGGTAAACCTACATGTACTGCTGTACCTGGTCACCACCATGCATTTGCACCTGAGTGGCAGACAGCAGCGGATGAAGCCGAACAGCAGCATCAACAATCCGTCGACAGGTTAAGTGGCATCATGACAAACATGCGAAGTGTTTGAAACCTCGTTATTGGTTCACAGGTAATTGTTCAAAATCCCATCAATAGAAATTGGGATTCTGCCGGGAAAGTAGTTGGAAAGGGGGGTTATCTCATCAAAACTGCTTCTGGTTCAGTTATGTAGAGGAACCGACATTCCCTACGCATGTATTACCCTCCTGCTTATGTGAACCAAGACAATGGTCAACCTAAAAAGTAAACAGATGTTACCCCACTACTGATAATTGGTGGGAGATAAAGGAAAAACGCTGTGTAGATTCGATCTGTGAAATTGTACTCCACCTTCCAATTACCTATGATGTGACGTGTACCCTGGTGAAAGGGAGGTGTGATGTGGACCTGACTATTGTGATGTGGAACTGAGTATGGACCCAACTATGGTTAGAATAACGGGCTATTCTGTGATGGAAGAGGGCAAGCTGTGATTCTTCTTCTTCTTTTTCCACTCGCTCTCTGTTTCCACATGTACCGCACTATGGAGTGGAAATAAACGACCTCTGGTTTATATATCTTGCCACGAGTTATGAACATAACAGTCTCTAAACCTGCGTGCTTTCAAGGGCAAAACAAGCAAACTCTGCCAGTATTTTGGCGGGCCAAAAAAAGGCATGGGTTTGTAACAGCTGCCATCTTGAAAGATTGGTTCCACAACTGTACCGTTCCTCGGGTAGAGAGGTAGAAAGCTGGCAGTAAATAATCTCTCCTTCAAGGTCCTCCCGCTAGTAGAAAACGCCCTGGCCACCCCGAGGTGCTGATGGTGGCCCATTCCAATGTCGTAGTCATCTTCCTGTCACCCATCACCACCTCCCTGAGCCAACCATTCAACCAAGGGGTGATTTCAAGGTTTAAAACATACTACACCCACCGCACCTTCCATCGCATCTTAGATGCTATGGAGCCCGATTCTGAAATGAATGGCAGGAAATGCTGGAAGTATTTCAACATAGCACACTGTATTAGCACCATCAAGGACTCTCTGGACAAAGTCAAAGCCTCTGGCACCATCAACGCTTCTTGGCAAAATCTATGGCCACAGGCAGTCAATGACTTCAGAGGCTTTCCCGATACCACAGAAGAGAAGTGGACAATTGCTGGGTTAGGAGTTGGACGCCATCATCGAGGGAGAGGGCAGTGAAGATGCGCAAGAGGTAGCGATGCCCAACCTGACTGTCATGTTCCTGACCAAGGTGCTGCAGGATATGAGGTCAGTCGCTGACAGGTTGCAAGATGCTGACCCAGTGATGGGGCGGTACATGTACTCCGGTTCAAGAGAGGGTTGGATAATGTTTGGCAGCCATACAAAGAGCTGCACAGAAAGGTGCAGCACTCAGCGAAACAGATATTGATCACCCATTTTTTTCACTCCAGCACTTCAACACATCCCCTTCGATGCACAAATCATCAGAACCCTCAACTGCATCCTCTTCAGCGTCCTCACCTGCATACCCTTCGATGCACAAATCATCAGAACCCTCAACTGCATCCTCTTCAGCGTCCTCACCTGCATACCCTTTGATGCACAAATCATCATAACCCTCAACTGCGTCCTCTTCAGTGCCCTCACCTGCACAACCTTCAGTGCATGACTCATCAGAACCCTCAACAGCATCCTCTTCAGCGTCCTCACCTGCATACCCTTCAGTGCATGAATCATCAGAGTCCTCATCTGCATCCTCTTCAGCGTCCTCACCTGCATACCCTTCAGTGCATGACTCATCAGAACCCTCAACTGCGTCCTCTTCAGCATCCTCACCTGCATACCCTTCAGTGCATGAATCATCAGAACCCTCAACTGCATCCTCTTCAGCGTCCTCACCTGCATACCCTTCAGTGCATGACTCATCAGAACCCTCAACTGCGTCCTCTTCAGCGTCCTTACTGCATACCCTTCAGTGCATGACTCATCAGAACCCTCAACTGCATCCTCTTCAGCACCCTAACCTGCATACCCTTCAGTGCATGACTCATCAGAACCCTCAACAGCGCCCTCTTCAGCGCCCTCACCTGTACACCCTTCAGTGCATGAATCATCAGAACCCTCAACAGCGTCCTCTTCAGCGCCCTAACCTGCATACCCTTCAGTGCATGACTCATCAAAACCCTCAACTGCGTCCTCTCCAGCATCCTCACCTGCATACCCTTCAGTGCATGACTCATCAGAACCCTCAACTGCGTCCTCTTCAGCGTCCTTACTGCATACCCTTCAGTGCATGACTCATCAGAACCCTCAACTGCATCCTCTTCAGCACCCTAACCTGCATACCCTTCAGTGCATGACTCATCAGAACCCTCAACAGCATCCTCTTCAGCGCCCTCACCTGTACACCCTTCAGTTTATGACTCATCACAACCCTCAACAGCGTCCTCTTCAGCGTCCTCACCTGCATACCCTTCAGTGCATGACTCATCAAACCCTCAACTGCGTCCTCTCCAGCATCCTCACCTGCATACCCTTCAGTGCATGACTCATCAGAACCCTCAACTGCGTCCTGTTCAGAGGTGTTCACCAAGTTCACTGTATTCTAAATGATAATAATAATAATAATCATCATCAAAAGACACATTGAAAATGTATCTTAAAAAAAAATTGGAAACAGTACCAGCTATTGTTGTTGTTTTTTTCAAATTTGTAAGCATTTTAATGAAAGTGTAATCATGTGCATTCGTGTTCGTAAAATTTTAAAGTTTTCCCTTGTAAATCACCTATGCCGGAAACCCTTCCCCCCTTTTTCCATTTAAACAATGCCCCGACATTCGCGGATAAGACATTTGCGGCATTTTTCAGAAACGTATCCCCCGCGAATGTCAGGGTCTTGTGTACTTTGTAGATAACTATACCAGTTTCTCCATGTGTTGATATGCATTACCCCAGGGTCTCCAAAATCCGTCACTACCTTAAGGGCAAACGTTTCAATTTTTTTCTGATGTAGTGTTATTGTCGTGTTATTGTATAATATAATTTGTCTTTGTCCAGCCTGAGGTTTATGTACAATCTCCATGAAGAGCCTTCAATCAATGTAAAATCCATTAATAAAAAATACCAAATAGTGAAGATTAACTACCAGATCAAAGCAAAGTCCATGTTACCCTGAACATGATGTGAATGTGAAGTTTCTGATTTATTTGTTTAATGGCCATGCTCATTGTATGCTTACCAATACACCTCACAGACAGCACAACGCCAAGGAGGATGTGATGGAACATCACTGAGGATTTGTCCCTGTACAGAAAACATCAGGCATTCGACGAGCAAGGAAGATACATTATATAGAATCATATTTTATTCACAATAAGTGTTATTGTGACGACATTTAAAAGGATATTTTGTCCATATCTCGACTCATGGACAAGTGAGCGTATGCAGGGTATGAAGGTAGTAAACTGATAGCGAGACAACGTTTAGTCGCAACAACCAAAAAAGCAAGGTGTAGTTGAAGCAATGTCTTCAGTGTTGGTTAATCTTGCTATAATTCATCAAATGTCCATTCGTCTGTCTGTCTGTCTGTTCGAAGGTACCGTAAAAACTGCTTAACCGATCTCAACGATATTTTGGGTGGATAATCCTGGGATCTCCAGGAGTAAAATAGGGTATTTAGTTTTCCCAATTTCAGCTTTAGTCTCCAGCATTCTCAGGTTTGGACTCACGCATAACATTCGCGTTCGCATAACATTCATTGTTCTCATTGTGACGATGTTGTTTTCCCGGGTGCCACACAAACGGCTGCACCAATCGCTGCACGGACTCGATCGGACTCGGTGACCTCGGACAAAGACCTTTTATAAGGACACGGGTTGAATCCCTGCTCGAGAGAATTCTAACCCATTTCAACTGAAGGAAACACGTATCGGGAGTACATACGGCATAGCGATTGTGAACACGATTAGTTTAATCTCCACATGAGAGAATTCCACATAGCTATTTGGGCGGTGAATATGCTAACAGATCGCTGTCTCCATCGATCTTGCTAAGGCCGTAACAGCTATCGGCTCAAAATCCTTTTAACTGTTGATTTGGAAGTTTTTACAATGAAGGAAACACGTATCTGGAGTACATATGACATCGGGAGGACTAACTGCACGCGTCTTCAGTATCAAGCTTAAATCTGTCATGGCGGATCTGAAGAGCGGAATGCTTGGAGAAGTGGTGAGCTACTTCGGCAAGAAGGAGGATCAGAAACGTGGACTCCCACACTGCCACATCCTGCTGATACTTGCTCCCGCATGAGGTTATTTTCCCGGGTGCCGCACAAACCTCTGCACCGATCGAGATTTAACGGATGTTTATATAAATCGTTTAAAAGAAAAAAAAGCCTTCAATTTCTGATATTTAGCCTTTTCATTTGTCCTCCCAATTGAAGCCCCGCCCATAGGGCGGGTACCGTTGTTAGTAATTATTAATTCAAGTACACCTTGCTATGTAGATAGGGGGCACCTCCGGGACACAAAGGTGATCCCGGGGGAGGAGGTTGTTTCACAGCACCACTTGGTTGTCTGCGACATAAGGGTGAAAGGTGTGAGGAGAGGTCAGCGGGTGAAGTACCAACCGAGAATGAAGGTGTGGAGGTTGAAAGAGGTGACAGTGAGGGAGGCATTAAAAGAGAGGCTGAGTATGGTAGAGGATGATGTGGTTGAGCTTGAAAGTGGTTGGATGTCAATGAAAGATAGTCTGTTGGTAGCCGTTGGTGAGGTATGTGGATGGACTAAAGGACCACTGAGGCACTCGGAAACATGGTGGTGGGATGATGAAGTTGGAAAGAGGATTGACGAGAAGACAAAGAAGTTCAAGGATTGGCAGAAGGTGAAAGGTACGGGGGCAGAAAAGGCAGAACATGAAAGTTATAAGGCAGCCAAGAAGGCTGCAAAGAAAGAGGTAGCATAGGCGCAGGAGGCATGTAGGGTCAGAGAGTGGTATTCAGGATTGCAAAGTAGACAGCGAAAGAGAGGTGTGATGTGATGGGGGTGAGTTGCTTAAAGGATGAAGTGGGACAAATCGTTGTGGACCCAGATGGAATTAAAGAAAGATGGAAGAGACATATGGAAATGCTGTTGAATGCAGAGAATGAATGGGACGGCAACATCGAGAGTAACCCAGTTTTATGACCAGCAGAGAAGATAACTGAGAAGGAAGTTGAGGAAGCAATAAAAGCAATGAAGAGTAGAAAAGCAGGAGGGCTGACGGCAGTTGTGGGAGATATGTTGAAGGCAGCAGTAAGTTGGGGTGTGAAGAGAATGACAGAGATCTGTAATCTGGTGGTGAAAGAAGGCCGCATTCCAGTGGATTGGGAACTGATTACCCTCATCCTTCTTTACAAGGGGAAAGGTGACCCTCTGGACTGTGGCTCGTATCGAGCGATAAAGTTATTGGAGCATGGAATGAAGGTATTGGAAAGGGTGTTGGAGAGGAGGATAAGGAAGAAAGTGAAGATCGACGAAATGCAGTTTGGATTTATGCCAGGAAGAGGAACGACAGACGCACTTTTTATTGTGAGGCAGTTGCAGGAGATGTACATGGAGAAGAGGAAGAAGTTGTTTATTGGGTTTGTTGATCTGGAGAAAGCGTTTTATAGGGTTCCACGCGAAGTAGTGACATGTGCATTGAGGAAGTTAGGAGTGGAGGAATGGTTGATTAGAGTAGTGATTGCAATTTCTGAGAGAGCGCGCACAGCTGCAAGGACGAAGGACGGGAACAGTGGTGAGTTTGAGGTGAAGGTGGGAGTGCATCAGGTTTCGGTACTAAGCCCACTACTATTTGTAGCTGTGATGGATGTGCTGGCTCGGAATGTAAAGGAGGGTTTACCGTGGGAGTTTTTTTATGCAGATGATCTGGTGTTGATTGGGGAGAGTATGGATGAACAGAAGGAGAAGATGAACAAGTGGAAGGAATGTATGGAGACAAAAGGTCTGAAGGTGAATATCGGAAAAAACGAAGGTGATGGCAAGTGGTAAAGCATGTGGTGAGATGGAAAGAACTGGGAAGTGGCCATGGTGGCCATGGTGTGCAGGAAGGGTGTCGGAGTGAACTCCATTCAATGTACAATGTGCGCTGAGTGGGTTCATCAAAAATGTAGTGGTCTGAGAGGGTCATTAACCAGGGTGGCAGCTACATTCAAGTGTAAGGTGTGCACAGAGGTAGCTGCAGATGGAGGAAATGTTGAGTTTGGATCTTGGAGACGGCGTGAAGCTGGAAGGTGTGAAAACATTTTGCTACCTCGGAGACACGCTGAATGGAGAAGGTGGATCAGACTCGGCAACGGTTGCTGGAGTGAGATGTGCGTGGAAGAAGTTTCGGGAACTGAGAGGCGTGCTGATGAGGAGGGGCGTGTCGTTGAAGCTGAAGGGAATGGTGTATGCTGCATGTGTGAGAAGTGTTATTATTTATGGGAGTGAGGCATGGGTAATGAACGTAGAGCAGCAACGAAGGCTGGAAAGGGTGGAAATGCGAATGGTTCGTTGGATGTGTGGAGTATCGTTGAGAGAGGAAGACAAATGATAAATTGTAAAAGATGATGGGAATAGAGCCTGTGATTGATGCTGTGAAGAGAAACAGGTTGAGATGGTTTGGTCATGTGTTGAGGAAGGATGAAAGTGCCTGGTTGAGAAGAGTGATGGAAATGAATGTAGAAGGAAGTAGAGGACGGGGAAGACCGAGAAAGACTTGGCTGAAGATGGTGGAAGAAGAAATGCGGGCAAGGGGGTTAACAAGGGGAGATGCAGAAAATAGGGCAAAATGAAGAAGATTGTCATGGGGACCGTAAGGCTAACCCCCGCTCTAGCAGGGAAAATGGCCTTAAAATGCCTGTTGCCGTTGTGTTGTACAATGTACACCTTGCTATGTGGGAAGTAAGGGAAATAATGAAAAGGAAAAGGGGAGAGAGAGGAGGGGAGGAAACACTGCTACCTGCAAGTAAGAGGGTTATGTTAGTTAGGATTAATAAGGGTTTATTGTTAGTGAGGAGGGATGGGATTTATGATTTTAAAATTAACAAAATGTTTGTTGAAGTTGTTAAAATCAGAAGCAAAAAGTGGACACAATAAGCAAAACAACAAACAAACAATAAATATGTCGTTCGTAGCACAATACTTCCGAAATCCCTAAAACAAGTTCTTGGCTTTTGGCCTATGTTGACCTAAAATATTTGGTGGTTGAATTCAGTGATCTGATATGCAAATCCTCTTCAAATTTCAAGTGAACCGGATGAAAATTGAGGATTTTAGAAATTTGACAAAGTTGTTGACATTTGGCCTATTTTGACCTCAAAATCAATAGGCTTCTTCCTTATGACCAAATCTAACATTTGGTGAAGTAAAGATCGGTTTAAAATTATGACCTGTAAGCAGTTGATATACAGACAGACAGTCAGACAGAATAAGGCACAAAACCAAGCAATATACTTGAAAAATCTTCGATTTCCGCAATTAACAAGAAAAGATAAGAGAGACGATGGAGTGGTGGGGTAAGGTAGAGGAACCTACAAGTAGGACGGTTGAGGTAGGAATTGGGTTAATGGGGTTAGCAAAAACACTGTTAGAAATGGAATTTGTAACTAAAACTACTAAGCATAGTTGATCAAAATGGAAACTTCAAGTGAGATCCTCAATCGATGTTTTGTGAAACACAACGTTACAGGAGTCACACGTTACCTGTAATTGTATTAATGAAAATGAGTACCTGTAATCCCATGTTACAACCCGAACCCGATTGCAGGTACTCGTGTTTTATATGTTACTCTTAGGATTACATATGGTGGAGGAAAGTAGAAATATCAGACAACACGGACACAGCAAATAGAGCAAAAGTGACAACTCAACACAAGGAAGTGAAGATCGTCAGCAGAACCTTGTAAGGCCCTTCCATGTTTGCCATTTTTAAAAACCAGACATACTCGTCGTTATACTTCCTAATACCACGTTCCATTACCAATTTCCATTATGGAGTAAAACAGTGATATTATGGAGTAAACATTCCGATATATCCGATAAAAAATTAAGATCTGGATACAAAAGTCAAATTTCTTTTTAACCCTGTCTTTAGGAAGGAAAACGCACCTTCCACAACTTAAACCACGTCCACAACTGGCTATAAACCCAAAGAAAAAGAAAGTAAGTTAGCAGGTGTCATGTGTTCTCCTTGCTATGTCCGTTCATCCAGAAACTTCCATTTTTTTTACACCATGTGATCAAAATTCACTTGCTGGAGGTCCTTGACATTTTTATGGATTTGGTGGCCAATGCCATTTTGAGAGAGATAAATTGATGCGTTTCATTTGCCTCAAAATGTATCCCCCACTGGGAAGCACAAATAAATTAAAATAATATATAATTTATTAGATTACCTGACTAAGTTTACCAAAACAACAAATTCAGGTTATATTCATCAGTTCCGAACGAAAGTATCAATTTTCAGACACAACCTGTTCTTCCTCAATGACCGGTGTTGTTTAAACTAGAAAGGTGAATATTGATAAGATATCAATATATTTAGACCTATAAATTTGAATCCCTATTCTGTACAAGGGAGAGAATTTGAAAAATGTACAGGTATGATTTATAATTTGTCGAGCCTCTTGGGTTGATGTGGGAGTAAGAACTCGGGAGGGTGTTGGCAGGACCCATCTCCATCTTCAAGCACTATTTAGACCACTATGTTGAATTGTTGAATTGCAAAAGTATTTAAAAATAAATAATAAAAGTTTTATTATTAAAAAGCAGGGTTTCCCAGGTAATTTGGAAATTGTCTTCCATATCAATCAGCTTTTAAACATTTAGACAAACGACTTTCTTTTTCACCACACTTGATATTTTCCTCTTCTGACCTTTAATTTGTTTATTTTTTAAATCGAATTTGGATTTCTACGTTTGTTTTGTTAAATTTTCTCTCCAAACATACAAGTAGATTTTAAATTAGCACCTTTAAATAAACGAGAAGTTTCGCGATTTATCTGGTGTTGCACTTACGTACATGAAGAATGAATGGTCCCGTGGAGAATTAATACTTTTAGAATCACTGACCCTATGCACCGGCACGAATGAAAATGTGAAAATGTTCTTTTCTACTTATGACGGAGCAAAATCGTGCAAATATAATTGAACGAAAAACTATTTCAAAGGAAACGGTGTTCGGTTTTCAACAAAAAATACTCTTGTTCAGTTGAAGTGCAGAAACTAGACCATTGAAGTTTGTTATATATCGATATAAAAATCACCTTATTCTGTTAGTTTGTTTGTGTCTGTTTTTCCGACAATTTTCTCTGAAACTACTTGAACAGGGACCATAAAACTCACACCATTATCCACGCGAAGCAAAAAGCGGGGTCAAGCAATATGTCTGTCCGTCGAATTGTATTAATGACGGATAATTGTATTAATCGTATTAATCTGTAACTTACAAAAAGCAAATTAATTAACTCTTAATCGATTAATTGATTAATCAATAAATCAAAATTAGCCTTCACAGCCAAATCACTTTGTCATTGTCATGTCCAAATATCAGCTTCCGACCTCAAAAGGTGCCTGAGATGTTGCACAGATGAGAAAGAAAATAAATAAGTTCTTAATTAATCGATAATAATTATGTAATTGATCAAATAATTAATCAATCAAAAAACAAAAAACACAGTTTTTGCAAAAGCACTTACTCATTACTGTGCCGAAATTTCTGCTTCCGAGCTCAAACGAACGGCTAAGATATCGCCCGGAAAACCAAGAAAGCAAGAAAACAAACAACCAGAGTGAAAACTGATTACTCCCTTTCAGCGTGCGTCATTGCCGAGCCCCCTTCGGTGCCCAGCAATGACGTTATGCAGCACCTGGAGATGGCATAGGAAAGGAGCGGTGAACAATAAGTAGGTGAATGTGTGGTTATTGGTGAATATGTCGGTGAATGTGTGGTTATTGGTGAATAAGTCGGTGAATGTGTGGTTATTGGTGAATAAGTAGGTGAATGTGTGGTTCATGGTGAATAAGTAGGTGAATGTGTGGTTATTGGTGAATAAGTAGGTGAATGTGTGGTTATTGGTGAATAAGTAGGTGAATGTGTGGGTCATGGTGAATAAGAAGGTGAATGTGTGGTTCTTGGTGAATAAGTAGGTGAATGTGTGGTTCATGGTGAATAAGTAGGTGAATGTGTGGTTATTGGTGAATAAGTAGGTGAATGTGTGGTTATTGGTGAATAAGTCGGTGAATGTGTGGTTATTGGTGAATAAGTAGGTGAATGTGTGGTTATTGGTGAATAAGTAGGTGAATGTTTGGTTCATGTTGAGTATTCATGAAGAATAAAATCAAACGGACGAACCTGAGATATGAACATGACATTCACCTCGCACCACAATCATTTTTAACGTAGAGCAAACTATGACGTCATACAATTATAACAAGTAACGGTACTCGAACCGGTAACAAAACCATCCTCAGATGACAAGGTAAATGCAGACAGGTAAGAGCTTACCTTCGGATTGGAACCTTTTCATGGTGCACGTCTACCCTCTTGTTTCATGTGAAGACCTTTTAGGGGACGGAGGGCGTTGGGGGAACGGACATGGAATGTATTGTGGTTATACACAGGTAGTCACCACAAACCTGTTTGGGAATGGAAACAACCTCCATCACCACAATTGGGCTCTGTTATCGGCGATAAGACTTTACACTCGTCACACCATGTTTACCATTCTTGTTACAGCAGCACGTACCATGGAATGTTTATTTCATTAATTTCTTATTTTACAACTTCAAAGTCAATGGTGAAGGAAATCTTAAATGTGTAATAGAAACAGGTAAAGGTGATTAATAGATGATTAAAATGAAGATCAGTATCCAATGTTGAGGAATCATTTCATTTTTAACGCCATTTTTTTCGCTGTTTCCGCTCCTTCGTTTTTGTTCTGCTTTTTCCATTTAGTGCGGTATAAATTGACATGAAAATAGCCGAACCCGGATATTTTCGATAATAACCGTTTTTGGTGCTAAGTGCTTTTATATGATTGTCGAGTATCTGCAGAAATGAATTATCATACATTGACAGATGGGGACCCTTGTTTTTTATTCGGTCAAAGTATATGATCTGTTACAAAAGTGTAAATAATGAGTTTTCCAAGTTTAGATGATAATGATTCACAAATACAGATTATAAAATAATAGAATAGACTAGAACTGCACTCAGTGGAGAGCATACCCCCACCTGGTTGGCCATATCACTTAATGGTGAAGAATCACTTAAAAATTCTACTAGCTGGATCTGGATCAGAATCTTCACCAAAATTGAATCAATTCTTCCTTGTCACAAACACAACGTCCAAATCCGTCCGTAACTTTTTGAGATATCTCGCTATGTATCGTTTTTGGCCCTATCTCTCAATAGCGAAGAATCACTTGTAAAAATTAAATAATTCTCATATCCGAATCCATATTCAGATATTCACCAAAATCGAATTGTATCTTCCTTGTCACACACACAACATGTCCACAAACTATCGTCCAAATCAGTCCATAACTTTTTGAGATATCCTGCTCCGTATCGTTTTTGGCCTGATCTCATAATGATGAAGCATCACTTAAAAAAATTATACCAACCGGATCCGAATCCGCATTTTCACCAAAATCCAATCAGTTCCTCCTTGTCAAATACGCTACCTCTGACAAATTTCGTCTGAATCCGTCTCCAACTTTTTGAGATATCTTGTTCACAATCAAACAAACAAACAAGAACAGTTACATTCAAAGTACACCCATTGCCCAAATGAGAAAGAAAATAAATAAATGATTACTAATGAAAATAAATCAATAATAATCATGAAAGAATTAAATAATTTATCAATTGGCTAATAGAATACCGAAACAACCACCGTTTCATCCAAATCAAGATCTTTTAAAATAATTAATTAATGAAGTCATTAATCGAATAATTAAGTAATTAATTGATTAATTGATTCATGAATAAATCAAAATTAGCCTTTAATTAATCGATTAATTGATTAATCAATAAATCCAAACCGCCCCCATGCCAAATAAATACATATCCTCCAATGTGGCTTTGCAGGGGTGCCTTCGGTGCCCGGCAATACTACCGTGCAGCTCATAGAGACTGTATTGGGAGGGAGAGGTGTACAATAATTGATTGATTAATTGCACAATTAAAATCAATAAATAATAATTACAAAACATTTCTTTATCAATTGGCTAAAAGCATACCTAAACCACCAGTGCTTCATCCAAAACTGTAATTTTTTGAAAAATAATTTCAGAAGTCATTAATCGAAAAAAAAAAATTGATTTATTAATCAATAAATAATTAATCGATTAATTGATTAATCAATAAATCAAAAATATGCTTTACAGCCACCTCACTTGTTCACTATCATGTCCAATTATTAGCTTCCTAGCTCAAAAGCTGCCTGAGATATTGCCCAGATGAGAAAGAAAACAAATAAATGATTAATAATGAAAAGAAATAAATAATAATCATAAAATAATTAAAGAATTAATCAATTTGCTAATAGAATACCGAAACAACCACCGTTTCATCCGAATCTGTAACTTTAAAAATAATTAATTAATGAAGTCATTAATCGAATAATTAAGTAACTAATTGTTTAATTGATTCATCAATACATCAAAATTAGCCTTTAATTAATCAATTAATTGATTAATCAATAAATCAAAACTGCCCCCATGCCAAATAAATACATATCCCTCCAACGCGGCATTGCCAGGGTGCCTTCGGTGCCCGTCAACACCGCCGTGCAGCTCATAGTAGTCAAGGAGCCCAGAAGGTTTATTCAAGTGAAAAGCACCGGAATGTTTGACCTCATGGGCTGATGGGGTTATCCACCGACATCACAAAAATGCATTGCTGCCGGGACTGACCCGTGGCTTTCCCCCGAAATCACTCAATTAGTGAAGCCATTCCCGAAAAACCTATTTTGCTCAATATCTGGAGAACTGTGCATGATAATATCACGAATAAGGTGTCTATACCTATGTTTACATGGTCAATCATTACACTGACACCCGCATTATTGCTAGAAAATGTATAGTTTTCGAGGTAAATGTTTAGTTCACCCGCTCATTAAGCGACGCCATTACCGAACAACGATATATGGAAAACTTGCAAATGTGCAGTTCACATAATAACTTGATGTCCTCTTGGCATTACAAGTCTTCTCTATCACTTTCGTCACTCTCATCACTGTCCTCACTCCAAGCGTCGAAGGGGTTATATAAGCCCCACCCTTGAACCTTCGCGAACCTCCCAGATCGTTCTCTCTCCGCTCGCTCAAGCCAAACCCCTTCGTGCTGGGTTGGTTGAGCAGGGCCGACTCACTCCTCCTTTCCATCACGAGGTGCGGAGACACGCCTTTCTTCTTCCAACCGACCGCGTGCTCAATGGAGTCCATTTGCGGTGAAAACCATCCAAACCTGAAACTTTGCAGATGGGACCTACTCTTATTTAATTCGGTGCAATGGAGAGTCAAACTATTGGGAAACACAGCCTTAAACTACATAGAATAAGGGAATAACTATTTAATAGGATATATGGTGCCCTGCGTGTATGTTTATGGAATTAACTACGAGGACGACCTTCGACCTTTCTTTACTTACGGAGGGTGACATTTCCACACAACCAACCATAATTCTCACATTCGTTACACTTTCTCAAATTCGTTACAATATGTTACTTCGTCCCTACCTATACGTGTCTGAAGTTCAGAGAAAGCAATGTCATCTTTAGATCACATTTTCTGAGTTAGCATATAATAATAATAATAATAATAATAATAATAATACATTTATTTTATATAGCGCTTTTCAAGAAGCCCAAAGACGCTTTGACAGAGTACAAAAAAACAAGTGCAAAAAGTCAAAAATCAACAGATAAATAATCAAAGCAAAAGGCAGGAGCAGGAGAAGAGATAGTCAGGGGTTAAATGCTGTGGGTTAAATGTTGAATGCAGTGTTGAACAGGTGGGTCTTGAGTGATGTTTTGAATGTGGTGAGTGAGGAGGAGTCTCTGATGGTGTGAGGTAGTGAGTTCCAGAGGGTGGGAGCAGCGATGGAGAAGGCCCTGTCCCCCCAGGATCTGAATTTGGTCTGCATGGGGGGGGGCCGGGGGGGCGAGGGGGCCAGGAGGTTGGTACCAGCAGAGCGGAGGTTGCGGGTGGGAGTGTGTCTGGAGAGGAGGTCATTCAGGTAGGATGGGGCCAGGTTATGGAGGGCTTTGTAGGTCAAGAGGAGGATTTTGTACTGGATTCTCTGGGGGATGGGGAGCCAGTGAAGCTTGTAAAGGACTGGGGTGATGTGGTCACGGGTCCGGGAATGGGTGAGTAGACGGGCAGCGGAGTTCTGAATTTATTGGAGTTTATTGATGATTATTGAGGGTGAACCAAAGAGGAGGCTGTTGCAGTAGTGCAGACGGGAGGTGATGAAGGCGTGGATGAGGGTTTCTGCAGCCGTGGAGGAGAGGGATTGACGGAGACGGGCAATGTTTTTCAGGTGAAAGAAGGCTGTCTTTGTGATCTGTTTAGTGTATTTGTCGAAGGAGAGGGTTTGGTCAAAGATGATGCCAAGATTCCGGTTGTGAGGGGGGGGGGGGGGGTGGATACTGGGAAACCGTCGATGTTGAGGGCAAAGTTATGGGTGGATTTGGTGAGCGTTTTTGGGCCAATGATGATTATTTCAGATTTATCATAGTTTAGTTTGAGGAAGTTGATTTGAAGCCAGGATTTTATTTCAGTGATGCAGTTTGTCAGGATAGAGTGGGTGGCGGTGGATATGGACTTGGTGGAGATGAAAAGCTGGATGTCATCGGCGAAGCAGTGGAATTGGAGACCATGACGGCGGATTAAGTGACCAAGGGGGGACAGGTTCAGGATGAAGAGGAGGGGCCCAATAACTGAACCTTGGGGGACACCTTGGGGGAGGGGAGCAGTGAGGGATTTGCAGTTATTGATGGAAATGAACTGGCGTCTGTCGGAGAGGTATGATTTGATCCAAGAGAGGGCAGTGCCGGTAATGTTAAAGGTGGTTTCAAGTCGGGTGAGGAGGATGGTGTGATTTATGGTGTCAAAGGCGGCGCTGAGGTCGAGGAGGATGAGAATGTTGAGGTTGCCGGCGTCAGAGGAGAGGAGAAGGTCGTTGTTGATTTTGAGGAGAGCAGTTTCAGTACTGTGGTTGGAGCGGAATCCGGATTGGAATGTTTCATACAGGTTATTGGCAGAGAGGTGATGTTTAAGTTGAGTGGCTACAGCGCGTTCCAAAACTTTTGACAGAAAGGGTAGGTTGGAGATGGGTCTGAAGTTGTTTAGGGTGTCAGGGTTGAGTCCAGGTTTTTTCAGAATATACATTCTGATGTATCGTTTCCATGTATTCACAGCTGTAAAATTTGCACGTGCTCTGATTGTAGGTGTTTCAAATATTCGCTTGTCCTGAACAGGTGGTAGTTGTAATAAATCACCAGTTATTATTATGCTCAAACCTGCAAACGATCCATCTTGTTTTCCAAGAATCTGTTCCAACCTTTGATTTATCTTGAAAAACAAATTACTTCCCACCATACTTATTTCATCAAGAATTATTATCTTTACTTGCAAGAAGTCGTTTGCAAGCTTGGCCTCACTTGAAAAGTTCAGAAGTCGTTCAAAGTTTTCACCACCCATCATTTTCAACTTCCAATGGATTGTATCCCCTGATTTCAGGTGCTTGGCTGCAGCAGCTGTTGGTGACATGGCCAATAGGAGCTCCTTGTTTCATGTGTTTCGCCCACAGTGCTTGAATGAGTGTATTGATCAGGTACGTTTTTCCAGTCCTAGGATCACCACTGATGTATAAGCTGAACTGTTGGTCATCTGGCATCTCAATCAAGTCATCAAATATTTTACGTTGTTGCTGATTTTAAGAGTTGATGTTTTGTTTAGCTTTCGTCTTTCTTCAATATTGACTGATTTTCCATCATAAATCCTTGATGTCTTTTTCATAAAATCAAGAATTTCCTCATTTGTTGTTGTTTCTTCTTCAACATATTCACTTGGTTCCTCTACTTCATCATCGTCAGTCATATCAAAATTCTCAAGCTCAACCAAGAGGTCCTTATTTGATTCAAATTCCTTCCGCTTATTATCAACCTCTTCATGAACATCTCGGTATTTACTAACTATGCTGTTATAATCATGTATTTCAGCAACTTCATTTCGGAAAGGACAGAAAAGCATCATTAGTGCCTTCATGTAAGAACTCTCATCATCACTGCTAAGGAAGTATCTTCTGATAGCCCTTCTCTTTCGCTTTCTGAGTGTCCCCATGTTGTTCATTAAGACAAGAATGCCAGCATGTGATTCACATTTTTCATCCTCAACATCAGAATTATCATCTTCCGGAATATTGTCCAAGTTATTGTCTTTCTTGTTACCCCGATTATAAATGTCATAGTCACTTGTGAACTCTGCCAAGGTCAATTTGTCAAGTGATGCTGGCCTGTTTTCATAATACTAGGGCATGCCCGTACTATATATATATCTAAAAGTATATCCCCCCCCTCTATTTACATGCAATGGTTTGGTCCAAAGCGAACGGCTTGCGAGTACGGTGACAATCCCTCCCCTCTATTTACATGAAATGGTTTGGTCCAAAGCGAACGGTTTGCGAGTACGGTGACAATCCCCCCCCCCCTCTATTTACATGAAATGGTTTGGTCCAAAGCGAACGGCTTGCGAGTACGGTGACAATCCCCCCCCCCTCTATTTACATGAAATGGTTTGGTCCAAAGCTAACGGCTTGGCGCTTGCGGAGTTTGGTAAAGAAATCGCCATCGCGTGCACAAATGCGCAGGAAAGCGAATGAATCGCAAATTAGTTTTAATTAGTTTTAAAACATAGTTTAACGCCCGAGCGAGTTTAACGCAATCGCAAATCGCATCGCAAAGCGAAAGAATCGCAAATTAGTTTTAATTAGTTTTAAAACATAGTTTAACGCCAACATAGCGCCAACATAGTTTGCCGACGGGAAATAAATGAATACGCTCTCAAATGTGCCATCCGAGGCAGAGTCTGTTCGCCACGTTCGGCACACGTGATAGCTCGCTGCTCTCTGATTGGTTGAATCGTTTTTTGGGCATAGCTCGGTAACTACTTCTGCGATTAATTTAAAACCTTGAAAAGGCACATCCTCGGGTCCCCAGCAATATACCTGGCAAGTTTCAAGTATATCGGACCGGTAGTTGTCGAGAAACAGCGGTCACAGACAAACATACAAACAAACATACACACAGAGATTAGTGGAATTATAGATAGATTGCACGATATTTGGGTAGAATATGTCGTCATTGTCACCAAGATCTTCAATGTTTGCTTTTAGCAGGCCGTCTCTTTTAGCAGGTGGAGCAGTGTTTATAAACTTCTGTTTCCTTGAGAAGGCACAGATTTTGTATCCAAAAAGACGGTATATGAGTTCCTGGAGTGACACTTCTCTTGTATCATCAAGTACCTTCCCCAGCTTCTTAAGTTTCACATCTTTTGAGTCTCCACTTCGAGATGATTGCTCCTCAATTGCTTGAAGCAACTTGCTTTGTCCAGTCTCGGCTTTCAGTATATACCCACAGCAATACTCTGCAACACTGTAAGGATCACTAACAGCTTGAAAGTCCATATTTGCATTGTCTGTTTCTAATAGGCTTGGATTGAAGTTATTCATGAAAACATCTTGGCATGAGCGTTTGTAAAAAAACTTGTAACTTTCTTTTGGTAACAGTCGACCTTGGAGCCTCTAGGTAGACCTCATATGGCATGCCTAACCTATCCAACGTTTCAGGAAAACTCATGGCTAAGAACTTTGAGCGACATTCAGAACCATAATATGTTTTTCTCAAGATGTATTTCTTTATCTTGGTGGCATTGACTTTAGCTGTCTTTATATTTTCAACAGGTGTATCTTTGGAAAATGCCTCGAGCACTGTTGTCCTCATTATGGGATATTTGGGGAAACCAAAGCGACATACTGGTAAAAGGAGCTCCTCACCTTTCTCTTTTCCATCTAGTGCACCATGACCTTCTGTCTCTTTTATTGTTATTAATTTCCGACCTTTCTTCTCGCAGGTAAAAGTATGGTTATGTGTTTGGTATTTTGCTATTAGATTATTAATACCAGCGTTGTCTGATTTAGTTTCCTTAGTTGTCTTAATTATGCTGTCAATGAAGGTTAGGAAACTCTCTTTTGAGGACTCACTGTTCACATCAACAGCTGGTGGAGGATTACCTGCCTCATCAGCCAACCAGAGCACACAATGGGCATGCGCACTTCCTCTTTGCTGAAATTCAATTCTGTAAAAATAGTCAACTACCTTGTACTTTCCTAAGCTACTAGGTTTCTGTAATGCCTGCAAAAGTGTTCTAAACCTTGCATCGAAATGGTGGACAACATCTGCTGGGTATTTCTTGAGAAGCATATACTTCTGTTTTTTGCTCAAGCCTTCAACTTCCTGGGTTGCCACGTGTTTATTCTTTTCCTTTTCTAATAATGCCTTCATTAGTTCTATCCAGTTGAGCTCATTTGCACTCTTTGTGTAAAAGATATGAGGAGACCCCAATTGACGAAGCATGGCAAAAAGCTTTTTCTTATTCTCTTGGAAATAGGGTGCTGTACCTCTCACATTTTTAAAAGCCTTAAAGCCCAGGTCTGTTATTTCCATGTATGCCCTGTCCATGTCCTTGATAGATTGCTTTGTATATTTAGTTCTATCCATTTTGGTCTTTCTGGAGAATGTTACACGCGATCTCTTTATTTCAAGTGCTTCTTTGACGGGCTAAAATGGCTTAATCGGGCTAAAATGGCTTAATTGGGCTAAAATGGCTTAATCGGGCTAAAATGGCTTAATCGGGCTAAAATGGCTTAATCGGGCCAAAATGGCTTAATCGGGCTAAAATGGCTTAATCGGGCTAAAATGGATTAATCGGGCTAAAATGGATTAATTGGGCTAAAATGGATTAATCGGGCTAAAATGGCTTAATCGGGCTAAAATGGCTTAATCGGGCTAAAATGGCTTAATCGGGCTAAAACGGCTTAATCGGGCTAAAATGGATTAATCGGGCTAAAATGGCTTAATCGGGCTAAAATGGATTAATCGGGCTAAAATGGCTTAATTGGGCTAAAATGGATTAATCGGGCTAAAATGGCTTAATCGGGCTAAAATGGCTTAATCGGGCCAAAATGGCTTAATCGGGCTAAAATGGATTAATCGGGCTAAAATGGCTTAATCGGGCTATAATGGCTTAATCGGGCTAAAATGGCTTAATCGGGCTAAAATGGCTTAATCGGGCTAAAATGGCTTAATCTGGCTAAAATGGCTTAATCGGGCTAAAATGGCTAAAATGGCTTAATCGGGCTAAAATGGCTTAATCAGGCTAAAATGGCTTAATCAGGCTAAAATGGCTTATTCGGGCAAAAATGGCTTAATCAGGCTAAAATGGCTTAATCGGGCTAAAATGGCTTAATCGGGCTAAAATGGCTTAATCGGGCTAAAATGGCTTAATCGGGCTAAAATGGCTTAATCGGTCTAAAATGGCTTAATCGGGCTAAAATGGCTTAATCGGGCTAAAATGACTAAAATGGCTTAATCGGGCTAAAATGGCTTAATCGGGCTAAAATGGCTTAATCGGGCTAAAATGGCTAAAATGGCTTAATCGGGCTAAAATGGCTTAATCGGGCTAAAATGGCTTAATCAGGCTAAAATGGCTTAATCAGGCTAAAATGGCTTATTCGGGCAAAAATGGCTTAATCAGGCTAAAATGGCTTAATCGGGCTCAAATGGATTAATCGGGCTAAAATGGCTTAATCGGGCTCAAATGGCTTAATCGGGCTCAAATGGCTTAATCGGGCTCAAATGGCTTAATCGGGCTAAAATGGCTTAATCCGTCTCAAATGGCTTAATCGGGCTCAACTGGCTTAATCGGGCTCAAATGGCTTAATCGGGCTCAAATGGCTTAATCGGGCTAAAATGGCTTAATCGGGCTAAAATGACTAAAATGGCTTAATCGGGCTAAAATGGCTTAATCGGGCTAAAATGGCTTAATCGGGCTAAAATGGCTAAAATGGCTTAATCGGGCAAAATGGCTTAATCGGGCTAAAATGGCTTAATCAGGCTAAAATGGCTTAATCAGGCTAAAATGGCTTATTCGGGCAAAAATGGCTTAATCAGGCTAAAATGGCTTAATCGGGCTCAAATGGATTAATCGGGCTAAAATGGCTTAATCGGGCTCAAATGGCTTAATCGGGCTCAAATGGCTTAATCGGGCTCAAATGGCTTAATCGGGCTAAAATGGCTTAATCCGTCTCAAATGGCTTAATCGGGCTCAACTGGCTTAATCGGGCTCAAATGGCTTAATCGGGCTCAAATGGCTTAATCGGGCTAAAATGGCTAAAATGGCTTAATCAGGCTAAAATGGCCTAATCCGTCTCAAATGGCTTAATCGGGCTAAAATGGCTTAATCCGTCTCAAATGGCTTAATCGGGCTAAAATGGCTTAATCTGGCTAAAATGGCTTAATCAGGCTAAAATGGCTTAATCCGTCTCAAATGGCTTAATCGGGCTAAAATGGCTTAATCTGGCTAAAATGGCTTAATCAGGCTAAAATGGCTTAATCCGTCTCAAATGGCTTAATCAGGCTAAAATGGCTTAATCCGTCTCAAATGGCTTAATCGGGCTAAAATGGCTTAATCTGGCTAAAATGGCCTAATCGGGCTCAAATGGCTTAATCGGGCTCAAATGGCTTAATCAGGCTAAAATGGCTTAATCGGGCTAAAATGGCTTAATCGGGCTAAAATGGCTTAATCTGGCTAAAATGGCTTAATCGGGCTTAAATGGCTTAATCGGGCTCAAATGGCTTAATCGGGCTCAAATGGCTTAATCGGGCTAAAATGGCTTAATCGGGCTAAAATGGCTTATTCGGGCTGAAATGGCTTAATCGGGCGAAAATGGCTTAATCGGGCTTAAATGGCTTAATCGGGCTAAAATGGCTTAATCGGGCTAAAATGGCTTAATCGGGCTAAAATGGCTTAATCAGGCTAAAATGGCTTAATCAGGCTAAAATGGCTTATTCGGGCAAAAATGGCTTAATCAGGCTAAAATGGCTTAATCGGGCTAAAACGGCTTAATCGGGCTAAAATGGCTTAATCGGGCTAAAATGGCTTAATCGGGTTAAAATGGCTTAATCGGGCTAAAATGGCTTAATCGGGCTAAAATGGCTTAATCGGGCTAAAATGGCTTAATCGGGCTAAAATGGCTTAATCGGGCTAAAATGGCTTAATCGGGCTAAAATGGCTTAATCGGGCTAAAATGGCTTAATCGGGCTCAAATGGCTTAATCGGGCTCAAATGGCTTAATCGGGCTCAAATGGCTTAATCGGGCTCAAATGGCTTAATCGGGCTCAAATGGCTTAATCGGGCTAAAATGGCTTAATCGGGCTAAAATGGCTTAATCGGGCTAAAATGGCTTAATCGGGCTAAAATGGCTTAATCGGGCTAAAATGGCTTAATCGGGCTAAAATGGCTTAATCGGGCTAAAATGGCTTAATCGGGCTAAAATGGCTTAATCGGGCTAAAATGGCTTAATCGGGCTCAAATGGCTTAATCGGGCTCAAATGGCTTAATCGGGCTCAAATGGCTTAATCGGGCTAAAATGGCTTAATCGGGCTAAAATGGCTTAATCGGGCTAAAATGGCTTAATCGGGCTAAAATGGCTTAATCGGGCTAAAATGGCTTAATCGGGCTAAAATGGCTTAATCGGGCTAAAATGGCTTAATCGGGCTAAAATGGCTTAATCGGGCTAAAATGGCTTAATCGGGCTAAAATGGCTTAATCGGGCTCAAATGGCTTAATCGGGCTCAAATGGCTTAATCGGGCTCAAATGGCTTAATCGGGCTAAAATGGCTTAATCGGGCTAAAATGGCTTAATCGGGCTAAAATGGCTTAATCGGGCTAAAATGGCTTAATCGGGCTAAAATGGCTTAATCTGGCTAAAATGGCTTAATCAGGCTAAAATGGCTTAATCCGTCTCAAATGGCTTAATCAGGCTAAAATGGCTTAATCCGTCTCAAATGGCTTAATCGGGCTAAAATGGCTTAATCTGGCTAAAATGGCCTAATCGGGCTCAAATGGCTTAATCGGGCTCAAATGGCTTAATCAGGCTAAAATGGCTTAATCGGGCTAAAATGGCTTAATCAGGCTAAAATGGCTTAATCGGGCTAAAATGGCTTAATCGGGCTAAAATGGCTTAATCTGGCTAAAATGGCTTAATCGGGCTTAAATGCTTAATCGGGCTCAAATGGCTTAATCGGGCTCAAATGGCTTAATCGGGCTAAAATGGCTTAATCGGGCTAAAATGGCTTATTCGGGCTGAAATGGCTTAATCGGGCGAAAATGGCTTAATCGGGCTTAAATGGCTTAATCGGGCTAAAATGGCTTAATCGGGCTAAAATGGCTTAATCGGGCTAAAATGGCTTAATCGGGCTAAAATGGCTTAATCAGGCTAAAATGGCTTATTCGGGCAAAAATGGCTTAATCAGGCTAAAATGGCTTAATCGGGCTAAAATGGCTTAATCGGGCTAAAATGGCTTAATCGGGCTAAAATGGCTAATCGGGCTCAAATGGCTTAATCGGGCTCAAATGGCTTAATCGGGCTCAAATGGCTTAATCGGGCTAAAATGGCTTAATCGGGCTAAAATGGCTTAATCGGGCTAAAATGGCTTAATCGGACTAAAATGGCTTAATCGGGCTAAAATGGCTTAATCGGGCTAAAATGGCTTAATCGGCTAAAATGGCTTAATCGGGCTCAAATGGCTTAATCGGGCTCAAATGGCTTAATCGGGCTCAAATGGCTTAATCGGGCTAAAATGGCTTAATCCGTCTCAATGGCTTAATCGGGCTCAACTGGCTTAATCGGGCTCAAATGGCTTAATCGGGCTCAAATGGCTTAATCGGGCTAAAATGGCTAAAATGGCTTAATCAGGCTAAAATGGCCTAATCCGTCTCAAATGGCTTAATCGGGCTAAAATGGCTTAATCCGTCTCAAATGGCTTAATCGGGCTAAAATGGCTTAATCTGGCTAAAATGGCTTAATCAGGCTAAAATGGCTTAATCCGTCTCAAATGGCTTAATCGGGCTAAAATGGCTTAATCTGGCTAAAATGGCTTAATCAGGCTAAAATGGCTTAATCCGTCTCAAATGGCTTAATCAGGCTAAAATGGCTTAATCCGTCTCAAATGGCTTAATCGGGCTAAAATGGCTTAATCTGGCTAAAATGGCCTAATCGGGCTCAAATGGCTTAATCGGGCTCAAATGGCTTAATCAGGCTAAAATGGCTTAATCGGGCTAAAATGGCTTAATCGGGCTAAAATGGCTTAATCTGGCTAAAATGGCTTAATCGGGCTTAAATGGCTTAATCGGGCTCAAATGGCTTAATCGGGCTCAAATGGCTTAATCGGGCTAAAATGGCTTAATCGGGCTAAAATGGCTTATTCGGGCTGAAATGGCTTAATCGGGCGAAAATGGCTTAATCGGGCTTAAATGGCTTAATCGGGCTAAAATGGCTTAATCGGGCTAAAATGGCTTAATCGGGCTAAAATGGCTTAATCGGGCTAAAATGGCTTAATCAGGCTAAAATGGCTTATTCGGGCAAAAATGGCTTAATCAGGCTAAAATGGCTTAATCGGGCTAAAATGGCTTAATCGGGCTAAAATGGCTTAATCGGGCTAAAATGGCTTAATCGGGTTAAAATGGCTTAATCGGGCTAAAATGGCTTAATCGGGCTAAAATGGCTTAATCGGGCTAAAATGGCTTAATCGGGCTAAAATGGCTTAATCGGGCTAAAATGGCTTAATCGGGCTAAAATGGCTTAATCGGACTAAAATGGCTTAATCGGGCTAAAATGGCTTAATCGGGCTCAAATGGCTTAATCGGGCTAAAATGACTAAAATGGCTTAATCGGGCAAAATGGCTTAATCAGGCTAAAATGGCATAATCGGGCTCAAATGGCTTAATCGGGCTCAAATGGCTTAATCGGGCTCAAATGGCTTAATCAGGCTAAAATGGCTTAATCGGGCTAAAATGGCTTAATCGGGCTAAAATGGCTAAAATGGCTTAATCGGGCTAAAATGGCTTAATCGGGCTAAAATGGCTTAATCGGGCTAAAATGCTTAATCGGGCTAAATTGGCTTAATCGGGCTAAAATGGCTTAATCGGGCTAAAATGGCTTAATCCGGCTCAAATGGCTTAATCGGGCTAAAATGGCTTAATCCGTCTCAAATGGCTTAATCGGGCTCAACTGGCTTAATCGGGCTCAAATGGCTTAATCGGGCTCAAATGGCTTAATCGGGCTAAAATGGCTAAAATGGCTTAATCAGGCTAAAATGGCCTAATCCGTCTCAAATGGCTTAATCGGGCTAAAATGGCTTAATCCGTCTCAAATGGCTTAATCGGGCTAAAATGGCTTAATCTGGCTAAAATGGCTTAATCAGGCTAAAATGGCTTAATCCGTCTCAAATGGCTTAATCGGGCTAAAATGGCTTAATCTGGCTAAAATGGCTTAATCAGGCTAAAATGGCTTAATCCGTCTCAAATGGCTTAATCAGGCTAAAATGGCTTAATCCGTCTCAAATGGCTTAATCGGGCTAAAATGGCTTAATCTGGCTAAAATGGCCTAATCGGGCTCAAATGGCTTAATCGGGCTCAAATGGCTTAATCAGGCTAAAATGGCTTAATCGGGCTAAAATGGCTTAATCGGGCTAAAATGGCTTAATCTGGCTAAAATGGCTTAATCGGGCTTAAATGGCTTAATCGGGCTCAAATGGCTTAATCGGGCTCAAATGGCTTAATCGGGCTAAAATGGCTTAATCGGGCTAAAATGGCTTATTCGGGCTGAAATGGCTTAATCGGGCGAAAATGGCTTAATCGGGCTTAAATGGCTTAATCGGGCTAAAATGGCTTAATCGGGCTAAAATGGCTTAATCGGGCTAAAATGGCTTAATCGGGCTAAAATGGCTTAATCAGGCTAAAATGGCTTATTCGGGCAAAAATGGCTTAATCAGGCTAAAATGGCTTAATCGGGCTAAAATGGCTTAATCGGGCTAAAATGGCTTAATCGGGCTAAAATGGCTTAATCGGGTTAAAATGGCTTAATCGGGCTAAAATGGCTTAATCGGGCTAAAATGGCTTAATCGGGCTAAAATGGCTTAATCGGGCTAAAATGGCTTAATCGGGCTAAAATGGCTTAATCGGGCTAAAATGGCTTAATCGGGCTAAAATGGCTTAATCGGGCTAAAATGGCTTAATCGGGCTCAAATGGCTTAATCGGGCTCAAATGGCTTAATCGGGCTCAAATGGCTTAATCGGGCTAAAATGGCTTAATCGGGCTAAAATGGCTTAATCGGGCTAAAATGGCTTAATCGGGCTAAAATGGCTTAATCGGGCTAAAATGGCTTAATCGGGCTAAAATGGCTTAATCGGGCTAAAATGGCTTAATCGGGCTCAAATGGCTTAATCGGGCTCAAATGGCTTAATCGGGCTCAAATGGCTTAATCGGGCTAAAATGGCTTAATCGGGCTAAAATGGCTTAATCGGGCTAAAATGGCTTAATCGGGCTCAAATGGCTTAATCGGGCTAAAATGGCTTAATCGGGCTAAAATGGCTTAATCGGGCTCAAATGGCTTAATCGGGCTAAAATGACTAAAATGGCTTAATCGGGCAAAAATGGCTTAATCAGGCTAAAATGGCATAATCGGGCTCAAATGGCTTAATCGGGCTAAAATGGCTTAATCGGGCTAAAATGGCTTAATCGGGCTCAAATGGCTTAATCGGGCTAAAATGACTAAAATGGCTTAATCGGGCAAAAATGGCTTAATCAGGCTAAAATGGCATAATCGGGCTCAAATGGCTTAATCGGGCTAAAATGGCATAATCGGGCTCAAATGGCTTAATCGGGCTAAAATGGCTTAATCGGGCTAAAATGGCTTAATCTGGCTAAAATGGCTTATTCGGGCTGAAATGGCTTAATCGGGCTAAAATGGCTTAATCGGGCTTAAATGGCTTAATCGGGCTAAAATGGCTTAATCGGGCGAAAATGGCTTAATCGGGCAAAAATGGCTTAATCAGGCTAAAATGGCTTAATCGGGCTAAAATGGCTTAATGGGGCTAAAATGGCTTAATCGGGCTAAAATGGCTAAAATGGCTTAATCGGGCTAAAATGGCTTAATCGGGCTCAAATGGCTTAATCGGGCTCAAATGGCTTAATCAGGCTAAAATGGCTTAATCGGGCTAAAATGGCTTAATCGGGCTAAAATGGCTAAAATGGCTTAATCGGGCTAAAATGGCTTAATCGGGCTAAAATGGCTTAATCGGGCTAAAATGGCTTAATCGGGCTAAATTGGCTTAATCGGGCTAAAATGACTAAAATGGCTTAATCGGACTAAAATGGCTTAATCGGCCTAAAATGGCTTAATCGGGCTAAAATGGCTTAATCGGGCTAAAATGGCTTAATCGGGCTAAAATGGCTTAATCGGGCTAAAATGGCTTAATCGGGCTAAAATGGCCTAATCGGGCTAAAATGGCTAAAATGGCTTAATCGGGCTAAAATGGCTTAATCGGGCTAAAATGGCTTAATCGGGCTAAAATGGCTAAAATGGCTTAATCGGGCTAAAATGGCTTAATCGGGCTAAAATGGCTTAATCGGGCTAAAATGGCTTAATCGGGCTAAAATGGCTTATTCGGGCAAAAATGGCTTAATCGGGCTAAAATGGCTTAATCGGGCTAAAATGGCTTAATCGGGCTAAAATGGCTTAATCGGGCTAAAATGGCTTAATCGGGCTAAAATGGCTTAATCGGGCTAAAATGACTAAAATGGCTTAATCGGGCTAAAATGGCTTAATCGGGCTAAAATGGCTAAAATGGCTTAATCGGGCTAAAATGGCTTAATCGGGCTAAAATGGCTTAATCAGGCTAAAATGGCTTATTCGGGCAAAAATGGCTTAATCAGGCTAAAATGGCTTAATCGGGCTCAAATGGCTTAATCGGGCTAAAATGGCTTAATCGGGCTCAAATGGCTTAATCGGGCTAAAATGGCTTAATCCGTCTCAAATAAACGCCAAATAATTGGCGTTTTCCGGTCTTGCTGGCGATGGTTCGTTTTTTCGCAGCTCTCCACGCTCTCCATTGAAATCGAAGTGAAGTAATTGTTCCAATTTGTATTTTCGTTATAACTGTATTTCTTTTATGGTGTATGTACGTATATTGTCCCGTCAAAGATTTTCGGTGCAAATCTTTCATACCTGTATTGAAAATCGTGTTAATTCGTGTCGTCTTGAGGTCTTGTACAGTGTACACTGTACAACCTTGAGGCTTTGTTTTTCTCTCAGCGCCTGTCGTTTGTGATCCAATAACTTTCGTTCTCTGTTTTCGCAGTCTTTCCACCCCAAAGCCTACTTCCTTATGTAAATCTCAACTAAAAAAAACAAAAAAAAAAGACATTACCTTCTCTGTGCTCATTCGTTTATTCATTCTTATTCGTTCGTTCGTTCTTCGACCACGTGTTTCTCCCCCATTTCCCCAGATAGATTGTCAAATTTCAACTCGTTATTTTATCGTCCATGCGATATTGTTTGATTATAGTTAGTTTTGGTTTGAATTTCCTGTAACTCGTATTTAATTAATCGTGTTCTGCTCCTCGTGTGTGGCCTTGTAGTTGTACCCCCGTCGGTGTTTTATTAACTTAAGCGTGTTTTGCTTCGCTCTTGGTTTTTTCCCTTCTACCCCGAACATAATACTGTCTAACGTTCTAAATCCCCACCCCCCCCCCCCCCCCCAAAAAACAAAAAAAACAAAAACATTTCTTTTCTTTTCTCCACGTGTACTGTTGTCTCATCCTGTATTTTCTGTCCAGGTGTGCTGTTCGCCCCACCCCCATTATCTCCTTGCCATCCACCGTTTGCCCTGTTCACGTGACTCGTGGTGGTCCCTCTCGGCTCTCCCCTGCATATAAGATTGTTCATAGTTCTGTTTAAATATTATTTAAATATGTTTAACCTTTCCCCTTCTGTGTTTTATTCAGTGGTATATTACAACACGCTGTTTTTCTTCCTATTTAAAAGGCTTTTCTCAATTTCCTCTCCAACTCATTCCACTTCAAAAAAAAGAAATTCAATATCTTATACGTCTCCCTCACTACATGGTCTAAATTCACATTCATTCCATCCCTCCTCCATCGTTCTGAATCGGATTGCTAACTTGAAAATCACAACAAACCCAATTTGTTATCAATGTTCGTCTTTCATTAATCATCCACTTTCTAAACTCCCCTCTTGCCCCTCCCATCCAAATCCCCCACTTGCACCTACACTCTGAAACTTCCCCCTTGCCCCTCCACTCTTAAACTCCCCCCTTGCCCCTCCACTCCTGAACTCCCCCCTTGCCCTTCCTCTCCTAAACTTCCCCTTTGCCCCTCCCCTCCTAATCCCCCCCCTTGCCCCTCCACTCCTGATCTCCCCCCTTTCCCCTTCCCTCCAAAACTCCCCCCTTGCCCCTCCCCTCCTAAACTCCCCCCTCACTCCTCCCCTTCAAAACTCCCCCCAATCCCTCCCTTTCAATTCTCCCCCCATACCATTCCTCTCCAATTCTCTCTCCTCCCCCCTCCTCCTCCAAGCTGCCTCCTCCCCACTTCGTCTCCCTTCTATCTCATACCTCCACCCCCCCAAACCTTCTACTTTCCTCTGCCCCCCCTCAAACAACCCCTCACTGTGCCGCATCCCTTCACCATCAAACCTTTCATCCTCCTCATCCTTCCCTTTCTTAGTGGTTTTGTGTTAGCAACACTAACACAAGTGCGAAAAGTGGTTTTTCAACACTATCACAAGTGCAAAAAGTGTTTTTTCCACACTAATACAAGTGCAAAAGTGGTTTCCTGCAAGAACACAAGTGCGAAAAGTGGTTTTTCAACACTAACACATGTGCGAAAAGTGGTTTTTCAACACTAACACAAGTGCGAAAAGTGGTTTTTCCACACTAATGCAAGTGCAAAAGTGGTTTCCTGCACCAACACAAGTGCGAAAAGTGGTTTTTCAACACAAACACAAGTGCGAAAAGTGGTTTTTCAACACTATGACAAGTGCAAAAAGTGTTTTTTCCACACTAATACAAGTGCAAAAGTGGTTTCCTGCACCAACACAAGTGCGAAAAGTAGTTTTTCAACACTAACACAAGTGCGAAAAGTGGTTTTTCAACACTAACACAAGTGCGAAAAGTGTTTTTTCCACACTAATACAAGTGCAAAAGTGGTTTCCTGCACCAACACAAGTGCGAAAAGTGGTTTTTCAACACAAACACAAGTGTGAAAAGTGGTTTTTCAACACTAACACAAGTGCGAAAAGTGGTTTTCAACACTAACACAAGTGCGAAAAGTGGTTTTTCCACGCTAATACAAGTGCAAAAGTGGTTTCCTGCACCAACACAAGTGCGAAAAGTGGCTTTTCAACACAAACACAGGTGCGAAAAGTGGTTTTTCAACACTATCACAAGTGCAAAAAGTGTTTTTTCCACACTAATACAAGTGCAAAAGTGGTTTCCTGCACCAACACAAGTGCGAAAAGTGGTTTTTCAACACTAACACAAGTGCGAAAAGTGGTTTTTCAACACTAACACAAGTGCGAAAAGTGGTTTTTCCACACTAATACAAGTGCAAAAGTGGTTTCCTGCACCAACACAAGTGCGAAAAGTGGTTTTCAACTCTAACACAAGTGCGAAAAGTGGTTTATCAACACTAACACAAGTGCGAAAAGTGGTTTTTCAACACTAACACCAGTGTGAAAAGTGGTTTTTCCACACTAATACAGGTGCAAAAGTGGTTTCCTGGAGCAACATAAGTGCGAAAAGTGGTTTTTCAACACTAACACAAGGGCGAAAAGTGGTTTTTCAACACTATAACAAGTGCAAAAAGTGTTTTTTCCACACTAATACAAGTGCAAAAGTGGTTTCCTGCACCAACACAAGTGCGAAAAGTGGTTTTTCAACACTAACACAAGTGCGAAAAGTGGTTTTTCAACACTAACACAAGTGCGAAAAGTGGTTTTTCAACACTAATACAAGTGCAAAAGTGGTTTCCTGCACCTACACTAGTGCGAAATGTGGTTTTTCAACACTAACACAAGTGCGAAAAGTGGTTTTTCAGCACTAACACAAGTGCGAAAAGTGTTTTTTCCACACTAATACAAGTGCAAAAGTGGTTTCCTGCACCTACACAAGTGCGAAATGTGGTTTTTCAACACTAACACAAGTGTGAAAAGTGGTTTTTCAGCACTAACACAAGTGCGAAAAGTGGTTTTTCAACACTAACAAAAGTGCGAAAAGTGGTTTCCTGCACCAACACAAGTGCGAAAAGTAGTTTTCAACACTAACACAAATGCGAAAAGTGGTTTTTCAGCACTAACACAAGTGCGAAAAGTGGTTTTTCCACACTAATACAAGTGCAAAAGTGGTTTCCTGCACCAACACAAGTGCGAAAAGTAGTTTTCAACACTAACACAAATGCGAAAAGTGGTTTTTCAACACTATCACAAGTGCAAAAAGTGTTTTTTCCACACTAATACGAGTGCAAAAGTGGTTTCCTGCACCAACACAAGTGTGAAAAGTGGTTTTTCAACACTAACACAAGTGCGAAAAGTGGTTTTTCAACACTAACACAAGTGCGAAAAGTGGTTTTTCCACACTAATACAAGTGCAAAAGTGGTTTCCTGCACCAACCCAAGTGCGAAAAGTGGTTTTTCAACACTAACACAAGTGCAAAAAGTGTTTTTTCCACACTAATACAAGTGCAGAAGTGGTTTCCTGCACAAACACAAGTGCGAAAAGTGGTTTTTCAACACTAACACAAGTGCGAAAAGTGTTTTTTCCACACTAATACAAGTGCAAAAGTGGTTTCCTGCACCAACACAAGTGCGAAAAGTGGTTTTTCAACACTAACACAAGTGCGAAATGTGGTTTTTCAACACTAACACAAGTGCGAAAAGTGGTTTTTCAACACTAACACAAGTACGAAAAGTGGTTTTTCCACACTAATACAAGTGCAAAAGTGGTTTCCTGCACCAACACAAGTGCGAAAAGTGGTTTTTCAACACTAACACAAGTGCGAAAAGTGGTTTTTCAACACTATCACAAGTGCAAAAAGTGTTGTTTCTACACTAATACAAGTGCAAAAGTGGTTTCCTGCACCAACACAAGTGCGAAAAGTGGTTTTTCAACACTAACACAAGTGCGAAAAGTGGTTTTTCAACACTAACACAAGTGCGAAAAGTGGTTTTTCAACACTATCACAAGTGCAAAACGTGTTTTTTCCACACTAATACAAGTGCAAAAGTGGTTTCCTGCAACAACACAAGTGCGAAAAGTGGTTTTTCAACACTAACACATGTGCGAAAAGTGGTTTTTCAACACTAACACAAGTGCGAAAAGTGGTTTTTCCACACTAATACAAGTGCAAAAGTGGTTTCCTGCACCAACACAAGTGCGAAAAGTGGTTTTTCAACACAAACACAAGTGCGAAAAGTGGTTTTTCAACACTATCACAAGTGCAAAAAGTGTTTTTTCCACACTAATACAAGTGCAAAAGGGGTTTCCTGCACCAACACAAGTGCGAAAAGTAGTTTTTCAACACTAACACAAGTGCAAAAAGTGGTTTTTCAACACTAACACAAGTGCGAAAAGTATTTTTTCCACACTAATACAAGTGCAAAAGTGGTTTCCTGCACCAACACAAGGGCGAAAAGTGGTTTTTCAACACTAACACAAGTGCGAAATGTGGTTTTTCAACACTAACACAAGTGCGAAAAGTGGTTTTTCAACACTAACACAAGTACGAAAAGTGGTTTTTCCACACTAATACAAGTGCAAAAGTGCTTTCCTGCACCAACACAAATGTGAAAAGTGGTTTTTCAACACTAACACAAGTGCGAAAAGTGGTTTTTCAACACTATCACAAGTGCAAAAAGTGTTTTTTCCACACTAATACAAGTGCAAAAGTGGTTTCCTGCACCAACAAAAGTGCGAAAAGTGGTTTTTCAACACTAACACAAGTGCGAAAAGTGGTTTTTCAACACTAATACAAGTGTGAAAAGTGTTTTTTCCAAACTAATACAAGTGCAAAAGTGGTTTCCTGCACCAACACAAGTGCGAAAAGTGGTTTTTCAACACTAACACAAGTGCGAAAAGTGGTTTTTCAACACTAACACAAGTGCGAAAAGTGTTTTTTCCACACTAATACAAGTGCAAAAGTGGTTTCCTGCACCTACACAAGTGCGAAATGTGGTTTTTCAACACTAACACAAGTGCGAAAAGTGGTTTTTCAACACTAAAACAAGTGCGAAAAGTGGTTTTTCAACACTAACACAAGTGCGAAAAGTGGTTTTTCCACACTAATACAAGTGCAAAAGTGGTTTCCTGCACCAACACAAGTGCGAAAAGTGGTTTTTCAACACTAACACAAGTGCGAAAAGTGATTTTTCAACACTATCACAAGTGCAAAAAGTGTTTTTTCCACACTAATACAAGTGGAAAATTGGTTTCCTGCACCAACACAAGGGCGAAAAGTGGTTTTTCAACACTAACACATGTGCGAAAAGTGGTTTTTCAACACTAACACAAGTGCGAAAAGTGGTTTTTCCACACTAATACAAGTGCAAAAGTGGTTTCCTGCACCAACACAAGTGCGAAAAGTGGTTTTTCAACACTAACACAAGTGCAAAAAGTGTTTTTTCCACACTAATACAAGTGCAAAAGTGGTTTCCTGCACAAACACAAGTGCGAAAAGTGGTTTTTCAACACTAACACAAGTGCGAAAAGTGGTTTTTCAACACTAACACAAGTGCGAAAAGTGTTTTTTCCACACTAATACAAGTGCAAAAGTGGTTTCCTGCACCAACACAAGTGCGAAAAGTGGTTTTTCAACACTAACACAAGTGCGAAATGTGGTTTTTCAACACTAACACAAGTGCGAAAAGTGGTTTTTCAACACTAACACAAGTACGAAAAGTGGTTTTTCCACACTAATACAAGTGCAAAAGTGGTTTCCTGCACCAACACAAGTGCGAAAAGTGGTTTTTCAACACTAACACAAGTGCGAAAAGTGGTTTTTCAACACTATCACAAGTGCAAAAAGTGTTTTTTCCACACTAATACAAGTGCAAAAGTGGTTTCCTGCACCAACACAAGTGCGAAAAGTGGTTTTTCAACACTAACACAAGTGCGAAAAGTGGTTTTTCAACACTAACACAAGTGCGAAAAGTGGTTTTTCAACACTATCACAAGTGCAAAACGTGTTTTTTCCACACTAATACAAGTGCAAAAGTGGTTTCCTGCAACAACACAAGTGCGAAAAGTGGTTTTTCAACACTAACACATGTGCGAAAAGTGGTTTTTCAACACTAACACAAGTGCGAAAAGTGGTTTTTCCACACTAATACAACTGCAAAAGTGGTTTCCTGCACCAACACAAGTGCGAAAAGTGGTTTTTCAACACAAACACAAGTGCGAAAAGTGGTTTTTCAACACTATCACAAGTGCAAAAAGTGTTTTTTCCACACTAATACAAGTGCAAAAGGGGTTTCCTGCACCAACACAAGTGCGAAAAGTAGTTTTTCAACACTAACACAAGTGCAAAAAGTGGTTTTTCAACACTAACACAAGTGCGAAAAGTATTTTTTCCACACTAATACAAGTGCAAAAGTGGTTTCCTGCACCAACACAAGGGCGAAAAGTGGTTTTTCAACACTAACACAAGTGCGAAATGTGGTTTTTCAACACTAACACAAGTGCGAAAAGTGGTTTTTCAACACTAACACAAGTACGAAAAGTGGTTTTTCCACACTAATACAAGTGCAAAAGTGCTTTCCTGCACCAACACAAGTGTGAAAAGTGGTTTTTCAACACTAACACAAGTGCGAAAAGTGGTTTTTCAACACTATCACAAGTGCAAAAAGTGTTTTTTCCACACTAATACAAGTGCAAAAGTGGTTTCCTGCACCAACAAAAGTGCGAAAAGTGGTTTTTCAACACTAACACAAGTGCGAAAAGTGGTTTTTCAACACTAACACAAGTGTGAAAAGTGTTTTTTCCAAACTAATACAAGTGCAAAAGTGGTTTCCTGCACCAACACAAGTGCGAAAAGTGGTTTTTCAACACTAACACAAGTGCGAAAAGTGGTTTTTCAACACTAACACAAGTGCGAAAAGTGTTTTTTCCACACTAATACAAGTGCAAAAGTGGTTTCCTGCACCTACACAAGTGCGAAATGTGGTTTTTCAACACTAACACAAGTGCGAAAAGTGGTTTTTCAACACTAAAACAAGTGCGAAAAGTGGTTTTTCAACACTAACACAAGTGCGAAAAGTGGTTTTTCCACACTAATACAAGTGCAAAAGTGGTTTCCTGCACCAACACAAGTGCGAAAAGTGGTTTTTCAACACTAACACAAGTGCGAAAAGTGATTTTTCAACACTATCACAAGTGCAAAAAGTGTTTTTTCCACACTAATACAAGTGGAAAATTGGTTTCCTGCACCAACACAAGGGCGAAAAGTGGTTTTTCAACACTAACACATGTGCGAAAAGTGGTTTTTCAACACTAACACAAGTGCGAAAAGTGGTTTTTCCACACTAATACAAGTGCAAAAGTGGTTTCCTGCACCAACACAAGTGCGAAAAGTGGTTTTTCAACACAAACACAAGTGCGAAAAGTGGTTTTTCAACACTATCACAAGTGCAAAAAGTGTTTTTTCCACACTAATACAAGTGCAAAAGTGGTTTTTCAACACTATCACAAGTGCAAAAAGTGGTTTTTCCACACTAAAACAAGTGCAAAAGTGGTTTCCTGCACCAACACAAGTGCGAAAAGTAGTTTTCAACACTAACACATGTGCGAAAAGTGGTTTTTCAACACTAACACAAGTGCGAAAAGTGGTTTTTCCACACTAATACAAGTGCAAAAGTGGTTTCCTGCACCAACACAAGTGCGAAAAGTGGTTTTTCAACACAAACACAAGTGCGAAAAGTGGTTTTTCAACACTATCACAAGTGCAAAAAGTGTTTTTTCCACACTAATACAAGTGCAAAAGTGGTTTCCTGCACCAACACAAGTGCGAAAAGTAGTTTTTCAACACTAACACAAGTGCGAAAAGTGGTTTTTCAACACTAACACATTGGTAATGTGTTAGTAATTACCATTATGGTAATGGTAATTGGTAATTGGTAATGGTAACACATTGGTAATAATTGGTCCCTGAAACCAACCAATCATTTTTATGCAAATTGGTGCCGCCATTATCGAAAAATCTAGTTTCACTATATTTCAGGCAATATTGCAGATAACTGAACAAATAAGGTGTCTAGATCCATGTTTTGAAGGTCAAAGATCATAATAAAACTATTCTTAAAGTGATCACATGTGTCTGTGTCATGCTAGTATGCAAATTAGTGCCACCATTACAAAATAATCACATTTTTACCAATTAAGAGACTCCAATATTGCAGATAACTGAACAAATAACGTGTCTAGACAGATGTTGTGTTTTTAACCTGTGTTTATTTATTTTGTGGTACAAGGGTCAAACATCATAATCGAACTCTTCTCTTTCCCATTCCAGATAAACAGTCAGGTAAATGCTTCTCCACTATGAATCACTCATCATTGTTTTCAATGAAATCGTCAGAGTCCAACTCGTCCTTCCCTTCCTCGTCCTCCCCTTCCTCGTCCTCCTCCTCTTCCTGTTCATGCTCTCCAGTGTCCAGGAGATCAACTAGCGAGGTTGGTAGGGCAGGACCATACTGGTTTCAACACTCCTTCATCAGTCCTCATCCATCCTTGCCCCTCATCATAGGGTTTTGGCTTTTCCAGAATAGCTTCATCAGCTCGCTTGTACAAGGCGACACGGTGGTTCACACGTTGGACGTGCGGCTTCAGAGCAGAGTGGCATGGAGGAAGTCGAGCCAGGTCGACCTTAGACTTGGAAGTGAGTTTTTTGTCTTCCCCAACCATTTTGCGTAGCAACTTGGCACAGACGACGTCCACTGAAGACTCACGACTCTGTCCATACATCACACAGGTGAATTGCTCCAACTGCCTCAGCACCTCAGGCTTGAGAGTCCAGTAGTCACCGAGTTGACTAAACGCCTTGTGAAACCTGGGGTTCTTCTCCAGCTTTTTCAAGGGCCCCACCTTCCCCTTCCCTTGGAAGGACCACATGACTGGCAAATTCATCTGACCAACGCCAGATGATGGGTAGAGCTTTCAAACGGACACCCAGATCAAATGTATTCAGGACCCACCTATGACCCACCTCAGCAGTGGCTATCTCAGAACGCTTCAGGAGCTCACGAACAACTGTGTTGTCAGTGATCGGTTGCTGGATGGGCGTGAAGTAGTCCACTGTTGATTTTCTGGGTGGAGGAGCACCAGTTGCAGAGGTGAAGCCCCCTAGTCCAGGCACGGGCTGCTTGCCGCTGCTTCCGATATACCTGCTGAAGAGCCAGATGTAGTACTCTTGCCTCTTAGTGGCATAGACTACATCATTCTCTGCAGGCGGTGTGAATGATGAGCCATCAGGAAACTTTGGGCCAATGCGAGTGAAGTGCAAGGGTGGGAGAGCTTCTGGTGTGTCGACTTTCAGGCTACGCTGTTGCGACTTGTCAATGATAGGCAGCATTCGGACCTTGTTGCTCTCGAACCCAGGCTTGACTTCCTGCACCATGATTCCCCCAGCACTGTTGACAATGTTGCTGCCGTGCACATTGGTATTGGTTTTGTTCAAGTTGTCCCACTCACAGTGGAATACGAGGTTGCCCTCTCCTGTCACAATTTGGGGTGTCCGATAGGTTAAGACTTCGTCCAGGACCTTGACCAGGGCAGTTTCCAACTCTAAGCCAAAATCGTAGCTCTCAGAGTGGCCAAGCCTGTGTAATATCATGGTGAGCTGCCTGCTTCGGAACGAGTGCCTGACAGTCACACAGAGTAGAATGTGTTTTGGTAACTTCCATTTTCCCTCTGACACTGCACGGCACAGGTCTTGCCCAATGGAGAATACCAGACGCTTCATCTTTTCAGTCTCCATGTCTTCCTTGCCAGCCATAACCGTGCTGAGGAACTGGACAAGGTCTGGGAGTCGGAGATTTTCAGGAGTGAGCTCCATGTCGTCAGCTGTTGGCGGCCAGGGTTGGTCTTTGGACTCTTTGAAAGCCTGTGTAATATTCTGACGCAGTAGGAGAGCAACGTTTTGGTACTTGTCTGTGCTTCCGAGAGTGTAAACTCGTGCAAGAGCATTGTAAATGGTGATATTTGAACTGTACACAAGCCAGAAAGAAATGGCATCAGCTTTGTCATGATCAACCTTCATGAAGTGGATATGCTCCTTGATTGGGTCATTCTGTAGGCGTTTCAGTTGTTTCTCGGAGCGATAATTTGAGTTTTCGTACCCATTCGATTTAAGTTCTTCGATATAGAGCAAGTGCAAGGAAGATAGCTGTAGGACCTCATTTTGTTGGACGACCTGAGTTTGAATGTGTTTCAGTACCGAGACGAATACATTTTCATGGGCGGCTGACATGCAAGCCTGCTTGATATATTTTGCTCCTTCGGCTCTGCAAGTCCCGCGCTCATAGTAACTGAATGCTGTGCGGAAAGATTTAAAGCATGACGGATGGTGTTTGGCCTCACAAGCAAAGAGGTCTTTGCTTTTCACCTGTCTATGAAGTCGAACTAGACCCATTTTCTCAGCCCGTGATTCAATTTGCTCCCATGCATTTTCTTTGTTCTTATAAGATGTGAAGTATACAGGTCTCTCAGTTTTGCGATGACCATCTTTGATCTCCACTTTGTCCCAGAAAATGCACTCTGGCGGGAAGATGTGTCCTGCAGAACCCCCTGATTTACGAGGGGAGTGATGCTGCTGTGAGGTTGATGGTTCTGGTTCTGTACCATCTCCCAGAAGCTGAAGGTTGCCAGTAAAGCGCTGATAACAGTTGCGGTGATACCCAACACTTTCCAGGTCATCGGGGAGAGTTGTAGGGATCTGGTCACACACTGATTGCATACGATATGGGGACTCATGTGATTGGTGGAGACGTCAATTTCGGATCTTCTGAAGCTGTTGTAGTTTTTCTGTAGCAGTTCCTTTGATTTTAGTGAGGGGTGTAAAATGACCATGATCAGACATGGTTGGCACATGAAGGATGCATGCAGGTGGAGAGCATTTGTGGGCTGCACGATCGACACTCCGTTTTCTTTTGGGCATGCCGACTTAATGTCTACTTCTACCACCACTGTTAGAGAAATGAATGAGAAATCACCATTAATGTTAAAGGTGCCCTGTTATGAAATCTGGACTTCTCAATCTGATAACAGATGTTCTGAATGCAACCATCATGTTCTACAGTAGCCTAATGTTTGATGCTAACAAATGTTTTTGGGATACAAGCAGTGATAACAACAATTAAGCTGGAACCCTACGTAGATTTTAAGAGGCTAGCTTTAGCTAACATGGTGCTAGCTAGCTCAGCTCTGATGCTGCCTGTTTCTGGTTCCATGCAGAAACTGACGTCCACATGTGTGTGTAGCTAATGTTTGGCACTAACAAATGTTTTAGTGATACCAGCAATGATAACAACAATTAAGCAAGAAACCTCCATAGATTTTAAGAGGCTAGCTACATATATCTAACATGGTGCTAGCTAGCTCAGCTGTGATGCTGCTTGTTTCTGATTCCATGCAGAAACTGACATCCACGTGTGTGTGTGTGTGTGTGTGTGTGTGTGTGTGTGTGTGTGTGTGTGTGTGTGTGTGTGTGTGTGTGTGTGTGTGTGTGTGTGTGTGTGTGTGTGTGTGTGTGTGTAGCTGAGTTAACTTCTTACTTTGTTGGTTTGGAGGTTGAATATCCAGCAACATCAGTTGGCATCGACGAAGATGCAGAACTATTAACGGAGGTATTGAATACATTTACGAAAATAGGAAATGGCAGTAATGGCAGGACTAATTTGCATAATAGCATACCAGAGATAAATGTGGCCACTTCAGGAATAGTTTTATTATGATCTTTGACCCTCAAAGCATGGGTCTAGACACCTTAATTATTCAGTTATCTGCAATACTGGAGTCTCTTAATTGGTAAAAATGTGATTATTTTGTAATGGCAGCACTAATTTGCATACTAGCATGACACAGACACATGTGATCACTTTAAGAATAGTTTTATGTTCTTTGACCCTCAAAACATGGGTCTAGACACCTTATTTGTTCAGTTATCTGCAATATTGCCTGAGATATACTAAAACTAGATTTTTCGATAATGGCGACACTAATTTGCATAAAAATAATGTGGGACATTTTGACAACTTTTTAACACAGTTCATCATTTTCTACACTTTTTCCAATCTTGTAACTGATTAGAAGTATATTTCCGGGGGGTGCATGATACCCCCCTCTTCCTACTAGACTAGTTTTCTTCTGCCATCAACTTCGACTTACACTGCATGGCCAAAAGTATGCGAACACCCCTTATAATTAGTGGATTTGGCTATTTCAGCCACACCCATTGCTGACAGGTATACATAATCAAGCACACAGCCATGCAATCTCCATAGACAAACATTGGCAGGAGAATGAGATGTACTGAAAATCTCGGTGACATTCAACGTGGCACCATCATAGGATGCCATTGGAACCAAGTTAGTTCGTCAAATTTATGTCCTGCTGGAGCTGCCCCGGTCAACTGTAAGTGCTGTTATTGTGAAGTGGAAACGTCTCGGAGCAAGAACAGCTCAGCCGCGAAGTGGTGGGCCACACAAGCTCACAGAACGGGACCGTCGAGTGCTGAAGTGCCTAGCACGTAAAAATAGTCTGTCCTCAGTTGCAACACTCACGACCGAGTTCCAAACTGCCTCTGGAAGCAGCGTCAGCACAACTGTTCATCAGGAGTTTCATGAAATGGGTTTCCATGGCTGAGCAGCCGCACACAAGCCTAAGATCACCTTGTGCAATGCCAAGCGTCAGCTGGAGTGGTGTAAAGCTCGCCGCCATTGGACTCTGGAGCAGTGGAAACGCGTTCTCTGGAGTGATGAATTGTGCTTCACCATCTGCGTTTGGTGGATGCCAGGAGAACGCTACTTGCCCGAATGCATAGTGAAAAGAGGAATAATGGTCTGGGGCTCTTTTTCGTGGTTCAGACTCGGCCCCTTAGTTCCAGTGAAGCAAAATCTTAACGCGACAGCATACAATGACATTTTAGATGATTGTGTGCTCCAACTTTGTTTGGGGAAGGCCCTTTTCTGTTTCAGCGTGCCCCTGTGCACAAAGTGAAGTCCATACAGAAATGGTTTGTCGAGATCGGTGTGGAAGAACTTGACTGGCCTGCACAGAGCCTTGACCTCCACCCCATCGAACACCTTTGGGATGAATTGGAACGCCGACTGCGAGCCAGGCCTGATCGCCCAACATCAGTGCCCAACCTCACTAATGCTCTTGTGACTGAATGGAAGCAAATCCCCGCAGCAGTGTTCCAACATCTATTGGAAAGCCTTCCCAGAAGAGTGAAGGCTGTTATAGCAGCCAAGGGGGGACTAACTTAATATTAATGCCCATGATTTTGGAAGGAGATGTTTGACGAGCACATACGGGTGTGATGTTCGGGTGTCCACATACTTTTGGCCATGTAGTGTATGTCTAGAAATTGTCAAGTTAATTAAACTTGCTATCCTGTAAATATTAAAATTATTTAAAAAGCTTTTGCAGGGATGGGATGGATCCCACCATTACATTGTATTGACTCTGGTTCTGAGGGATCTGGTTTAGCAATAATCAGCCCTCTCAACAGCAAATTTATTCCACTAGCTTTGTGCGTCGTGTAACAGTTGTTCATACAAAGCAGTGTACATTCAACCAACCTGGCAGGTGTGTGTACTTATGATTCCTGTAAATCGATCAAAATTGCTCCACACTTGCCAATAGCTTCAAATAAAAACGAGAACGCCACTCAGTAGTGCGCATACTCCCGCCGTGGGTTAAGTTGGAATAGTACGATTTCACAAAAGTTTGAGGGAGTAGTTCAGTACAACATAAGACAAGACAAGACAACACAAGACAGACACTGCACGGATATATATTTAGAATATTGTAAGCCAGGAAAACGTTCGTTTCATTCCTTAGGGATACAATATGTAAAACTGGCCCAAACGTGAAAACAAAACTGGTTCATTTTAAGTCGTACAAGCTAATGCGACCACTCATTCTTCTGGGAAGAATCCCGTGCATATGCTGGTCACACTTATAAGTCAACCTAAGTGTTTATAGCCGGCGAAGCCGGTGTTGTCAATAAACGAGTACGTATTATGTTGAAAACCTGATTATGCCTTGGCTCGAGAATTCCGAACGCAGTGGACGCAGCCATCTTGCGGATGCGATAGTATGCATAACAAATTTAAAACGTTCATTAGGAGTTTCTTTCACCCGTCATCGTTTAATTCACAATCTTATGCACCTCCAATGTATTAATAAAATAATTTAAGACCAACATCGGCCCGCACGGGCCTGGTAATCTTCAACAAAACGCGTCACCAAACACCGGACCCAATGAGAGTCGAGCATTTGCAAAAATATTTCTAAAATGAAATCACTCAATGGCGACCGCCATCGACCGGATGCGGAAGTTTGCATAAAACAATTGCAAAAAAGTTAAATAGGAGTTTGTTTCACCCGTCGTTCTTTGATTCACAATCTAATGAAACCTCTAATTAGTAATTAAAATACGTTAAGACCAACCTCGTTATCTTCAACGAAAATCGTCATCAAACACCAGAACCAATGAGATTCGAGCATTTGAAAAAATATTATTACGCGTTTCGGAGGGTGAAAACGGCGTCAAATATTCTAACATTGACGAAGAATTATTTTTTAGAAATCTCGCGGCCGTATGGGATAGTTTTTCATGGCCAGAAATATGGTATAAGCGGTTTACATATTTAGTTTAGAAATACGGATAGTTTTTCAAGGCCGGAAATATCCGAAGTTGAGACGGAATTCACCGAATTAATCACTGCAAGCTAACGTCTTCTGGTGGAGGAAGCTGCCGTGCCCGGAGAGTCAGAGAACCAGCCCTGGCGCCTGACAGCGACTGAAGTTAGAAGACGACACACATACGGTACTGTGAAAACGTATGTTAAGCCCAGTTAAAATTTCTTAAAATAGGCCCGTAGCTAGCACATCGTATAGTTACTTCCTTAAGCTTCTTGTGACATTTATTGTATGCAGGTATTGCCATTGGGGAGGACTGTCTGCTCTTCTCTTTTACCAAGTCTTACCAGGTACGGTACCTACTACACCTACCTACTACCAACTACCTACTACCAACTACCTACCTACCTACTACCAACTACCTAACCTACTGATGCCATAGTGATGGGTAAAATAGTGGCAAGCGGCTTTGGCTTTGCCGGCTCATTGCGGCTTTGGCTTCGCCAGCTCATTGCGGCTTTGCAGTCGGTACTAGTAAGTTCATCAAATACTGACACAGCGATTGACATTCGCTGAGGTAAATGTTAATATCTCTTCTGAGGTAAAAAAAACAAACAAAAAAAAAACAGTTTTAAAGCATTATACGTATCAAACGATACATTTTATGAAACGGTGAAACCTAATACACACTTTGGTGGTTTTAAAATGACAGAATATGTTTTTATTAGAAAAAAAAAGAACCTTGAAGGCGACGTTGCTAACAAAATACACCGCTCTAACGCATAACCACGAGTTTAAACGACATTCACAACAAATATGAAAACTATTTTCATATCACAATGTTAAATATAGAATATATAGAAGATAATGTAAAAAAAAAAAAAATGAGCCCTATCTTCCAATGGTAAAAAAAATTCCTGGATCCGGAATAATATCCTGAGCTTCACCAAAAACTAATCAATTCTTCCTTATCCCAAGTGCAAGCATCCCACCAACTTTCATCCAAATCCGTTCAGAACTTTTCCAGATATCGTGTTCACAAACACACGAACACACACACGCACACACGGACACGAGCGAATGCATTATTCCCTGGCGGGAGTAACTAGAACGGCATTCCTCGACGTCACGATGTTGACTGATATGTCTCTGCCTACATTGTCACATCATTATGCATTATTGTACCAAGTTTTATTTAAATCCTTTCAGCTGTTCTCAAGTATCACTTTTTTTTTTTTAACCTGGCATAATTTCTGACCATTGGCATCAAAATCAAATAAGTTAATCTTTTCATCATCATACAAACTTGTTAAACTTTAATCCCTTTAGTCGTTCTTAAGTTATCGTGGTAATGGAAACCTATCACGGACAAACAACCTGAAAAAACAATGCCTCTGACGGCTTTGGTGGAGGCATAAAAATCCGTGTCGGGATACACCGTATAAATTTAATGTAATTAATCTCACCATCCCTCCAATATTTACACCATTTTGCATCATCAGACAAAAATACGCAATTTGGTGTCTGTCTATGATTTTTTTTGATTGTTTTTTAACCGTTTTTTCGCTCATTACTAATTGCAACCAAACTTGATAGAAGACCTATGGTTCGCACGATGGAGGTTTTAGCAATTCATTGTAGCAAAAAACAACCACCCTGAGGGGGTTTTCCTCACCAAGGGGTTACAGACATACTGACAGAAAACCAAATGTTTTGCCCCTCTTTGCACTGGGTGCGTGGGGTAAAAGCAGGGATGCCGGAGAGGTAGAAGGGCAATGGGGGCAGAATTTATTTCAATGCAATAAATGAAAAATCACTTATGGAGCCACACTTGGCAAAACAGAACAATGTAGAATGGCACTCAGAGCATTATTTTGACCTAAAAAATAATTTGTGGTAGAATTCAGTGACCTGATATGCAAATCGTCTTCAAAGTTTAAGTTAATCGGATGAAAATTGGCAATTTTAGAATTTTGGCCTATGTTGACCTTTTGGCCTATGTTGACCTCAATTATAATTGGTGGTTGAATTCAGTAAGCTGATATGACAATCTTATTCAAATTTCAAGTCAATCGGATGAAAATTGAGGATTTTAGAAATTCGAAAAAAGTGGTCGACCTTTGGCCTTTGACCTTTTGGCCGATGTTGCCCTCCATTATAATTGATGGTTGAATTCAGTAAGCTGATAAGACAATCTATTTTCAAATTTCAAGTCTATCAGATGAAAATTGAAGATTTTAGCAATTAGAAAAAAATTGATTGACCTTTGGGCTGTGTTGACCTTTTGGCCTACGCTAATCTCAAAATAGTTGGTTGAATTCAGTTAGCTGATGTGTAAATCCTCTTCAAATTTCAAGTCAATTGGATGAAAATTGAGGATTTTAGAAATTCAAAAAAAATAGGTTGACCTTTCATCTATGTTGACCTTTTGGCCGATGCTGATCTCAAAAATAGTTGGTGGTTGAATTAAGTTTGCTGATATGTAAATCCTATTCGAATTTCAATTCAATCGTACATTTTTCAAAATCCAATCTCACCCCTCCCCACCAAATCTTTCCCATCACCCCTTCCCTCCAAAACCTCCCCATCACCCCTTCCCTCAAAAACTTCCCCATCACCCCTCCCCTTCAAAACTTCCCCATCACCCCTCCCCTCCAAATCCACCCCCTTGCCCCTCCCCTCCAAATCTTCCCCATCACCCCTTCCATCCAAAACTTCCCCATCACCCCTTCCCTCAAAAACTTCCCCATCACCCCTCCCCTTCAAAACTTCCCCATCACCCCTTCCCTCCAAAACTTCCCCATCACCCCTTCCCTCCAAAACTTCCCCATCACCCCTTCCCTCAAAAACTTCCCCATCACCCCACCTCCGCAAAGCGTCCTCCCCGCTTCTTCCCCCTTCCAACTTTCACCTTCATCTCCCTCAACCTTCTGCCTCACTCTTCCCCCTCCTCAAATAACACCTCACTGCGCCTCAACCAATCACCATCAAACCTTTTGTCCACCCCATTCTTCCCTTTCTCCAAGCTATTCTGAAATCTCTGACACACCTTCAACAGCTCTCCCTACCTCTTCCTCCTCTTTCACATCTTACCCTACCGCTCCCCCCCCCCCCTGTTCTGTATCCGATGCTCCCCCTTCCTCTTCTTTAACAGTATGGACCTCAAACATCCGGGGCCTCCGCTCAAACTTGACTGATCTCTCCATACAGGTTGCTTCTGACAAACCAGATGTGATCTGCTTAACACAAACTTTCCTCCTTCTTGATGTCTCTGATTCCTTGGTATCTCTCCCAGGTTACTCCCTCCTCCAGTATGATAGACGTGAGCCTCGTCCTGGAGGGGGGGGGGGGGTTGCTATCTTTATAAAAAAACTCTCTTCCTCACTCGCCCTGCACTGCCCTCTCTCCACCTCACCCCCAGGAATACCTTTGGCTACGGCTTCCCCTTCGCTCCCACCTTTTGTTCAAATGAGTGTTGTACCGTCCACCAAACAGTGATGACTCCATCTACATCTCGCTGTCTGATAATATGGACCAACTTCTATCTACCCATCCCAAATCTCTCTTCCTCATATGTAGTTGTTACAGATCGCGGTTTAGATGTTATGATGACCGAGCGGTGGTGTATTTAACCGCGACCTAACAGGATCCCTGACTCACCCGATTCACCCAGAACTTTGGCCGTATCGCACCACAGCTGCCCAATCTGGGAAAAGACTGAAACGACGAAATGCAAGAGGAAAAGGAATAAAACGAATAGACGGACAGAAGAGTAATTTGATTTATTATTTACACAAGCAAAAAGGAGCAATCAAGGTTTATTTACAACACATAAGACGCAGGTGACACAGGGAAAATACTAGCTTACCTACAGACTTAATTAAATACCCAGGGACAGAACAAACAAAACAAACTCACGTATACAAGAAGGGTGGAAAGGCAGGAGGTGGATGGCTGGAGGGAGAGGAAAGGTCCAAGGGGGTCCTGCAGCTCAACCGGCGCGTTTAGCAGCCGCCGTTCCTTTTCGGCCCTGCTCCAAACCGCCGTTCAGGTCCCCTTTGGCTGTTGGGTGTTCTTGCTGCTGCGGCCTCCGTCCGCTGCGTTCCCAGGACTTGTCTGACTCGTTGGTCCAAACCCTCAACTCTTTCTTGGTCCCTCACTCTTTACCACCGACTCCTCACCGCAACCAACGCAACCACTTGACCACCACCTCTACTGACTGACTCTTCACGACTCTCTCTTGACGACCAACTCCCTCTGGCAACCGACTCAGACCAACTCACGAGTCACTTCCGTTTGCGCCTTTTATAGCGCCTCCAGCGATTACGCCGCCGGCGTTTTGGACACGCCCATCGGGGTGCTCACCTCGGCCCTGGTTGGTCGCGCGACCCTCGGGCTCCGCCCTGGATGACGACGGGCGGGCACGCCCCTGCTCCCCTCTGACGAGGTGGAGACACGCCTTTCTTCTCCGACTCAAGCACATGGTCAATGGCGGTTATTGGAGGGGAGGTGATTGGGAATCGAGGGCTCAGCAATGACGAGAGGGGATGTAATATGGAAATGGAGGTTTTGGGGATGGGAAGGAAAGGGGATCTATTCTCTTTCACTGGTGCAATGGAGTACTTCAATTAATGGGAGACACAGCCTTACCCTAAAACACAGAATAAGAGATAACTACCAACAGGGGTATTCTATTACTTGGCTGATGTGTATGCTCGTGGACTAATTATGGGATGCCCTTTCACCTTTACACAGCTCTGGAGGTAGGGGGGTGCAGAATAACCAATAATAATAATAGTACAGCACACAATCAAAAAAATATACAGTCCTCATCTCCGCAACACTGCACCCTCCTCCTCTTAGGCACGTCCCGGGCCTACAACTTTTACTTTTAGTGTGACACGTAGGTGTAGTTCCCTCTACTTTTAACCTGACCCTGAGTGCGACAGTTTTAAAACATAAATAAATGTGTCCCGCTGCTCCATTGCACCCTGCCTAACAGACACGCCCACAGTTAACCGAATCGCGGAATGGTCTTCAAACTATACACTGACGGTGGGGAGCATTATTTACAATGACTCTGCTTTTATTTACAAAACTAACCCAGGACCTGTAATTGTTCTTTCTGGGGGGGAGACAGTCTGCTCTGCATCGACGCACCATTAAAGCACCCAAAAACGCACCAATACACACCCAAGCACCAATCGGTGCAGTCACCATAGTTCATCAGTGTTCCATAAAATCAAAAACCCCTAACCCTGCAGGTGATCTCTTGCTCTTCGGCTCCCTCTGCTGGTTATTATTATTTTCCTGGTGTTGTCATCTTCCCTTGCTGGCGGCCTATTTGCAATAAAAGAATGCACCTAACGTGTCCGTTTTTATTTTATTTATGGCCCACAAGGGCCGACTACGTGTGGTTCACCTGTGGGGCATCGGTGCCCTGTGGCCAAGGTCCGCCAGCAAGATTTCGGGCCCTCATGGCCGGTTCCAGCAGAGGGGCCATGCCCCAACCCATGGGGTCCATAAGTGGTGCTCGGCCACAGACATGTGGTCCATAATGTGGTGCATCGATGCAGACAGCTGGTTCTGGGAATTTCGGGCGCACAATGGCCGACCCACGCACGCTCCCCTCGGCACCCAGTGGCGCACAGGTCATGTGGGAGACAAAAGGGGAAAGACAATTGAGCGAGGGGTAAGGTCACAAGGGTACACATCAAAAAGGCAATGCAAGGCGAAATGCGTACGGAGGGCGAAGTGAGAAAGCTCGTCCCTACCGTACGTCACCCCCCTGTCACCTACCCTACCCTTGCCCTTACCCCATATGTACAAAAATCTACACATTTACAAATTCGTCACGACTGTCACGTCTTCCCCATATTTCCCCTATACCAAATTCGTCTCCACAATCCCTCTACTTCAAAATTTGCCATCACCAAATTCATCATCAATCCTCATAAGGAGGCAGAGATGGAACATCAAAGCACAATGTCACACCCACGTCATGATGCGTCTCACAATCCAAACATTTGCACAGTAAAAAATAATTAAACATGGCATGGTGCGGAGTACCTGTCACCTCAGGTGAGTGGATGCAGATGGTGCGAGGAGACTTCATCCTAACTACTTTCTAAATGACATTAACACACTTTACACTACCCGGGGTCTCTCCCTGCCAATCCATTGGCCAACTTACACTATGGGTTCTAAAAACCAATTCCCATTGACCAAACTGTGGTGCTTCTCAATTTGGGGTCTCACTCCCCCGATTCATCTCCCGGTGCCTCGCACAATTTCTGGGCTGCGACGTGTAGCTCTCCCAGCAGGTCTACCCACCTGCACACCTCCACCACTGCAGTTGCCACCCGAGCTTACCTAGCTCCTCACCCTAACCTAACTAACTGGGGCAGGCCCTCTCCTGGCTCTGTCACCCCATGGTGCCCTCTGGCACTGGGCTACCCGGGTCCGTCCTCCGGATCCTCGGGCCCCATCCACAACTACCGGCTCCCAGAGCCCACCTGCGGCCTCACCTGGCCGACATCCTCACAGTGGTGGAGTGCCCAAACCAACTACACACACTAACAGGCTACACGCCCAGCCATTTCCACAACACTAATGCACCCATCCAAATACCATTCTTTCACCTCGCACCACAGATGCCAATATCCAACCACAATTTACCTGTACCCTCTACCTAACACTTACACGACCCGCCCCGGGTATCCGTAATGGGGGTCCACTCTTCCCCCATTCACACCTTCGCACCATCCACTCCACTCCACAATTTCCACCATACTCACTCCACGACCATCCATTCCAATACTCCATACCATTTATTCCATACAGCCACATACACCTGTTGTTGCACACCTGTGCAATCACCTGGTGCCACCTGCACCCTCCTCCTCTTCCTGGACCAGTTGGTCAACACAACACACATCACCATCACTCACTCATACACTGCTCCACACACCTGTTCAGTTGCACACCTGTGCAATCACACCTGTTCAATCCTCAAACACACGGCATCATCTCATCTAACTACTCCCCTCTGAAACTTGCGCTTCCCAGTCGTCCCTTTAAACTATTGCGCTCCCTCGTCATTATCATCCATACTAAACTACCTGCGTCCCCACTACAGGTATCAGTCACTATCTAACCTTACCGTCACCTAATGTCATCTTCGCTAGATCCCTAACAATATAACCTAACCCACCCGGGCTAGTTTCCACTGCCATACACCCCATAATCTATTGCGCATTTGCCCCACTTGTGAGGGATGGTGGATTTGCCATCCCACCACATCGGGGGTCTCTCACTATAAATTTTGCTCGTCCAAATTCCAACCAATTCAAAAATTTTCCATTTACTGCCAATTCTACCCACTATTATAAATTTCGTATCAAATCACGATCACTATCACTATCACCATCATCATCACAGTCCACTATATCCTAGCCTCGGTGCGTCGTGACATCATTAAACTCGGTTCGTAAAGCCGAGCAATGAATTCGGGTGGTTTGGTTGCCTGCAGGTTGAATCCGTCCGGCTTTCGGTTCAAGGGAGGTGGTTTGGTTGGGCCGAGATTCCACGCACCGTCTCGGCGCGGCACCTTGCGGTCCCGGGCCCGATGGCTCAATCTCCCCTGGTCGGAACCCCGTCCCCACGAGGGGGCACCGTTCCGCTTCCTCCCACTCGCCCTTGAACCGGACCGGTCGCCTGGCCCGACAAGGCCCGGACTCGACCGTGCGGGGCGGGGCCAAGCCCGAATCGGCAACGACGCTTCGAAGAGAAGCGACGCAGCTTCGATCCGCGCCGGGCCCTGCATCCAACAAAGGGCTCCTCGCACCGAGTGCTCGCATCGGCTATCCGTCGCTCTAACCACTAACCCGGTTACCGTCGATGCTTTACTTGCGTGCTTACAAGCATACACTACCCCTTTCACCCTCACAAAACCTGGCGTTCCAACGCCGTCCGTACATTCCACCAACGCTCTCCCTGTTACACACCACACCTCTCGCGCACACTCTTGCGCACACTTTGGTCCACACCTCTCCTCCGTTACGTCCTCCGTAACACTCACCATGGGCGTGCACTCTTGCATCCACCCACTAACGTGCTCACATGGGCTCTCCCACACTCGCGCCATGACCAACTCAGGTGTGCTTCCTCGCACACGTTCCACCACCACCTTACTCTCCGTGTCACACTCCGTACACCCCGACGTGCATTCTCGCTCGCACTCGGTTTCACACTCGCGCTCCGATGTGCCCTCTCGCACCTGCGCCATCACCAACTCACTATTCGTGTCACACTCCGTATACCCCGACGTGCATTCTCGCTCGCACTCGGTTTCACACTCGCGCTCCGATGTGCCCTCTCGCACCTGCGCGATCACCAACTCACTATTCGTGTCACACTCCGTATACCCCGACGTGCATTCTCGCTCGCACTCGGTTTCACACTCGCGCTCCGATGTGCCCTCTCGCACCTGCGCCATCACCAACTCACTATTCGTGTCACACTCCGTACACCCCGACGTGCATTCTCGCTCGCACTCGGTTTCACTCCCACACTTTATAACACACCCACTCGCCGACGCACACTTTTTCGTTACTTCCTCCGTAACACTCACCACACCGCGCTTCCATGTACCCCCTCGCACACGCGCTACGACCGACTCACTCCTGACGGCACACTCGCTCCTCGGCGTGCACTTTTTCCTCACACACCCCATGGTCGGACATTCTCGCACACCTCTTTTTTCGCACACCTGACCTGTCGCACACTTCACCAACGGCCTCTCACGAACACCCGGATCCAAACCAATCCCCAAGGCGACTGAAGCTTTCCTCACATCATATACATTGCCACTCACCTCCGTACCTCGTCTCCGCACCTCCTTTGCCACCTGCAAACTCTTTATTTGGTTAGTGAGCATCACATCATGAGTTGAGCACCGACCTTGTACCAATTCCATTACCTCCTCCTGGATTTCTCTCTTAGTTTCTGTCCGTCTCTTCTTAATTTCACTCACCTCTTCTTCCACTTCCTCTAATTTTTGTTTAACCTCTTTTATTTCTCGGTGCGTCTCCTCAAGTTCGTCCTCTAAGGCTACCGTGACCGTCTCTATGTGCATCCTCACCTCCCGGTCCTTTGTCTCCATTATCTCTGTCACCTCGTCCACCCTCATTGTCAGTTCCTCACGTACCATCTGACATTGCCTCTGTGTCGCTATCAAGTCATTTTTAATTTCTTTTTGTGTCGCCTTTAACCCTCCGAGTACTGCAGTGTTCCTTTGAACCTGCTCCACTAACTTCGTTTGTCCCTCTGTCAGCTGTTCCACCTCCTCCGTCAGATCTTCTATTCCCCCTTGTAACTTTGCCGTATTATTTCTCACCTCTTTCTCCATACGCTTCTCACCTCGCTTTACCTCCTCGCGTAGCCCCGAAACCTCCTCACTTACCCCTCGTCGTATTTCCTCCATCTCTTTTGTAGATGCCACCCTCATCTGTCCCAATTCATCCCTCTGAGCATCCAGTTTGGTTTCTACCCCGATTTTCACCTCCTCTATCTGCTCTCCCATTTGTTTGATTTCCCTGGCAGATTGTTCCCCTATTTCCCGCAATTTGTCCTCCATCCTATTTTCTAACCCCATTAACCCATTTTTCACCCCCTCTAACTGATTCTCCTGGGCAGCCATTCTGTTTTCCACCCCCGTTAACCCATTCTTTACCTCTTTTATCCCGTTGTCTAACCCCTCAAAATTATTGTCTAACTTCCCAAATTTCTTGTCTAACTCCCCGATTTGATTTCCTAGTCGCTCCCCCATTCTGTTTTCCATTCCCTCCATTTCCCTGGCTCTTTTTTCATTGTCGCACTTTGACTGTGCCATGTATTCGCTAAACCGTGCCATGAACTGCTGCATGTTAAAGCCCGCTGATACAGCGGGCTCGGCTACCGCGCGCTCGTGCGAGGCGCCTCTTTGCGCGCCTGAAACCTCGTGCGCGAGAGCGCCATTTTGTGCGTCTGATACACCCTCAACCACCTCATTGCTCTCCTCCCTTTCCTCCACATATATTTCCCCGAGGTCCTGGGTCGATTCTACCCCGTCTATCTCTCCCACCGGCATCCCGTCGCCTTGACCAGCCATGGCGCGATTTCAAAATTCGGGTTTTGTAAAACAAAACAAATTTCGGCCGCTCCAAATTTTGACCAAATTTTTTCCTAGATGTTTTAAAAATTTGGTTCGGGCCCCGAATCTCACTCCCAGACACCAATTGTTACAGATCGCGGTTTAGATGTTATGATGACCGAGCGGTGGTGTATTTAACCGCGACCTAACAGGATCCCTGACTCACCCGATTCACCCAGAACTTTGGCCGTATCGCACCACAGCTGCCCAATCTGGGAAAAGACTGAAACGACGAAATGCAAGAGGAAAAGGAATAAAACGAATAGACGGACAGAAGAGTAATTTGATTTATTATTTACACAAGCAAAAAGGAGCAATCAAGGTTTATTTACAACACATAAGACGCAGGTGACACAGGGAAAATACTAGCTTACCTACAGACTTAATTAAATACCCAGGGACAGAACAAACAAAACAAACTCACGTATACAAGAAGGGTGGAAAGGCAGGAGGTGGATGGCTGGAGGGAGAGGAAAGGTCCAAGGGGGTCCTGCAGCTCAACCGGCGCGTTTAGCAGCCGCCGTTCCTTTTCGGCCCTGCTCCAAACCGCCGTTCAGGCCCCCTTTGGCTGTTGGGTGTTCTTGCTGCTGCGGCCTCCGTCCGCTGCGTTCCCAGGACTTGTCTGACTCGTTGGTCCAAACCCTCAACTCTTTCTTGGTCCCTCACTCTTTACCACCGACTCCTCACCGCAACCAACGCAACCACTTGACCACCACCTCTACTGACTGACTCTTCACGACTCTCTCTTGACGACCAACTCCCTCTGGCAACCGACTCAGACCAACTCACTAGTCACTTCCGTTTGCGCCTTTTATAGCGCCTCCAGCGATTACGCCGCCGGCGTTTTGGACACGCCCATCGGGGTGCTCACCTCGGCCCTGGTTGGTCGCGCGACCCTCGGGCTCCGCCCTGGATGACGACGGGCGGGCACGCCCCTCCTCCCCTCTGACGAGGTGGAGACACGCCTTTCTTCTCCGACTCAAGCACATGGTCAATGGCGGTTATTGGAGGGGAGGTGATTGGGAATCGAGGGCTCAGCAATGACGAGAGGGGATGTAATATGGAAATGGAGGTTTTGGGGATGGGAAGGAAAGGGGATCTATCCTCTTTCACTGGTGCAATGGAGTACTTCAATTAATGGGAGACACAGCCTTACCCTAAAACACAAAATAAGAGATAACTACCAACAGGGGTATTCTATTACTTGGCTGATGTGTATGCTCGTGGACTAATTATGGGATGCCCTTTCACCTTTACACAGCTCCGGAGGTAGGGGGGCGCAGAATAACCAATAATAATAATAGTACAGCACACAATCAAAAAAATATACAGTCCTCATCTCCGCAACATAGTGATTTTAATTGTCACCATGCCAGTTGGCTGGGTGTGGGTACCTCTCACACCAGCCATGGCTCTTCAGCAAAGGACTTCTGCGACTCACTGGGACTGACACAATCTGTCAATTTCCCGACCCGGATCTCAGTCAACGGAGCACCTTCTCTTCTGGACTTGGTTATGACTAACTTCCCTGAAAATGTCTGCTGCTCTTCTTCTGCTCCAATCGGTTCATCTGATCATGTGCTTGTTAAAGTGGACATCTCTCTGACCATTCTCAGAGAGCCTCCTCAGCGTCGAGGAGTCTGGCATTTCAATCAGGCCAACTGGCACGGTCTTCAAGCAGCCATCAATCATCTGGACTGGTCTCCCATCTCTACCGCCTCTGACGTCAACTCATCCTGGGAATTCTTCCAAAGTAAATTGCTCTCTCTCATGCACAGATTTATCCCATCTCGTCTTCAGTTGTCATACCCTTCCTCCCGTCCATGGTACACGGAATCTTGTGGTGAGGCTATTTCCCAGAAACAACTTGCTTTCGTCTCCTGGAAAGCAAATCCAACGGAAGGAAATCTCATTTCCTTTCACAAAGCCCGAAACAAGTGTGTGTCCACCCTCAGGAGAGCCAGGAAACAATATCTCTCGGTTCTCAGGACAGAACTCTCTTATCTGTCTCCCTCTTCTAAATCCTGGTGGCATCTGGTCAAATATGTTTCTGGTGTTTGTTCCCCCTCCATCCCCTCCCTCACCTCAAACGGCCACACGGCTGACTCCGCACGTGAAAAAGCTGAATGCCTCAACTCTGTGTTTGCCTCTAAATCTTGTGTCCCAAACCCATCCCTCTCTGTACCCACCATACCCAGTCGTACCCAGCTGCTCCTGGACTCTGTGTCCTTTCCTCCTGACAAGGTAGAAAAGTTTCTGTCAACCCTCGACTGTGATTCTACAACTGGACCTGACGGCATCAGCCCACGGGTCCTAAAATCCTGTTCTTCCGCTCTTTCACTCCCTCTCTCTGTTCTCTTCACCCTCTCTTTTGCTCAAGGTCATCTGCCATCTGCTTGGAAATCTGCCAACATCACCGCTTTGCACAAAAAAGGTGCAAAAACAGATCCCAGCAACTACAGTCCAATCAGCCTTCTCCCAATTATCAGCAAAGTCATGGAATCCATCATTGCTTCAGATAAGAAATCTTTCCTCTTCTCCAATGGCTTGATCTCTGATCATCAATTTGGTTTCAGACCTGGTCACTCTACTCTGGACATGCTGCTTCAGGTTTCTCAACAATGGATGGAGGTCCTCAATGCCAAACAGGAAATTAGAGCTGTCTCCCGTGACATATCACGTGCCTTCGATACGGTGTGGCACCCCGCTCTGCTCACCAAACTCTCCTCTTATGGTATCCATGGAAATCTCCACGCATGGCTGGCGGACCTCCTCTCTAATCGTAGTCAACGTGTGGCCCTGAATGGGTTTCTCTCATCTCCTCTTCCTGTGCAGGCTGGAGTTTCCCAAGGCAGTGTTCTGGGCCCTGTGCTTTTTCTGGTCTTCATCAATGATCTCTCTGACTCTCTTGAAAATACTTTGCTCTTTGCTGACGACTCTACTCTCTGTCGCTCCATTCTTCATCCCTCAGATCGGCAGTCTGCAGCCTCCTCACTCTCTGCAGACCTGGACAAAATCACAGACTGGGAAAACAAGTGGAACATGTCTTTCAATCCTGACAAATCTCACACTCTTACGATGTATCTCCGAAAAGACCGACTGGACAACCCTCCCATCCACTTTCTGAATAATCCTCTCCAAGAAGTTCTGTCACTCAAGCTTTTGGGTCTCACTATCTGCCATGATCTTTCCTGGGAAAACCACATTTCAAATCTGGCCTCCAAAGCCAGTCGCCGACTGGGCATCCTCCGTCGTTGGAAGTCCTTCCTTGGCACACCTGAGCTCCTCACCACATACAAGGCTTTCATCCGCAGCTCAATGGAATACTGCTCTCCTCTCTGGGCTGGTGCTCCTGCCTCACACCTAGCTCGCCTTCACGCTGTTGAAACCAAAGCATTCAGAATCATTGGAATCTCCCGCGATAAAGCTAACTCCAAGGGCCTCTCACTCACTCACCGCAGGCAGGTTGGTGGTCTTTCCGTCTTCTACCGACTCCTCTCTGGCCTTGCCCCTCAAGCTCTCTCTGGGCTCTGTCCCGCAAATATTCCTACAGGTCGCACAAGATCTGCCTGCAACTCTCTTATGGTTAAACTGCCAAAATCAAGACTCTCTGCTCACCTTCACTCCTTCATTCCTCTTTTCTCCCGCCTCTGGAACAAACTCCCTCACTCTCTTCAATCCCACTCCACCCTCCAAGTCTTTAAAACAGCTGTTCACCACCATCTCTTATCTTCCCCCATCCAAAACCTTTATCTTTTCTACCCCCGCTAATTTCACCCCAATTCCACTTTTTTGAAATACTAACTTCTGTCCAGGAAGTCCTTGGTGTCCTTGTGTTTTATACTTCTCCATCCCTTCCCCCCCCCCCCCCCCTTCCCATGCCTCCTCCCCCCGTGCCCTCTCCCTTCCACACATCTCCCTGCTCTCGGATGTTGTGTTTGTGTGCTTCCCCTTCTCTCCCCATCTTGTCTTCCGCTCCCTCTTTTTGGGTATTTTATTTGTCTGGTTGATTTGTTTGTGAAGTAAATGTTAGCTCTTTCACGAGCCTCGATTCAGTATACAAAAAAAAAAAAAAAAACTGTAAACTCCCTTGTGAAACACATTCCCTGCCCTTGGAGCAGGCCTGGCTTGTATAAGATAAGGGCCTGGGAATGTGACAATAGCTTACTCTCACATTTTAGCCTCAACCTCAGCACTTCCACAGGAAAGGATCTCGACGGGGGCTGTCAAAGCCCATCATTGCCCTTTCCTAAAGTGCACCTCTTTAGCGGAGACTTTCTATTTTTCTGGCTATATAAAGGATTGTGTTTCAGAGTATTTTCAGTGTGGCTCGGACTTGCACTGCTTTACGTGATAAGGCTCTGCATTTCGGTCACGCTCCACAATTGTGTTTGATTGATTCTTATTAAACTACTGTTGCTTCAACTAGCCTCTTCTTTCCTATAAAGTGAATACCGACAATTACACCAAAGAAGCCACCAAGGAATGGTTTTGGGAGAGATTAGCAAAGTCCATCAAATGCTAGCAGTAGATGTACTAAATGTGCACAGAAGCTTGAAAATCCGAAGTCATATTTATTCAACCGACTATGTTGTCATGGATTTTTCCAGCTGTGACTTGGATTTTATAGTCGTCATTGTCGTTGTCATGATTGTTGGATTATTTTATTTCACTTGTTCCTGTTCATGTCATCTAACACATCTAATGATCTAAAAATATATATTATTTGCAGAATAGCCATTTAATTATCCTGCTTTTGTAAAAATAATAATAATAATAATTAAACAACTGCTTGAAAAAGTTGTATTTGCTATTCTTAAATTTTTTGAGAAAATGAAGTTTAAGATTTTGATCGATTGTAAGTCCCGATGGTTCAGCATTTTCTTTTTTATTAACGAACTGCTTTATAACTTGTACAAGCATAGAAATAGTGACCTGAAAGTAAAATAGATTTATGACATTTTGCAACATACACACATAATAGATGAGCATGCTTTTATAAGTAACTAGCAGAAGTACCCGGCATTGCCGGGCGGGTGAGGGAAGGGGGAGGGGGAGGGGGAAGGGGAGGGTAGGGGAACGGGGGGGGGAGGGAAACGAGCCCCTTGGCAAAGCAAGCGATTTTTTTTTCATAGCGTCATAGCGTTCATACCGTCACAGCGTCATAGCGTCATAGCGTTCATAGCGTTTCATAGCGTCATAGCGATTTTTTTTTTCATAGCGTCATAGCGGTCATAGCGTCATAGCGTTCAGAGCGTCATAGCGATTTTTTTTTTCATAGCGTTCATAGCGTCATAGCGTTCATAGCGTCATAGCGTCATCACATGATCGCTCTGAGGGAATCAGCGCCCACCTGCTCTGATTCCGTTGATTCCGTGCGCTGAAATGCGCTGAGGTAAATATGAACAAAAAATATGGATCGTCAAATATTTTGAGTTCGGCCATGTTCGTCCCAGGCTCAATGGCCATGTCTATGCCAAATATCAAGCACGTAAGCCTCTCCGTTTAGGAGTCTATCGGTAACATTACACACACACACACACACACACACACACACACACACACACACACACACACACACACACACACACACACAAACTGTGTTTTATATATATAGACTAGCAGAAGTACCCGGTGTGGTGAAAATGTACCAAAGTTGAACCCAGGTGAGATGCTCACTTAAACCGCTGAGCGGCGTCTTTAAGACCTCGGACGTCCGCGACTTGAGGCCACTCCTGCGACATTATACAATGACATGTAGAATTGAATGATACATACCCACTTATATTCTAGGCTTGCTTGCATCGACTGATATATTCAATCTTTCTCATATGATGCCTAGATCCTGACATATATATATTGCATGATGTATTTTACAGGATGATGCAAAGATCTGATTGAGATTAAACCTACATATGGGACAAGTTGTGGACTTGGTTGATTTTCACAACACTTAATCTCAATCAATGATCTGCGGATATGGCGGGACATGAGTCTGGCGATGGCCGGATGAACGCAGATTCCAGACGAGCATTTCCTGACATTCTCCACGCTCCTGCGAGGCCCACCTCGGAGAAGAATGACCAGCGGAGGACCCGTCGAGCTAGCTCCAGCCACGGAGCTCCGACTACTCCGCTGCCGGTCTGCCTCGAAGGGACTGGATGCGTTGGGACCTCGCATGCATTTTGCGGAACCGCGTCGTCAAAACGCGAACTGCTCTCCTGAGGCCCGAACGCCGGAGCAGGCGTGACGGACTCTGGCAAGACGCCTGGAGAACGATGCTACTGGGCAACGTCCTGTGGCCGAAACCCCGTCGGAACGACGGACCCGCTTGGAGCCGAAGGTACGAGTCTAGCCTCGGTTGCTCGAAACGCTAACGGCTCCGTCCGAGAGAATCATCCTAGATTTACGTGCCTCGGCCCGAGATGAGATTCCCACGCGAGTGTTCACGACTCCCATGTCTGCCATGCCTCACACGGCCGGCCTACCCGACCAATTGATTTGCGTGCCTCGGCCTGAGATGAGATTCCCACGCGAGTGTTCACGACTCCCATGTCTGCCATGCCTCACACGGCCGGCCTACCCGACCAATCGCTGCTCGGTGGAATCACCTCCTACGCGAAGCCGCATGCTGCGCCCATCACAAGCACCACTCTGCGAGGCCGGCGATTCCGATCGCTGCTCGTCGGAATCACCTCCTACGCGCGAATCGCGCACTGCACCCATCACGGGCACAACCCGACCAATCGCTGCTCGGTGGAATCACCTCCTATGCACGAATCGCACGCTGCCCCCATCGCGGGCACAACCCGACCAATCGCTGCTCGGTGGAATCACCTCCTACGCGCGAATCGCGCACTGTGCCCATCGCGGGCACTACTCTGTGGGGCCGGCGATTCTGATCACGGCTCGTCGGAATCACCTCCTACATGCGAATCGTATGCGATTCCCCTCGCAGGCCATACCCTGCGAGGCCGGCGGCCCCGATTGCTGCTGGTCGGAATCCCACCTACGCGTGGCTACTCAACGAGGCCGGCGAACTCCGCTGCCCGGAATCGCCTCAATGCATGAAGCTCGCTTGGCAAGAGGCTCACTTGATTGCTGCTGGTCGGAATCCCACCTACGCGTGGCTACTCAATGAGGCCGGCGAACTCCGCTGCCCGGAATCGCCTCAATGCATGAAGCTCGCTTGGCAAGAGGCTCGCTTGGCACCATTCGAGGACTCGCCGCAGCACGGATGAGTTTCTAAGGACATCGAGCGGGACCTTCATAGACTTTCACAGCACTCGGGCATTAATAGATGATCATATACTATATGTATTCTATATGACTAACGATGTCTAAAACTCCGGACAAAACACGGCCCGAAAGCTATCAAACGAGACGCTACTTCAGGACGTGATATGTGTTACACGGTCCGAAGGCTATCAAATGAGACACTACTTCAGGACGTGATATGTATAACACGGTCCGAAGGCTATCAAACGAGACGCTACTTCAGGACGTGATATGTATAACACGGTCCGAAGGCTATCAAACGAGACACTACTTCAGGACGTGATATGTAGAACACGGTCCGAAGGCTATCAAACGAGACGTTACTTCAGGACGTGATATGTATTCGATCCTTTGGCCCGAAAGCTATCAAACGAGACGCTACTTCAGGACGTGCAGTTTATCGCTGCCAAGCGTGCTCGCCCACTCGACTCGGCGTGCTCGCCCACTCGACTCGGCGTGCTCGCCCACTCGACTTGGCGTGCTCACCCACTCGACTCGGCATGCCGCACTGGTTCAATGGGCCGAGCTCGACTTTCGGTTTTCCCTCGAACGCAGTGCGCCCTAGATAATACAATTCACTCGTCGGCCGGGTTCGTATTCCGTACACCAATCTCGAGCCCGCTCGAATGCTGGTGCCCAATGGACGCGAGACTATAGATTTCGGTGTGCTACTTTACTCCGTCTGGGGATACCGCTCAGCTGGAACTCGCCGTCAAACCCGCCCGCACGCGCCCGAACCAATTGATGACATCATCGACTAATCACGCGTTTGCCCTACAGCGCCATTAACTGCTTCCCGCGCTTGCGTCATCAGAGTACGTCTACCTGAGTTCGTCTACCTGGGTACCTCTACAGATAGCAGAAATACTCAACCTGACCGCCCCTGCCCAATAGTGCGTGTCATAACGTGGCGGCCTTCGAGGGCGACTAGCCAACATCGAGGACTTATGCCGTTAATCGATAAGGCATGGGGAATTTGGGATTACACGGTGACCCCATGAGATGGTAACATTGAGCGTTGCGCCCGACTCCCTTGTCTCCTGAGCAAGCCACGCGGGCACCGTCCTGCCTGTTCGCCCTTGACTCTGGGCTTGTTGCTTCTAGGACAGGGCTCTTGGCTCGCCTCCATGACACATTTCGAGACTGCGAGACGCCTCGCCTGGCCGCTGCCTTTTTGCGTTTCCCTCTGACCCAGACTGTGAAGGTCGCTCGACTTCGGTACGCGGCTGCTATCTCAAAACTAGAAAAACGGGGGGGGGGTGGGGGGGTGGATGAGTGGGGGGTGAGATGATGGACATTCCATCCGGGACGTTCTCTCGCTTTGAGTCCATGGATGGACAATCCATCCGGGACATTCTCTCGGTTTGTCAATAGGACGGGCCATGGATGATGGACAATCCATCCGGGACGTTCTCTCGCTTTGAGTCCATGGATGGACAATCCATCCAGGACATTCTCTCGGTTTGTCAATGGGACAATCCATCCATCCGGGACATCCTCTTGGTATGTCAATAGGACGGGCCATGGATGGACAATCCATCCGGGACGTTCTCTCGGTAGCCGGTCTCGCCGATCTTCTCCGATCCTCCGAGCGCTGTACTGCAGGACGGGATTGCCGTATGCATCGCGGAGGTTCTGCGCGCTTCGCTGGGGAGGCGCATTTCGGTCGTTTTGTGCGTCGTAAGTTTCGGTCGTTTTGTGCGTCGTCGTAATCTGCCATGCCGGTCGTTCGGGCAGCCTTCGGAGGGCGCTCGTGGCAAACGTATATTTGCCGGAGCTTGTAATTCGTACACGCTGCCGTCAGAGGGCGCTCGGGTCTCGTGAGAAGGATCGCTGCCAACGGTAGTTTCACGTGCCGAAGCAAGAGTTTGTAATTCGTATGAGCTGCCGTCAGAGGGCGCTCGAGTCTCGTGATTTCAAAAAAGGCCGCTGCCGGAATCGAGTAACTCTCGTTATGGCTCTCATCGATTCTTTCCCTCGGCAATTCCATGACATGGATCTAACATGGATCGACCATGTACCCTTGGGAGCCTAGGCAGGTACAGACTTACTGTAATGGACTTACTGTAATGGCCTCCTGTCATGTAATCTTACTTACTGTTACAGCTTACTGTAAAGAGGCTTACTGATTTACACATCTTCCACATCGACACATCTTCCTGTAATGTGTTGCATTGCGACGAATGGACATTCGCTCTTCGACAAGGTACAACTTATCCTATCTAGCTACTGTGCCGACGACCCCACTGTAAGACTAGACTACACTGACCCAGGCTATGAGTGCGCCTAGGGAACATCTGCCGTCCCTCCCGTTGCCTGATACACCCCTGCCTGAAGCAGTGAAGGCACTGAGGTGCCCCTCCGACACCTGCCTCCAGCGGCTACTCCGAAGCAGGGGACTCCGGGCTTGGGGATGTCGTACCCGGTAGTTTCCGAACCTGTGCTGGCAGGGTAATTCGCCACCTTGGCCGCTACGGATGGACCGACTGACCTGTAATAATAATAATGGATTTATTTTATATAGCGCTTTCCAGGAAGCCCTAAAGATGCTTTGACAGAGTGCGAAACATGAAACAATTGCACAAAGACAAGAATCAATAGGGAAATATTTCTTTGACACCCCAATAATGATATAATGACTTCCTCAATCCATTAATGCTGACGCGTGCTCGCTTCCTGCCTAGCGGCAGTATAGTTCTAACGGCGGGGAGAATGTGGTGAAAATGTACCAAAGTTGAACCCAGGTGAGATGCTCACTTAAACCACTGAGCGGCTTCTATAAGACCTCGGACGTCCGCGACTCGAGGCCACTCCTGCGACATTATACAATGACATGTAGAATTGAATGGTACATACCCACATATATTCTAGGCTTGCTTGCATTGACTGATATATTCAATCTTTCTCATATGATGCCTAGATCCTGACATATATATTGCATGATGTATTTTACAGGATGATGCAAAGACCTGATTGAGATTAAACCTACATATGGGACAAGTTGTGGACTTGGTTGATTTTCACAACACCCGGCATTGCCGGGCGGGGGAGGGGAGGGGGAGCGGGAAGGGGAGGGGAGGGGAACGGGGGGGGGGGGGAGCGAGCCCCTTGGCAAAGCGAGCTATTTTTTTTTTCATAGCGTCAAAGCGTCATAGCATTCATAGCGTCATAGCGTTCATAGCGTCATAGCGATTTTTTTTTTCATAGCGTCATAGCGTCATAGCGTTCATAGCGTCATAGCGTTCATAGCGTCATATCGTTCATAGCGTTTCATAGCGTCATAGCGATTTTTTTTTTCATAGCGTCATATCGTTCATAGCGTTCATAGCGTCATAGCGTTCATAGCGTTTCATAGCGTCATAGCGATTTTTTTTTTCATAGCGTCATAGCGTCATAGCGTTCATAGCGTCATAGCGTTCATAGCGTCATATCGTTCATAGCGTTCATAGCGTCATCACGTGATTGCTCTGAGCGAATCAGCGCCCACCTGCTCTGATTCCATTGATTCCGTGCGCTGAAATGCGCTGAGGTAAATATGAATAAAAAATATGGATCGTCAAATATTTGGAGTTCGGCCATGTTCGTCCCAGGCTCAATGGCAATGTCTATGCCAAATATCAAGCACGTAAGCCTCTCCGTTTAGGAGTCTATCGGTAACATTACACACACACACACACACACAAACTGTGTTTTATATATACTAGGGCATGCCCGTACTATATATAAGCTAGGACGTGCCCGTACGTGGGTGCCCGTTCCTTGCCAAAAAAAAAAAAAAAAAAAAATTTGTGTAGGGGTGTGTGTGTGTAAACATCCTAGGGCGTGCCCGTACGTGGGTGCAAAAAAACATGCGTGCAAACAACAACAACAAAAAAAAACCTTGAAACCACGTGGCAGTAACGACCACAGAACCCCCCCCCCCCTCTATTTACATGAATGGTTTGGTCCATTCGCAACGACCACAGAACCCCCCCCCTCTATTTACATGCAATGGTTTGGTCCATTCGCAACGCCAAAGCGAACGGCGAACGGCTAAATCGCCATAGCTCGGTAAGTACTTGTCCGATTAATTTCAAACCTTGAAAAGGCACATCCTCGGGTCCCCAGCAATATACCTGGCAAGTTTAAAGTATATCGGACCCGTGGTTGTCGAGAAACAGCGGTCACAGACAAACATACAAACACACATACACACATACACACATACACACAGAGATTAATGGAATTATAGATAGATAGATGAACGATTCCGAAAAGGGAAATAAAGGACATTCTTACTGAAAGTTCATATGGTGAGTGCTGTATAACAGATATGTCAAAATGAAAACTGAAATAAGTAGGGAGTTCGTAGAACACCTCACTGTGCACAGTTTTGAGGGAAAAGGACATGGGTGGGTCTGCTATCGGCAAATTTGATTGGTCGAGATTACGTGAAATGTTGTCATATTTTGTCCAAGTATTGCTAAACGGAAGAATGAATGAATAAATGAGCGTTTTAAGGCCATTTCCCCCGCTTGAGCCGGGGTTAGCCTTGCGGGCCCCATGACAATCATGGTTCCCTGTTTTGAGGCAATGCTTTTATGGCCGGATGCTCCTTCCTGACGCCAACCCTTGGTCGCCTCTTAGGATGCGCAGGGATACGGTGTACCTATTCTAAACCAGGGTACACACCGTGATCATTCATCCCAGCAAGCTGGTACTCAATTTGCCGAACTCGGAAGGATGACAGGCTGAGTCAACCCCCCTGGTGTTAATTCAGCGATCGACTGGGATTACGAACCCAGGATCGTAGGACCCCAAGCCAGCACACTAACCGCTAAGCCAACACCAGGCTAAACGGAAAGTTATTGAAAATGCCAAAAATGCGATTTGTGTTCTACAATGTTCAATTATATGATTTAATTGAAATAAAATCGATATTTTAAAAGCCACCGACAAAACAATTGAGAAGTTTACCGCCGTTGAATACACCACCTTATTTAACACGTTACATTCGTTATTCTTGCCTGTTGTCCTTTAGGACGTCGCTAAAAACAGTAAGTTTCATCTTTGGAATTATTTTCAAGCTTGTGTGACAGGCAGAGTAAAAAATATTATCGCACTCATCTCTGCGCATGTGCGATCGGGACAGTTTCAGAGCCAAAGTATGGTAAAACTGCAGGTTTGCATTCCCATCCATGTTCCGATTCGTGCGCAAAATACAACATTCAAATGAAACTAGAACGGGCACTCGGTAGAGCGCATACCTTCGCCGCAGCTACTGTTCTGTACTTGGCATGGGAGTGTAGGGAACAGAACAGTGAACAGTTTGGTGCTGATTTCATGCAAATCGGATAAGAATTGACCGAGTTATGACAAAAAACGCACATTTTGCAAGGTCGTGACCCCCCTGACCTTTGACCCCCAACCGCTAACAAGGGTAATGTCTTCACTGGGTCATGTCGTATATCACAAGATCGGGCATTGAATTCTGAACATTTTGGCATTAGTTGCATGCCAATTGGATAAAAATTGACCGCGCTATGGTAAAAATACGATTTTGACCTTTTCGTGACCTTGACCTTGACCTTTGACCCGATTGCTCCCAAAATCTAATCAAATGTGTCCCGTATAATAACCAATCATCCCACCAAATTTCATGCAATTCGGTTGAATACTTTTTGAGTTATGCGAATAACATACACACACACACACACACACAGACATACAAATAAATACACAGCGATCAAAACATAACCTTCCGCTTTTGCGAAGGTAATAAAGTTGTTCCTCGTTTGTAGACAGGACAGATCGATAGACAATGTGAACCAATTGCTTAACCCTGATTTTAACTTCGCGCAAGTGGGGTAATAAAAATGAAATTGCATTCCTAGTAAGAGTGAGTGTTAAGACTGATCTTTTGAATTACAGAGCAGTCAATGTTCTCATCATCTTGTGTTGGTAATGGTATAATTAATCTATACTCGCAACGGTACCCGCCCTATGGGCGGGGCTTCAATTGGGGGCGGGGCTTCAATTGAGAGGCCCAAATGAAAAGGCAAAATATCAGAAATGTAAGGCTTTTTTTATTTTAAACGATTTATATAAACATCCGTCAAATCATACCACACGCAAATCATCAAAATCTAATCAGTATTTGTAGAATTTCAATAAAAGTCACATCACTGTTCATATCGGTAAATATTATTCCATGGTGTTTGGAAAAACTGGAAAAACGGAAAAATTGGAAATTGGAAAAAATTGGAAAATCAATAAAGCCTGTTTTACTCCAGGTGGTCCCAGGGTTACCCACCCAAAATTTCGTTGCGATCGGTTCAGCCGTTTTTGCGGTACCTGGGAATGGACAGACAGACAGACATTTTGTGAATGATAGTAAGATGCTGATTTAAGGTAAATTTGACGTTAGGGTTCAAATTAATTTTGGCCCACAAAACGTCTTTCCTTTAAGTATCTATGAAAAGAAAACTTTTCAATGTACATTTCACGAAAAAAATTAATAAACGCCAAGCTTGAGAATTGTACTGCGCACCACCATGGTCTAGGTATCCAGCTCACCTACATATAAAGAACGGGAATGTCACCTCACCTGAACAATTTTTGCTCCAGGTGACCTAAAAATAGACGGCTCCATCAGTAAATGTTTTGATTAAAAAAATTATTTTCCCGTGTTATGGAATTTTGGCCCACTGTGGAAAATGTGACGCGATCACTGCTTTGCGTGAGTTTGACATTCAAAGCGAACGGCCATGGGAATCAAACGCACGTCAACAAAATCAAAACGTACAAAAAAACATTCTATATACTTAACTCTGTCACAGTTTAAAATGTAATAAAAATAATTGCATTGGTAATTAAAAATGTGACGTTTATGAGAATGAACCTATCGTTGAGGAGAACGTGAGGAAACGTTATCCAATCAGAATCCGCCTTATGTTTGACGTCAGAATCCGAAGAACGTCCAATCAGCAGTCGTTTTATTGAAATTGGGGTTGTTGGTGTTTTTTGCGCTTGCCTTTGTGTATGTAGGATTCGGGCCTTTTCATTTATTTATTTCATTTAAATCTCGTCTCTTTTGCTTTTATCGTGAGTATGTTGGAAAGTTATGATTTGGTAACGTGTGTTTATTTGGATTTATTGTTGGAACAGTGCATGTTGAGCACTGTATAGTGTATATTACAATACTGTACATTGAGAGAATTTACTTCAGGATAAACGGACACCCCTCATTGGCTTGTGGGGACGGTGACTCTGACTGTGACACCTTGCCCTGACTAAAAACATCACCTGACAAAGGGTGAATGAGTTCCCTTCAGGAGCCAGCAGACATCCAGTAGTCAGTACGGAAATGGTGTCTCCGAAAACAAAACACCCAATGGTGGTAGGAAAGCTTATTTTGCCCGTTTTCGTGTGAAGAGGTTTCCTTCTTTCAGGATGAGGTGAAGGTTTTGCCGGTTTTCCTCTTCTTCTCTGTAGCCCTTTACCTTTTGTGGATGTCAGTCTTGTTTAGGGTGAATTTGACGAAAATAAATGAAAGGTTGTGTGTGTTCTATCAGAACATTAATCATTATGTCGTCGTGTCCAGGTTAGCAGAGAGTAATGTAGCTGCAGTGTCCGCCGAACAGACTAATCCGGAGCTGCTGCGCCACACGATGTGGAGTGATGTGCAAAAAGGAGCAGAGGGTTTTCCAGAACATTGGAGACGTCGTTTATCGTGAAGATGAACATGATTGGGTCCAAGATACTGGCTTTGGGAGAGGGGACGACGAGCTTCCATTGATGGCAACACGTTTACTATTTGGGTGAAGCGATATGTTTACTGTTTGGGTGGAGGGACCTTTACTATTTGGGTGAAGGGACATGTTTACTGTTTGGGTGGAGGGACCTTTACTATTTGGGTGGAGGGACATGTTTACTGTTTGGGTGGAGGACGTGTTGACTGTTTGGGCGGAGGGACGTGTTTCCTGTTTGGGCGGAGGGACATGTTTACTGTTTAGGTGAAGGGACCTTTACTATTTGGGCGGAGGGACATGTTTACTATTTGGGTAGAGGGACGTGTTGACTGTTTGGGCGGAGGGACGTGTTTCCTGTTTGGGCGGAGGGACATGTTTACTGTTTAGGTGAAGGGACCTTTACTATTTGGGCGGAGGGGCATGTTTACTATTTGGGTAGAGGGACGTGTTGACTGTTTGGGCGGAGGGACATGTTTACTGTTTGGGTGGAGGGACCTTTACTATTTGGGTGGAGGGACATGTTTACTGTTTGGGTGAAGGGACATGTTTACTGTTTGGGTGGAGGGACATGTTTACTGTTTGGGTGGAGGGACATGTTTACTGTTTGGGTGGAGGGATATGTTTACTGTTTGGGTGGAGGGATATGTTTACTATTTGGGTGGAGGGTCATGTTTATTTCGGTGAAGGGACATGTTTACTGTTTGGGTGGAGGGACATGTTTACTGTTTGGGTGAAGGGACATGTTTACTATTTGGGTGGAGGGACATGTTTACTGTTTGGGTGGAGGGACATGTTTACTATTTGGGCGGAGGGACATGTTTACTGTTTGGGCGGAGGGACATGTTTACTATTTGGGTGGAGGGACGTGTTTATTGTTTGGGTGGAGGGACGAGTTGACTGTTTGGGCGGAGGGACGAGTTGACTGTTTGGGCGGAGGGACGAGTTGACTGTTTGGGCGGAGGGACGAGTTGACTGTTTGGGCGGAGGGACGAGTTGACTGTTTGGGCGGAGGGACGAGTTGACTGTTTGGGCGGAGGGACGAGTTGACTGTTTGGGCGGAGGGACGAGTTGACTGTTTGGGCGGAGGGACGAGTTGACTGTTTGGGCGGAGGGACGAGTTGACTGTTTGGGCGGAGGGTCGAGTTGACTGTTTGGGCGGAGGGACGAGTTGACTGTTTGGGCGGAGGGACGTGTTGACTGTTTGGGCGGAGGGACGTGTTGACTGTTTGGGCGGAGGGACGAGTTGACTGTTTGGGCGGAGGGACGCGTTGACTGTTTGGGCGGAGGGACGAGTTGACTGTTTGGGCGGAGGGACGAGTTGACTGTTTGGGCGGAGGGACCTTTATTATTTGGGTGGAGGGACGTGTTGACTGTTTGGGCGGAGGGACCTTTATTATTTGGGCGGAGGGGCGTGTTGACTGTTTGGGCGGAGAACGTCAAAAATCCTGTAGTGTGTAAAAATTATACAAAGAGTTACTGATTACATTATGGGGTCAAGAGGTTAAAGGTCAGAGGTCTTATTAGGTAAAAACTGTTAATGCGCTAGCTTGTGAACCAGTAATGGTATTTTGACCAAGCTTGGTACAAGCATATATTATGATGCAAAGATGAACTGATTAGATTTTGCCATCAAGAGGTCAAAGGTCATGTGAGGTAAAAATGTGATGCTTCAGAAGTGCTTAAGGGATTTTTAACCAAACTTGGTAGAAGTATTATCAATCATGTATCAGGTAAAAAAAAAAACACATGGATACTGCTAGGACTTCCAGGAAAGAAGTCGGTATTTCAAAAAAGTGGATCTGGGGTGAATTAACGGGGGTAGAAAAGATCAAGGTTTTGGATGGGGGAAGATAAGAGATGGTGGTGAACAGCTGTTTTAAAGACCTGGAGGGAGGAGTGGGATTGAAGGGAGATGGGGAGTTTGTTCCAGAGGTGGGAGAAAAGAGGAATGAAAGAGTGAAGGTGAGCAGAGAGCCGAGATTTCGGCAGTTTAACCATCAGAGGGTTGCTGGCAGATCTTGTGCGACCTGTAGGAATATTTGGGGGACAGAGCACAGAGAGAGCTGGGGGAGCAAGGCCGGAGAGGAGTAGGTAGAAGACAGAAAGACCACCAACCTGCTTGCGGTGAGTGAGTGAGAGGCCCTCGGAGTTAGCTTCATCGCGGGAGATTCCAATGATTCTGAACGCTTTGGCCTCAACAGCGTGAAGCCGAGCTAGGTGTGAGGCAGGAGCACCGGCCCAGAGGGGAGAACAGTATTCCATTGAGCTGCGGATGAAAGCCTTGCATGTGGTAAGGAGCTCAGGTGTGCCAAGGAAGGACTTCGCACGACGGAGGATGCCCATTCGGTGACTGGCTTTGGAGGCCAGCTTGGAAATGTGGTTTTCCCAGGAAAGATCATGGTTCATATTATAAATGCCAAACTGACCCACGTCCTTCGGACACGGGTGTGATTTATTTTTTAATTATGGTGATCACCTTGAAATGTTTGTTTCTGAAGATAATTGCATGCTTGCTCTCTTCTAATAACAATCAATGCCCTCATCTCCTGTGTGGGTGCCAGGGGTGGAAGACACGTCCGGCTGAAAGCGGCATGCGAGTTGCTGTGGAGGGTTGCTGTCATGGAGAGCTGGACAAAATCTATGAAACGGTGAGTTTGGTTTGTTGTTACTTGGGCACAAAAACTTTGGGGTATGTTATGTTGTTAGGTCATCTCATCCTGACTCTCAGAGATGAACTTATAAAATGGGTCATGATGTCCGCATGTCTGTCCGTCCATGCGGTCATCTGTCAGTTAACGTTTTGCTATTTTTTCGACTCCTCCCTTGACTCTCTGCCTATTGTTTTGAAACTCGACACATTGATACAAGACAGTGGTCTCACAATCGCCTGGGCTTCGATGTTTTTATTTCATATCATAGGGGCGGAGGGGGGGGGGGGGGGGGGAGGAGGGAGGTGGGGGTATCCACTGAAACTTCAGATCCCTACTCGTCCCTTATTTACCAACCAATTGCTCTGCAATCTGATACAGCCCTTATACGTGATGGTGCACAGGATAGCTCGGTCTTATATATCTCGATTTTGGATCAAGGGGCTTCCTGGTGGGTTCTTCTGAACTACAACCTCAAGAGATGCGACTTGATATGAGCCTCGACTTGGTATCAGCCCACTCGGGGCTATTTAATGATTGTTGCTCAAATTATTTATTTATTTGGACCCATGTTGGGAACACTTTGAGTAACGTTGCACCTTATGGTGGCAGAAATGCAGTAACTATTGAATGTTCACAGCTTTTATTATTCCTTCCCTTTTGTACACAAAGAAAATGTTTTTTAATTGCAGCTGGCAGAGGCGGTACAGCAAGGTGGGCAGCCCGTGGACCTCCTCCTTTGCTGTGGTGACTTTCAAGCTGTTCGTAATGAGAGCGACCTGCTTTGCATGGCTGTACCCCCGAAGTACCGACACATGCAAGACTTCCACAGGTAACCAAACACCTTTTAGCCAGCCATACCATGAGTGTCCAGTCTCTGTCGGGAGATGGAATTCCGTCTTGAGAGATTTCTGCCATTTATTTATTCCATTCATTCGGGCTGACAGGATGGCCTGTAGGTACCTACACTCGTCCCTAAGCTGTCTAGCCTGGATTTGAATCCTGACCCAGCTATAAACTGTCATCCTGGTGTTCCACGGGCAGGGCGAGTTGTCAATGAGTGTGCCATCCCTCGGATTGATGTTAAACTGGGGTCCCGTCTCTCGGCACTAGTTGGTGGACGTTAAAGATCCCACTATGTCATTCACAAAGAGTAGGTGCACTCAGCGCCGACACCATGAACAAATTAGAAATTCTTGCCCTGACCTTAGTCGAGCATCAGGTGTGGCCAGCTGGTTCGTGAAAGACTCTTACACAAGCCTCGACTTGATATACATAAATAAATAATTAAATAAACTTCCCCTTCACCACCGGCATCTGCCTTCCAGCTCTAGTAAGGCATTGGATACAAGTGCTGCTGCCTTTCATGTCTTGCTCCAGCAGGCCTTGGCATGTCTTGGTGCCTTTTGGAGATTGAAGCCATTTCCTTGTCCCCACTTATTTCACTTCCTTGATCAGTTTGTCTGATCTTCCGTAATATTAATCCTATAGTTACTGTTAACTTGGTATAACATAACATCTACATACCTTTAACATCTTTTGGCAGTCTTCCCCTTCTGACCACTCACTAGTCCTTCATTATTGGACCCATATTGAGGGGTTTTGTAAGGGGCGGTGCAGGATGACGGACTTTGATTGTACGTGCCATTACTTGATGTCGCAGGTATTATTCTGGAGAGAAGCAGGCTCCTGTGCTGACGGTGTTTATCGGAGGAAACCACGAGGCATCAAACCATCTGCAGGAGTTACCTTTTGGTGGATGGGTGGCACCAAACGTCTACTACATGGGTGTGTTTTCCATGAGACACCTCACACACAACCTCATTCTATATGAGCTGTGTTCTAGCAGGAACCTGTCTTCTCTTTTGTTTGTTTGCGTGTTGTAAATAAATGGTTCTTGATCTGCGGTTCCTGAGATGATGCGTTTTGCTTGGTGCACTTTGTACCTTCGTCTCCATCCTCGGTCCTTGACTGCTGCCTGCAGGTCAACTACGACCGAGCCAGAGGGTCCTGGTAGGCAGTGGTCATGGGCCGAGGACTGCGGTGGCGATGCAGTCACACAGGACTGAAAACGTGTTCTCTCAAGGACTGCAGGTTTGTTTGTCTTGCTTCTTGTTGTTGCTGCTGCTGTTGTTGTTTTAAAATATTAATTTCTGCACATTACGAGGTTGATTTGCCTTTGTGTGACATGTGTGCAGGGTATGCTGGCGTGTTGTGTGTTGGTGGGATTCGGATAGCAGGCCTTTCTGCGATCTACAAAGGTCACGATTACCACAAAGGTTTGTTGAAATGCTTGTGCACCTGGATGTAGACAGTGATGGAAACTTTTTGTGTCTCCACACCGCTAGAGTTTTTCGCAAGTTTTAATTCGACCGATCTTGGCAACAGTGGACATTTTCATTTCTCTATTGCAGGCCATTTTGAATGCCCACCATACTCGCAGGATTGCCTGCGGAGCGCCTACCACGTCCGCAGCCTGGATGTGTATCGCCTCATGCAGGTGGGCTTTACCTGTGACCAATGCTTGCATTACCATGGTACTCGAGCCTGCACTGCGATTATTATTTTTTTGATCACAGTTGCCTTCCATTTTCTTTCAACATGAATGAATGAATGAATGATCGTTTTAAGGCCATTTTCCCCGCTAGAGCGGGGGTTAGCCTTGCGGGCCCCATGTCAATCATGGTTCCCTGTTTGAGGCAATGTTTTTATGGCCGGATGCCCTTCCGGAAGCCAACCCTTGGTCACGCTGTTACGATGCGCAGGGATACGGCGTACCTATTCTAAATCGGGGTACACACCGTGATCATTCATCCCAGCAAGCTGGTACTCAATTTGCCGACCTCGGAAGGACGACAGGCTGAGTCAACCCCCCTGGTGTTAATTCCGGGATTCGAACCCAGGATCCTAGGATCCCAAGCCGGCACCCTAACCCCTAAGCCAACACCAGGGCTCAAGCTTTTGCTTTCAACATTCTTTGCATTTCCAAGTCCTCATTATTTTCCTCCTTGTTTCAGCTTTCCAATCCCCCAGATGTTTTCCTCAGTCATGACTGGCCCCTGGGAGTTACGGTGGGAAGCGGCGTTGCAGGGTTGCTCAGAAGGAAGCCGTTCTTTGCTCAAGAAGTGGAAGGGGGCAGGCTTGGTAGTCCTCCAGCTGGAGCATTGCTGAGGAAACTACAACCTGAGGAAACTACAACCGTCTTATTGGTTCTCGGCGCATCTCCATGTTAAATATGCGACCATTGTCCAGCACCAGGTACATTAGAACCAGCTGGGTTACCAGGGGCACCTTGGAAGCAAACCTTCCATTGATTCAAAGGGCTGGGCTGATTAGATGACCACAAGGCCCACCAAATAATCACAGGGACCGCATCCTTTGCTCTTATCATGAATTTCTCAATGTGATTTGTTGCTGTAGCTGGAAGAGGGACAGAAATCTCCACAAGTGACTAAATTCCTCGCTCTGGATAAATGTCTTCCCTGGCGGGAGTTTCTCCAGGTGAGGTTCGTGCAAAATGCTTTCTTTGATCAGAGATTTTTTTTCCCCTGTATATTTCTTTTGTTGAGTATTTTTTGATATACAAATATAATTAGGTGCTGTTCATGCTGGTGTTTTACCAAGATATCCTTAAACCCATCCGGATTAGGTTCTGGAACTGGGACTCTCGTGGAACTCCCCTCCCAAGCTGGAATATGATGAGTGGCTGGCGATCATGCAAGCCACGGACCATCTGACCTGTGCCTCTCCACGCAACCAGTTACCACCAGACAGGTTAGCATGACCCCCGCACTAATTTGCTAATTTTTTTCATTACTGTACACATTCATCAAGGAACCCCTTCCTCGGTGACATTCAGTTTTGCTCATCTTTCCCTGGGCAGTAATTGAATTTGTCGTGCTTTGGAGGATGGTGTTTTTTTTTGTTTTTTTAACGGTGTCCCTGAATTTCAACGAGAATATTATTGTTGTAGCTGTCGGGTCACCTGGTGCGAATCCCAGTGGACTGTCCACAGCAGCCGTAACTGCCAGCTGAGTCAAAGACCCCGAACCGGATCATGATACCTTACTGATGGGACCTCCAAGTCGGCCGATACGTTATGCTAATTTGTGCCACGCACTTCGCCTCTAAAGGCTGAGCTGGTGAGGAGCACGGCACCGTGTGGATGCATGGCGTTTGTTGCCATTCACAATTGATCAACAATGAATGAATGAATGATCGTTTTGAGGCCATTTTTCCCCGCTACAGCGGGGCTTAGCCTTGCGGGCCCCATGACAATCATGGTTCCCTGTTTGAGGCAATGTTTTTATGGCCAGATGCCCTTCCTGACGCCAACCCTTGGTCACGCTCTTACGATGCGCAGGGATACGGTGTACCTATTCTAAACCGGGGTACACACCGGGATCATTCATCCCAGCAAGCTGGTACCCAATTTGCCGACCTCAGAAGGATGACAGACTGAGTCAACCCCCCTGGCGTTAATTCAGCGATCGGCCGGGATTCGAACCCAGGATCCTAGGATCCCGAGCCGGCACCCTAACCACTAAGCCAACACCATGGATCAACACCATTGATCAACAATGGACTTTCCTAATTGGAAGGGCGATCACCACGGCTCAAATTCACCCTTCGATCAGGTATATTTAATTGTAGTGATAATGGTGCGTGCCGCGTGGTGGAAGGAAATACAAAAGTAGCAATTCCACTGAATCACCAAGAAACCCCTTAACCCTTACTGATACGTGCCCACGAAGCAACGATGAACAGAAGATCCACAATAACTTAAGCCTTTTGGGGCCCAATCATTTATACAATAGAAAGGCAGAGGGATTCTGGAGACGACAAATACCGGGCGATGGCCGGTAGAACCAGGCAGAATGGTTGAAAGTTACAGATTCCGGCTGCTCTGCTGGGAACGAGTCACTGTGTCCCGGTTGTTCCGGCTCGAGAGGAGAGGGCATGCCTCTGGCTGTCTGGGCATGCTCTGCAATGGCAGCTCAAGCGAATTACGCAATTGAATCCAGGCTTCTGCTCTGCTGCCTCTCGGCGCACCCACCTTTATAGCTCCGGCCTCCGTCACCCATGACTTGTTGCATCCCTCCCCTCCCCTTTCGTTCATCATTGGGCCATGGGGGCATGATGCCCCATCCTGACCTTTCACCCTGGTGGTCTGGTGCACAACAACGGCTACAGCTGTCGAGCTGACTTCTCCCATCCAAACCTGTGCCTAAAGGCCTGGTCTTTCGCTTAAAAGAACATAAAACAGGCTCAAAATGATTGCAGTTTTTTTTTTTGGGACTCACACATTAGGGAGGGTGGACATCATCTATATATCACATAAAACACTGAATATCTAATATCACGATGAATTAGTTTTCAATTCAATTCAAAGAAACCTTCATTTCCATAGTTGCCAAAATAGAGCCAAACAAAAATATACAAAAGTAATACTTTTGTGACACTTGACTTCACTTCACACTTATTCTGTTACATTCACTGCAGAGATGACTAAACTATACTACGGAGATAACTACACACCCTGGCGCTGTCTATTGAGGTCTTTTGTCCGGCACTTCAAGTGTCCTTGGTGACTGACCACAAGGCCTGTCCCTGGCCCAAGCAGCCTCTCCATAACTTGAGGATTAGCAAGGGCCCATGTGATTTTTCTACTGGTGGTGTCTTTGGCCCATGTAGCCCAACACGAGCAAGCAAACGGCACTTGTGGCTCAACAAGAAATAAAAGGCATTTGGCCTTGAAACGAGTTTTGTCTTCTGGCTTTTAAGGCCCAGCAAAATGATGCAGCAGATAAGTGGCAGCAGGTGCCACAGCAGGTGAGCAGCACGACCTGGCAGATGGCATGGCTTACAGGAAGGTAGTGTTGTTGAAGTGGCAAGTCAAGTGAGTGGCCAGTAGATGTCGTGAACCGGCAGATGAATGACGTGATGGTAAGATCATGTGATTGCAGCAGATAGGATGGCTGGCTTATGCCCCAACCTACTCTACCCGAGCTGCCCAGCTATTCCCTCTATCCTATCTCGAACTCCATCCTCTCTAAACCGCTCTTGGCTAATATATCCCTCCCGGGCCCGCTAATTCCGTCAAACTAATCTATCTTCCAAGAGAAGATCAAGGCACGTGTCGTGACTATAACATGATGAAGTGGCATGGCCTTACCTGGATCGCTAGCGGAGCGAGCCCTGCACTAACAATTTGGAATGCAATGGGTCATCACAAAAAAAAATTACCCACTCAGTTTGTCTCGGTGGCTTGGTAGTCCAAATGGTAGTCTAACATTTACAATGATACGAAGGGGAAGCATCTCCAACTGACGTAACTTTTGCAAAAACACTTTTTCATTTTACTTTAAACCCACTTTACTGTGGTTCTATGTAACCAATTGACCCGCCATCCCACGTGCTGGTGCCCTAACAAGTGCGTGCGTGCCTGGCTCTAAAATTTTATTTTATTTGCCAAAGCACAATATCTCTCTTATGGCTCTCTCTGCAGGCTTCTGCCTGCTTCCCAAATGTGTCATCCCTGGGCTGCTGGGGCCATTTCCGAGCTACCTGCTCCACTCCGAGTTCTGGAGAGTTCTCTCTGGCTGTCGCAAGTTCCCTTTCTAGCCCGTGGCACCTCCAGCGCTCTCTTCGGTGTTTGGGCCCACTTCACAAATTTCTGGGTCGCCCCTCTGGACCCAGTGCACACTGAGCACCCAAGATGCCCCTCCCCAAATACCTACACTCAATGAGCCACACCCCCAGCCTGTCAACGAATTATTGCACCCAATAAACAAAACTTTACTTATTCCAGCACCAATAACGGAACAGCATCCACGTTTCAAACCAGCTGAATCCCCTCCACCCATTTTAAATGGGGATTCCCTCTCCACAGCGGTGTGCTTCTTCTTCATGATTCACACCCTATTTACACCATCAACAACAACAACATGCATTTTAAAGGCCATTTTCCCTGCTAGAGCGGGCGTTAGCCTTGCGGTCCCCATGACGATCTTCTCCATCTTGCCCTATTTACTGCATCTCTCCTTGTTAACCCCCTTGCCCGCATTTCTTCATCAACCATGTTTAGCCAGTCTTTCTCAGTCTTCCCCGTCCTCTACTTCCTTCTACATTCATTTCCATCACTCTTCTCAACCAGTCACTTTCATCCTTCCTCAACACATGACCAAACCATCTCAACCTGATCCTCTTCACAGCATCCATCACAGGCTCTATTCCCATCATCTTTCGCAATTCATCATTTGTCTTCCTCTCTCTCAACGATACTCCGCACATCCGTCGAACCATTCGCATTTCCACCCTTTCCAGCCTTCGTTACCCATGTCTCGCTCCCATAAATCATAACACTTCTCACACATGCAGCATACACCTTTCCCTTCAGCTTCAACGACACTCCCCTCCTCGTCAGCACGCCACTCAGTTCCCGAAACTTCCACTCAGTATGATCCACCTTCTCCATTCAGCATGTCTCCTAGGTAGCAAAATGTTTTCACACTTTCCAGCTTCACGCCGTCTCCAAGATCCAACTCAATACACCATTCGTCCAATATTTATTCCTAAACATTTTAGGTCCACGTACCTCATTCACATTCACCATATCAACTCCTCACCCATTCATAATCTTGTCAGGATGAGAAGAGGAAGGCATCTACTGTATCCTGTCAACCAATTAAAAATGAAAGTATAATCATCGGAAAAATACAAAGCCCATCCGCATGCGCTTTGTATTTATGCTTCTTCTTCTTTCTTCGTATACTAAACAAAACGAAAACGGCTAAAAATAAAATAAACTGACGATTTTTATGCAGCCTTGACTTTTGACCTTTTCATCTAAAAAAGAACAATCTGCTTCTAGCTTTTGATTCGTGAACCAATCATGTGAAATTATTACAATTTCAGGTCAATTGGATGAATATTGGCAATTTTATGTGATGCAGACCTTTTGACTAAATTATTAATTTGTCTTCTCCATATTGTCCCCCGTCGCTCAGCGGAGCGAAAGGGGGACTATCGCTTTCCCCTCCGTCCGTGTATCCGTCCGTCCATCCGTGCGGGCGGGCGTGTGTGCGTGCGTGCGTGCGTAAGCGATGGACCGCATTCGAATTTGGTGTGTGGGTGCAACCCACGTCAAAATCCAAGATGGCCGCCGCCATGTATGTCTGATGCCATGAATGTCTGAACCTTGTAACCTGCATATCTCGAAAAATAAGCGAAGTACCAACTTCTAATCTGGTGTGTGGATGTATCTAGGCATAAGGAAGAACGCTATTGAAAATTGGGTTGCCACGTCAAAATCCAAGATGGCCGCCGCCATGTATGTCTGAACATTGTGCGATGAATATCTTGAAAAATAAGCAAAGTACCAACGTCTAATTTGGTGTGTGGGTGTATCTCGGCATAAGGAAGAACGCGATTGAAAATTGGGTCTCCACGTCAAAATCCAAGGTGGCCGCCACCATATATATGTCTGAACCTTGTGAGTGAAATATTTTGAAAAATAAGCGAAGTACCAACTTGTAATTGGGGGGGAGGGGGGGGGGTATCTAGGCACAAGCAACAACGCTGTTTAAAATTGGGTCGCCACGTCAAAATCCAAGATGGCCGCCGCCATGTATGTCTGAACCTTGTAACCTGCATATCTTGAAAAATAAGCGAAGTACCAACTTCTAATCTGGTGTGTGGGTGTATCTAGGCATAAGGAAGAACGCTATTGAAAATTGGGTCGCCACGTCAAAATCCAAGATGAACGCCACCATGTATGTCTGAACCTTGTGAGATGAATATCTTGAAAAATAAGCGAAGTACCAACTTCTAATCTGGTGTTTGGGTGTATCTCGGCAAAAGGAAGGACGCTATTGAAAATTGGGTCGCCACGTCAAAATCCAAGATGGCCCAGCCATGTATGTCTGAACCTTGTGAGATGAATATCTTGAAAAATAAGCGAAGTACCAACTTCTAATTTGGTGTGTGGGTGTACCTCGGCAAAAGGAAGAAAGCTATTGAAAATTGGTTCGCCACGTCAAAATCGAAGATGGCCGCCACCATATATATGTCTGAACCTTGTGAGTGAAATATCTTGAAAAATAAGCGAAGTACCAACTTCTAATCTGGTGTGTGAGTGTATCTCGGCATAAGGAAGAACGCTATTGAAAAATGGGTCGCCACGTCAAAATCCAAGATGGCCGCCGCCATGTATGTCTGAACCTTGTGAGCAAAATATCTTGAAAAATAAGCGAAGTACCAACTTCTAATCTGGTGTTTGGGTGTATCTACGCATAAGGAAGAACGCTATTGAAAATTGGGTCGCCACGTCAAAATCCAAGATGGCCGCCGCCATGTATGTCTGAACCTTGTGAGCGGAATATCTTGAAAAATAAGCGAAGTACCAACTTCTAATCTGGTGTGTGGGTGTATCTAGGCATAAGGAAGGACGCTATTGAAAATTGGGTCGCCACGTCAAAATCCAAGATGGCCCAGCCATGTATGTCTGAACCTTGTGAGATGAATATCTTGAAAAATAAGCGAAGTACCAACTTCTAATTTGGTGTGTGGGTGTACCTCGGCAAAAGGAAGAAAGCTATTGAAAATTGGTTCGCCACGTCAAAATCGAAGATGGCCGCCACCATATATATGTCTGAACCTTGTGAGTGAAATATCTTGAAAAATAAGCGAAGTACCAACTTCTAATCTGGTGTGTGGGTGTATCTAGGCACACGCAAGAACGCTGTTTAAAATTGGGTCGCCACGTCAAAATCCAAGATGGCCACCGCCATGTATGTCTGATGCCATGTATGTCTGAACCTTGTAACCTGCATATCTTGAAAAATAAGCGAAGTGCCAACTTCTAATCTGGTGTGTGGGTGTATCTAGGCATAAGGAAGAACGCGATTGAAAATTGGGTCGCCACGTCAAAATCCAAGATGGCCGCCGCCATGTATGTCTGAACCTTGTGAGATGAATATCTTGAAAAATAAGCGAAGTACCAACTTCTAATCTGGGGTGTGGGTGTATCTCTGCATAAGGACGAACGCCCCCCCTTCCCACACCTCCTCCCCCCAAGCCCTCTCCCTCACACAGATCTCTCGATGTCCCTGCTCTCAAATGTAGTGTTTGTGTGCTTCCCCCTCTCTCCCCATCTTGTCTCCCGCTCCCTTTATTATATGTTTTATGTGTCTGTTTGATTTTTTTGTGTGATTAATGTTAGCTATTTCACGAGCCTCGATCCTGTATACAAAGAAAAAAAACGCGATTGAAAATTGGGTCGCCACGTCAAAATCCAAGATGGCCGCCACCATATATATGTCTGAAACTTGTGAGCGAAATATCTCGAACACTAAGTGAAGTACCAACGTCTAATCTGGTGTGTGGGTGTATCTATTGGGTCGCCACGTCAAAATCCAAGATGGCCACCGCCATGTATGTCTGAACCTTGTGAGATGAATATCTTGAAAAATAAGCGAAGTACCAACTTCTAATTTGGTGTGTGGGTGTATCTCGGCATAAGCAAGAAGGCCATTGAAAATTGCGTCGCCACGTCAAAATCCAAGATGGCCGCCACCATATATATGTCTGAACCTTGTGAGCGAAATATCTTGAAAAATAAGCGAAGTACCAACGTCTAATCTGGTGTGTGGGTGTATCTATTGGGTCGCCACGTCAAAATCCAAGATGGCCACCGCCATGTATGTCTGAACCTTGTGAGATGAATATCTTGAAAAATAAGCGAAGTACCAACTTCTAATTTGGTGTGTGGGTGTATCTCGGCATGAGGAAGAAGGCCATTGAAAATTGCGTCGCCACGTCAAAATCCAAGATGGCCGCCACCATATATATGTCTGAACCTTGTGAGCGTAATATCTTGAAAAATAAGCAAAGCACCAACTTCTAATCTGGTGTTTGGGTGTATCTAGGCGCAAGGAAGAACGCTATTGAAAATTGGGTCGCCACGTCAAAATCCAATATGGCCACCGCCATGTATGTCTGAACCTTGTGAGCAGAATATCTTGAAAAATAAGCGAAGTACCAACTTCTATTCTGGTGTGTGGGTGCATCTAGGCATAAGGAAGAAGGCTATTGAAAATTGGGTGGCCACGTCAAAATCCAATATAGCCACCTCCATGTAGGTCTGAACCTTGTGAGCGAAATATCATATCATAGCATGTTTTCTGCGTCTTCAACTTTGTCAACTCACATCACTTCACCCACGGGGGACCTAGGCGTAACGCTTTTTCTCATAATAACACTGGTGACAATTTGATAAAAGCTTCTTTTTTTTCTTTTTTTTACCAAAAAATGGTAAAAACGTTATGGCCTGGACAGACAGATGGACAGCCAGACACATATGTTCACAGGCAGACACAGAAGTGATTGGAAACCCCAGTTTTCCGCTGCAAGGGCAATGGGCTAATTATTTGAAACCCCGTCGATTTGTGTCGTCATCTAAATCCTGAGAGAACTCGTCCTCGGCCTCCACGCCCAACGCCCTTGCTACGGGACCCCATGCCTTGCGGTCACCATGCCCACTTTCGCTATGCTCTCTGCATGGTCCTCCATGCACGTTGCACGGGCTGCCGTGCACTCACCTAGGGGTCCCTACGTGGCCCATCCCTGACAGTTATGGTTCCTCCACCTTCTTGCCAATACTCATGGGGGGACCATGCAAATTTATCTTTTCGCTTCCCCCTCCATTTCTGCAGGGCTCGTGGGGGATCCGTCCCTTTCTCCGATTTACCTTTCAGCCCCATCCTTCTCTCCAAGGCTTACTGGGGCTAACATGGTGCCATTTCCTTTTTGTACTCTAAGCTTTCCATAAACCATGGAGTGAGCATGCAAGTTAAATTCCAACTACACTCCAGGGGCATGCATGCTCCCACATGCGGCCCTCGGCTCACCCTGAGCTGGAGCTGTGCTTGTTAATCCCTCGGGAAGCCACTCTAAAACTGCTGCTATACAGTCTGTCGCCAGAGGTGGCTCTCCCATCTGCGTTCCTCCATTTTTTTCACCTTGCACAGGTGCCCCGCATTTGTCGCTCACCACGTACGTGCACATGCACACTTTCCCTCTGCAACACCTGGCCCAGTATGCACAGGCCATGTGGTTTCAATCTCTCGGCAAGAAAGGTCGATGTGCACCGAAAAGCATAGTTTGTAAACCGGCCATTCAATGGACCACACAGACCTTCGCTGCGGCTTCGGGTAGTTCATGTGCTGGGCTCCTTCACATCTACATGCACCTTGGGAAGCGTCCCTGTCCAAACTCATGTTATCTGGACCCCTGTTCCCCATTCACACCATTTATCCACATACCTGGTGTCCATTGCCGGACGCCGCCCGCAATCATGTTTCTCCGGCATGGATCCCTGCACGTGCAGAGTCGCACATGCCGCAGACATCTCCACCTAAGTACGTCCACTGACCTCATCTGCCATGGCCTGTTCTAACTCTCCTCTTGACCTCCTGGCTCTGGCTACTAGATCCCCAACTGGCGCTCCCATCCTTTTCTTTCCCTCTAACTCCCGTTCCGATGCTATTCCTAATCTGTCAGTCCTTGCTATGAACTACGCACATCTGCCAGGCTTCCGCCATTCCTCATGGTTGGCCTTGATTTCTTCCGTCCTCTCCACTTGGGCTGCTTCCATGGCAGCCATCAGCTGTTAACATTGGCCATCATTTCCTGGCTATCGCCCTGCTGCTGCAGTAATGCCGGCCTGTTACCCCCCACTGCTGATTCAGTTGGAGGCACCGGGATAGCTATTGGAGTCTATGGGGCTACTGGGTAGTGGGGGCAACACCACAGCACTCGATAACGACCCCTCTGCTTGCATTTTGGCCGAGGCTATAGTGGCATCAGTCCAGTGGGCCCCCTGGTTCGAGCCACTTTGATCGCTCATCGCAATTAATTTGTAGTGCCAATCGCGCTCAGCAATTTCTCCTGAGGTGCGATTTCTCATACCTTCGGTCCATATCTCGCTGACACCAGTATTGTAGCCATCGGGTCGTCCCAGTTGTGGTGCTCTATGATCAGGGCCCATGCCTGCTACGGGGACGTACACCTGCTACGGGGACGTACACCTGCTACGGGGACGTACATGGTTCTCGGTGCCTCTATCCGGGTGGCTGCCTTGCGCCACAAATACCAGTTTTTCACTGTGTCCAGGCCATGTGGAATCTTGCACTGCCATTATTTATTTAAGGAAAACATACCAACACCTCACAATGGGGAAAACCATATAAACACAAAGGTGGGTATATCGTTTTGTAGATATGAGCTGTCTGGGAGGGAAGGTGAAGGAAACTTAAGAAAAACAAATTTGACACTGCCTGGCATACACATGTTACGTACACTTATGCTGAACATGTACTATGGAAATAACTAGTATAAACTAAAAACCAATTACACCTGAGACACATCAGTAGCAATATTTTGTTTTGGTTCACAAGATAATTTCTGTTATCTGAAATTGTTTTGGTGGTGATGATGGTGCTTTCTGTCGCCCATAGCGTTGTAAAGCTTTGTGCTGATGACCTGTCCCGTGTTCGTGACCTCCTGAGCGGTGATCTTGCTGTTCCAACCAGTTTCTCACCCACGGTTCCATTCTACTCCCCGAAGAATATTGTAGGGGGGAAGGTTAAGCCACCTGTTCCTGTACCCAGCCCACAGACGGCCACCTATTGTCGCCGCCTGGGACTTACAGATGTGTTCATCTTGGCAGCAGCTCGGTGAGCCCGGTGGTGACTTTGGGCTGGCACTGCTACCTTCAGTGATCATTGTGTTAAAGCAGACTGGTGCAGACAATATGAGGCCTTTTCACATTTATTCAATGCGTTTGCATCAATAGCTCTTCATTTGTCTTCGTTACTTGGAAGCGTGAAAGCTACGACAGTTTATTTTGACAAAAGCAGGCAGTTGTGTGAAGGTGCCCGGATGTTAGAATCTCTGTGTAACCTCGGGTTTATTTTAGCAATGAATTGCATTTTTTATTTCTTCTTCTTATTATTTATTTATTTTGTATACAAGATCGAGGCTCGTGGAAGAGCATTAAAACTGTTAAAGCATTAAACTGAATTGCGTCGAAATTTTAATTTGCATTAAAACTGAATTCCATTTACAAAGCCAGACTCGTGGTGTAATTGTTAGACCAATCGTCTGGGAGGTTGGAGGTTCAAACCCCGCCCAGTACTACCAAACACTTTCAAAATGGTACCTGCCGCTTCCTTGCTTAACCCTCAGCATTATAAAAGAATACGAGCACAGACAATCCATGGGGAGGAGGGATTCCTCCTTGGGGAATTCCCTGCTCTTAGTGTGTTGAGAAATGTTGTGCCATTGTTGTGGCATCGCTCGTAACCACAATGCCCTGGGAATTCCCGGCTTTGTCGTGTGTGTGTGTGTGTGTGTGTGTGTGTGTGTGTGTGTGTGTGTGTGTGTGTGTGTGTGTGTGTGTGTGTGTGTGTGTGTGTGTGTGTGTGTGTGTGTGTGTGTGTGTGTGTGTGTGTGTGTGTGTGCGTGCGTGTGTGTGTGCGTGCATGTCTGCGTGCATATGCGTTTATTTCTAGCATTAGATCATGTAAAATTAAAGATTTTTTTTTTTTTGTTTGTGCAATTTTTCTCTCCATTACCTTTTATTGGTAAACATGGTGTTGTATTCCATTTGCCGTAATTTATCATCCATTGTAGAAATGTTGGTTCCATGTGTGCATTTCCATGCAGGGCTGGCCATGGACTTGCTGAAGCATCCAATTCGTCCCTCATTGTAAACCTCAGCAGTGCTGACCTATCAGGGAATTCTTCTTTGAACCCCGATGAGATCCTGCTGGACGATGATGATGTTGACGGAGATGAAAGGGCCGCCGATGATGAAATTGACGGCATTTGTCTCGCTGACACGAGTGGTAAGCTGATTCGGCGAGCACTTTGTGATGTCAATGCTTATCTCATCTCCTCGCCTCTCCTCGACTCATTTGAAACAAAAGCCAAACTTATCAAACTGAGAAATGCACAGCAATTCCAAGCCGCTTATTACATAACTCCCCTCTTATCCAATTGGAATGTATCCCCACCAAACTTTGTTTCAAAGGTACCGCATTTTTGGAGTAAACATGCCATGAGTTGCTTCATTACCTCCGCCACCGAAAGAGGATGGAGGTTATATTTTCACCCCGGCTTGTTTGTTTGTCTGTCTGAACAAGATATCTCAATGTTGTGACGGAATTTGGTGTGACATTGTGAATTTGGCGTTGACGGATTCGGACGGAATTTGGTAGAGAGGTTGGGTGTGTGACAAAGACGAAATTATTGGATTTTGATGAAGATCCAGATGTGGAACTGAGAATTTTAGTGATTCTTCACCATTGAGCGATCAAAATTACACACTCCCGCTGTGCAATTCAAAATGCCTCATCACACGTCGCCATAGAGACGGCCTTGTTTTAACTGAGGATAACGACTGAGTGAAGATTGATGAAATGCAGTTTGGATTTATGCCAGGAAGAGGAACGACAGACGTGCTTTTTATTGTGAGGCAGTTGCAGGAGACGTATATGGAGAAGAGGAAGAAGTTGTTTCTTGGGTTTGTTGATCTGGAGAAGCATTCGATTGGGTTGCACGTGAAGTAGTGACATGGGCAATGAGGAAGTTAGGAGTGGAGGAATAGTTGATCAGAGTAGTGATGGCAATGTACAAAAGAGCGCGCACAGCTGTAAGGACGAAGCACGGGAACAGTGGTGAGTTTGAGGTGAATGTGGGAGTGCATCAGGGGTCGGTACTAAGTCCACTACTATTTGTAGCTGTGATGGAGGTGCTGGCTCAGACCGTAAACGAGGGTTTACCGTGGGAGTTGTTGTATGCAGATGATCTGGTGTTGATTGCAGAAAGTATGGATGGACTGAAGGAGAAGATGAACAAGTGGAAGGAATGTATGGAGACAAAAGGTCTGAAGGTGAATATCGGAAAGACGAAGGTGATGGCAAGTGGTAAAGCATGTGGTGAGGTGGAAAGAACTGGGAAGTGGCCGTGTGCTGTGTGCAGGAAGTGTGTCGGAGTGAATTTCATTCAATGTCCAATGTGCGCTGAGTGGGTTCATCAAAAATGTAGTGGTTTGAGAGGGTCATTAACCAGTGTGGCAGCTACATTCAAATGTAAGGTGTGCACAGAGGGAGCTGAGAAATGTTGAGTTGGATCTTGGAGACGGCGTGAAGCTGGAAGGTGTGAAAACATTTTGCTACCTCGGAGACATGCTGAATGGAGAAGGTGGATCTGACTCGGCAACGGTTGCTAGAGTGAGATGTGCATGGAAGAAGTTTCGGGAACTGAGTGGCGTGCTGATGAGGAGGGGAGTGTCGTTGAAGCTGAAGGGAAAGGTGTATGCTGCATGTGTGAGAAGTGTGCTGATTTATGGAACGAGACATGGGTAATGAACGTAGAGCAGCAACGAAGGCTGGAAAGGGTGGAAATGCGAATGGTTTGGTGGGAGTGCGGGGTATCGCTGAGAGAGAAGAAGACAAATGATGAATTGAGAAAGATGTTGGGAATAGAGCCTGTGATTGATGCTGTGAAGAGGAACAGGTTGAGATGGTTTGGTCATGTGTTGAGGAAGGATGAAAGTGACTGGTTGAGAAGAGTGATGGAAATGAATGTAGAAGGAAGTAGAGGATGGGGAAGACTGAGAAAGACTTGGCTAAAGAAGGTCGAAGAAGAAATGCGGGCAAGGGGGTTAACAAGGGGAGATGCAGAAAATAGGGCAAAATGGAGAAGATTGTCATGGGGACCGCAAGGCTATCCCCCGCTTTTGCAGGGAAAATGGCCTTAAAATGCCTGTTGTTGTTGTGTTGTATAACGACTGCACGTGAGTTGCTGTGCTATGATTTACACCAATAATACAAACATTTCTTTTGCAGAAATGTATTTGTAATATTCATGTTATTACATTTTTATAAGCAATTGAAGTTGCCATTTCATCACCTTCAAAAAAATTTCATGAGTAACTGCTTAGCACTTGCACATGGGAGGGGTACATGCAGACTGGATGTTTGGGAAAATTTCGCAAGAGTTTGAGCGAATAGTTCAGTTACGTGACGGGACGTGACAGACACTGCATTGACGTACATTAAATATGACCATAAGTATGTTAAATACTTGACCTCACCAGCACGTAATTCAAAACACCTCACACAACCATGTTCATGCCACATGATTCAAAACGCCTCACCAACATATAAACGCCAAATTATTAAAAACACCTCACAGCCCCGTTATTAAAATTACCTCACCTCCACGTAATTACCAACTTCCACTGTGCAATTCAAAACACCCAATCAGACGTCGCTATAGAGACGAGCTGCATGTGAGTAGCTGTGTTAGTTTGCTGACACCAATCGTAATACATTTGTTTTGTACATGTATTTGTAATATTCGTGATTTTACATTTTTATAAACAATTGAAGTTGAAGATTTAAGTTAAAAAAAAATTATGAACTTAAAAACATCCCCCTTGGGACATACACATGGGAGAGGTAGGTGCATACCGGAAGTTTGTTACGATTTCACAAAAGTTTGAGGGAGTAGTTCAGCGACAACACAGGACAGACAATGCATATGTGTATACAGTCACGTGAAAAAGTAAGTCCACCCCATGTAAAGTTTTGACTTTTTCAACATATTTCAACCTACAGCTATTTGATCTTCATTTCAACAATATTGACAGATAAAGGTGATATAATATAACAAACATCATGAAACATTTACATTTTGTAGTCCATTATATAATTTTAATAAACATAAATGCAAATTTCGCATGTGGAAAAAGTAAGTACACCCCTACATTTATCACTACTTCAAATACCTAAAATTAGAATCAGGTGCACCAACTCGGGTGCAAAAGATTAGAACATTGTTGGGGAGGATCTTGGAGGTACCTGTCTTATTTAAACCTCAGACATTTAGTTTGGTTTGCTCTTTGTTCTTGAAGTGTGCGGCGTCACCATGCCTCGATCAAAAGAGCTCTCTGAGGCCTTCAGAAAGAAGGTTATAGATGCCTACGAGTCTGGGAAGGGATTTAAAAAGATCTCCAAACAATTTGAAATCAATCATTCGACTGTCCGGAAAATCATCTACAAGTGGAGAAGATTCCAAACAACTGCAAACTTGTTCAGGCCAGGCCGCCCCAGCAAGAGCAGACCGAAAGATGCTGAAAGAAGTCTCGAAGAACCCCAGAATGTCATCACGGGCCCCCAGGTAGCTCTTGCCACTGTTGATGTCAAAGTGCACGAGTCTACCATTAGAAAGAGGCTGCACAAATTTGATCTGCATGAGAGGTGTGCCAGGCGGAAACCTTTGCTGTCCAGAAAGAACATCAAGGCAAGATTAAAGTTTGCCAATGAACACTTAGGCAAAGACCAGCACTTCTGGAACAATATGCTCTGGACAGATGAGTCAAAGGTAGAGCTATTTGGCCACATTACCAGAAGACATGTTTGGCGAAAACCAAAGACAGCATTTGACCACAAGAACCTGATACCAACTGTGAAGCATGGTGGTGGAAATATTATGGTTTGGGGCAGCTTTGCTGCATCAGGGCCTGGGCAGCTCACCATCATATAATCCACTATGAATTCTTCATTGTACCAGAAGGTGCTTGAGGATAATGTGAGGCCATCTGCCGGAGAGTTGAAGCTCAACTGAAGGTGGACCCTTGCAACATGACAATGACCGTAAACATACCAGTAAATCCACCAACGAATAGCTGAAAAGAAAGAAATGGAGGGTTCTGGAATGGCCAAGTCAAAGCCCGGATCTAAATCCCATCGAGATGTGGGGGGATTTGAAACGAGCTGTGCATGCAAGAAACCCCTCAAACATCGCACAGCTGAAAGAATTCTGCATGGAGGAGTGGGCAAAAATTTCTCCCAGTCGATGTCAGAGACTGGTAGACAGTTATAAGAAACGCCGACTTGAGGTTGTTTCTGCCAAAGGGGGCAATACCACCTATTAGAGCCAAGGGTGTACTTACTTTTTCCACATGCGAAATTTGCATTTATGTTTATTTAAATTATACAATGGACTACAAAATGTAAATGTTTCATGATATTTCTTATATTATATCACCTTTATCTATCAATATTGTTGAAATGAAGATCAAATAGCTGTATGTTGAAATATGTTGAAAAAGTCAAAACTTTACATGGGGTGTACTTACTTTCTCACGTGACTGTATGTATATATGTATGTGTATATATGCACACTGACCTTATGACATGACACTGACGTCATGTGCATAAATTATACCAACACATCACCTCAAAATTAGGAGGCATCCACGTGGTACTGAAGTCTTTGCAGACTGAGATTAAAGCTCCATGGTCACAGACACGAAAGCAGAGATGTCCATCTCTTCAATGCCACTTTTTCGATTGATTTTAATATTCCTGACTAATTTATCAGCAGGGCAGAGACTATGTGTTCGCGTGGCAGGCAACACGTTGCTAGCGGGTCATAGAGCAACCGCTGTGGTGGGACTTGATCTGTGCCTTGCTGCCTCATCAAGTTGGGGGGGGGGGGGTTGATCTGTGTATGGTATATATACACATACATGTATACTGTATTTGTATTTGGGTGCATTCAGTATTGATTCGAATTTCATTTTCTTTCTTCTCTTGCAACTCATCTCAGATTCTGCTTTGAACATCCTGCCAAGCCCTGTGCCTTTGCACAATTCCACCCCATCTAAGGTTTTCAGCTCTTTCCTCAGCACAGCCCCGTCCTCTTTCCTCGACGATTCAGTCCAGTCCGGCAATGCCTTTAGCTCGTGCTGCAGTCCTGTCTCGCGCGATTTGGGCGAGACCGAGGACTCCATGGAGTCCGAGGAACCGGATCAGACCAAGAGTTCTGGGGGCTCTGGGGGTAAGCGTGTTGGTGTGAGCGATGAGCGTTCAGGGGAGCGCAAGATCAAGCGCCGAAATCGGGACGTTTATGCCTCGCAAGACTACGACTAGCTCTTAAATACAGAGAACATGAAAATGCTTGCTTTGTAAAATGTTTTTATTACTGTGTTCATTTTATTTTGGACAGTTGAGGCAAAAAAAGAAGAAAAAAAACCATTGTGGATGGAAAGGGCGACCGTGTACATGATGGTGTTGCTGAGCAAATGACTGCAACAACAACACAATATGCATTTAAGGCCATCTTCCCTGCTAGAGCAGGGGTTAGCCTTGCGGTCCCCATGACAATCTTCTCCATTTTGCCCTATTTTCTGCATCTCTCCATGTTAACCCCCTTGCCCGCATTTCTTCTTCCACCATCTTTGGCCAAGTCTTTCTCGGTCTTCCCCGTCCTCTACTTCCTTCTGCATTAATTTCCATCACTCTTCTCAACCAGTCACTTTCATCCTTCCTCAACACATGACCAAACCATCTCAACCTGTTCCTCTTCACAGCATCAATCACAGGCAATATTCCCATCATCTTTCGCAATTCATCATTTGTCTTCCTCTCTCTCAACGATACTCCGCACATCAATCGAACCATTCACATTTCCACCCTTTCCAGCCTTCGTTGCTGCTCTACGTTCATTACCCATGTCTCGCTCCCATAAATCATAACACTTCTCACACATGCAGCATACACCTTTCCCTTCAGCTTCAGTGACACTCTCGTCCTCATCAGCACGCCACTCGGTTCCCGAAACTTCTTCCATGCACATCTCACTCGAGCAACCGTTGCCGAGTCTGATCCACCGTCTCCATTCAGCATGTCTCCGAGGTAGCAAAATGTTTTCACACCTTCCAGCTTCATGCCGTCTCCAAGATCCAACTCAACATTTCCTCCATCTGCAGCTCCCTCTGTGCACACCTTACATTTGAATGTAGCTGCCACACTGGTAAATGACCCTCTCAGACCACGACATTTTTGATGAACCCACTCAGCGCACATTGTACATTGAATGGAGTTCACTCCGACACCCTTCCTGCACACAGCACACGCCACTTCCCAGTTCTTTCCACCTCACCACATGCTTTACCACTTGCCATCACCTTCGTCTTTCCGATATTCACCTTCAGACCTTTTGTCTCCATATATTCCTTCCACTTGTTCATCTTTTCCTTCAGTCCATCCATACTTTCCGCAATCAACACCAGATCATCTGCATACAACTCCCATGGTAAACCCTCCTTTACGTTCTGAGCCAGCACCTCCATCACAGCTACAAATAGTAGTGGACTTAGTACCGACCCCTGATGCACTCCCACCTTCACCTCAAACTCACCACTGTTCCCATCCTTCGTCCTTACAGCTGTGTGCGCTCTTTTGTACATTGCCATCACTACTCTGATAAACCATTCCTCCACTCCTAACTTCCTCAATGCCCATGTCAATACTTTGCGTGGAACCCTATCGAATGCTTTCTCCAGATCAACAAACCCAAAAAACAACTTCTTCCTCTTCTCCATGTACTTCTCCTGCAACTGCCTCACAATGAAAAGCGCATCTGTCGTTCCTCTTCCTGGCATATATCCAAACTGCATTTCGTCGTTCTTCACTTTCTTCCTTATCCTCCTCTCCAACACCCTTTCCAATACCTTCATTCCATGCTCCAATAACTTTATCGCTCGGTACGAGCCACTCTCCAGAGGGTCACCTTTCCCCTTGTATAGAGGGACGAGGGTACTCAGTTCCCAGTCCACTGGAATGCGGCCCTCTTTCACCACCAGATTACAGATCTCTGTCATTCTCTTCACACCCCAATTTCCTGCTGCCTTCAACATATCTCCCACAACTCCCGTCGGCCCTCCCGCTTTTTCACTCTTCATTGCTTTTATCGCTTCCTCAACTTCCTTCTCAGTTATCGTCTCTGCCGGTCCTAAAACTGGGTTACTCTCTATGTTACCATCCCATTCATTCTCTGTATTCAACAGCATTTCCATATATCTTTTCCATCTTCCTTTCATTCCATCTGGGTCGACAACGATTTGTCCCACTTCATCCTTCAAGCAACTCACCCCCATCACATCACACCTCTTTCGCTATGTGCTTTGCAATCCTGAATACTGCTTTCTGACCCTCTTCCGAATCCAAGCGTTCTCCGAACATTTCCTACATGCCTCCTGCGCCTTTGCTACCTCTTTCTTTGCAGCCTTCCTGGCTGCCTTATAACTTTCATGCTCTGCTGTTTCTGCTCCCGTACCCTTCGCCTTCTGCCACTCCTTGAACTTCTTCCTCTTCTCGTCAATCCTCTTTCCAACTTCATCATCTCACCACCATGTTTCCGAGTGCCTCGATGGTCCTTTTGTCCATCCACATACCTCACCAATGGCTCCCAACAGACTAGCTTTCATTGACATCCAACCACTTTCAAGCTCAACCACATTATCCTCTACCCTACTCAGCCTCTCTTTTAATGCCTCCCTTACTGTCACCTCTTTCAACCTCCACACCTTCATTCTTGGTTGGTACTTCACCCGCCGAGCTCTCCTCGCACCTTTCACCCTTATGTCGCAGACAACCAAGTGGTGCTGTGAAACAGCCTCCTCCCCCGGGATCACCTTTGTGTCCCAGAGGTGCGCCCTATCTCGCCTACGCACCATCAGGTAGTCAACGGTTGTCGTCGACCCACCTGACGTGTATGTAACAAGCTTATTATCCTCTTTCTGGAACTGAGCATTACAAATCAACAAATCAGCTCCATCAGCAAACTCCAAAATCCTTTCACCTTCTCCATTTCTCACACCATATCCGTAACCCCCATGAACTCCCTCAAAACCATCCATACTCCTTCCCACATGTCCATTCAGGTCTCCTCCCACCACAACAACTTCCTCATCTTTCACGTTTTCCATCAGCTTCTCTATCGCACACCAGAACTTGTCCTTCTCTTCATTGCTTCGACCAACCTGCGGAGCATATCCCGAGATGACGTTCACCAAGAGCTTTCCAATCGTCATTTTCACCATCATCAACCTATCACTCACTCTAGTCACACTCACCACACTGTCTACAAACTCCTCAGAAAACAGGACACCAACACCATTCACGCCCTCCGGGCACCCTTGCCACACAAACTTGTATTTCTGTCCCTGCCTACCCTTCACCATTCTCACACCACTTCCCTTCCATCTCGTCTCTTGCACACAACATATGTCCACTCTTCTTCTGACCAATACTTCCACCACTTCTCCTGATCTCCCTGTCATTGTCCCTACATTCCATGTCCCAAACCTCAGAAACCGATCTCGACTTCGGGCTGCACCCTGCCCTGCCCATATGTAGTTGTAATTGTCATGGTTCTCTTTTTTGAGGCAATATTTTTTATGGCCGGATTCCCTTCCTGACGCCAACCCTCTTAGTCGTCTCTTACGACACGCAGGGATACGGTGTACCTATTCTGACCAGGGTACACACTGGGAAACGTTTAAAACATGGAAATTTGGGAGGGGGTGGGGGGAGGGCGGAGGGGCGGCGTCAGCATCACGGCTGCGGTTTAAACATATTCCAACAATATCCAAACAGAACCATGAAAACCATGAAAAACAATCTGGGAAAAGTCTCCAAGCGAGAACGTGGATTTGAGAAAGAAGGAGCAGAGGTGGAAGAAAAACGAGATACAGGGGGCGGGGCACCAGTTGAGACGAGGAGGAGAGCGAACAAACATGTCCGGGAGGAGAGAAAGAATCAATAAAGAATTATTTGTCTAGGGAGGTGAGGTGAGGGGGAGAAAATAAAATAAAAGAAACGAGCAATACAGTGAAGGAAAGAACCCAAATCGACAAAACACCGACGGGGGGAGGGAAGCCCCAAGTTACCAGGCCGCACACGAGGTACGACCCAGAAAACGATTAACTACACACAAGTTTGTACGAATTACAAACCAATACCAACCAGAAACACACAATAACACGTACACAGCAAAATAACCAGTGGAAATTTGACAAAGACAAGAATGGGAAAACACTTAAACTTCAATGCCGTGGAGAGCTCGAAGTACGCTTTACTCGCCCGAGGAACCGGACTTCGGCTTCAGCCAGAGGAACCGGCTGAGCAAATGACTGCGTTGCCTCGTATTTTAGAGCATTGTTTATTTTTAGGTTTACTCTCCATGAAATGGAGAGGAAACCTATTTTTACTGCTAGAGTTTTTCTTATTAGGTTTACTCTCCATGAAATTGAGAGGAAACCTATTAATTACTGCTAGAGTTTTTCTTATTAGGTTTACTCTCCATGAAATCCATGAAATGGGATTTTTTCCCCAGATGCTCAGTTAAAAAAAAACTCAGATTGCAAAAAATTTCGAAGTCATACGTCACATGGTTCGGCCGCCATCTTGTTTTTCGTGAAAAAACACAAAAAACCCTTTTTCTCCGCAACGGCTGAACGGGTCGAGCCCAAACTTGGCATGCGTATTCGCATACCCATGACGAACACAAAAGTCAATCAGCACGACGTCATCCGACACATGGTTTCAGAGTTATAACGTTTTAAAGCTCAAACTAGAAATGGTATCACCTCTATAATTTGTGGATATCGAGTGGAAACTTTACACAAATGTTCCTCATGGGGGGATGTTTCAATGTTACTTGAGACGTTTTGATAAGTCACATGGTTTGGCCGCAATAAATAATTGAAGTTAAATTTTAAAAAGCTTGTAACTCTTGAACCACTGCATGGATCGACTTGAATTTTTAATGCAATGTAGCTCTCATAAAGCGGAAGAAGTGTGCAAAATTTCAAAATGATTGGATGTACGGTCTCGAAGCTATCTATATAATAATAGCGTAAGGACTCGACTTTGTTATCCCTTTTACGCCGCACCCAGTGACCCGATGCCCACGGCACTAATGGATTTACGATCTACGAACCGCGCTCTTTGTTTATCACGTACAGCCATACTCGAAAAATCTGAATTAGCCGACGGTGGGGCCCAAAAGCATCCGATTAACTGCCAATACGACGCCATCTTACGACGCCATCGTATTGGCGTCTGCTGGGCGAAGGCGAAGCAAGCCGTCCACTGATTGGACAGGCGAAGGCGAAAGCAAGCCGTCCACTGAGTGGACAATCCAGAACATGCATTTGTGCCGGTGTCGGCGATCGTTGTTCATATATGCACTCTTCATTCTCATCTTTCTTCCTAACTCTTACTCGGACAAGCAAATCCCCTATGCCATCTGTAATGGTACACTCTATCCATACACCACATCCTCCCTTCCGTGGATGTTCCACGGGTTTCGGCGAGTAAGTCTTTATTGTTGAAAGAAGAAGAAACACACCGTTTTGTCCTTCCAGAACGTGCTCACGATAACGCGATCTCTCGCGGTCATTTCAACCTCAAATGAAATTCCAATTGCAGATTTGTCAATATATATATATATATATTTTTTGTATTTTTTTTTTTTGTATACAAGGTCGAGGCTCGTGAAAGAGCGAACATTAATCACACAGAAAGACAAACCGACACATAAAACATATAACATCGGGAGCGGTAGACAAGATGGGGAGAGAGGGGGAAGGACACAAACACAACATTTGAGAGCAGGGACCGAGAGACATGGAGACATCTGAGATCTGAGAGAGGGCGAGGGCTTTGGGGGTGAGGGGGGCATGGGAAGGGTGCAGTGGGAGAGGTATAAAACATATGGACACTGCCAGGACTTCCAGGAAAGAAGTTGGAATTTCAAACAAGGTGGATCTGGGGTGAATTAGCGGGGGTAGAAAAGATCAAGGTTTTGGATGGGGGAAGATAAGAGATGGTGGTGAACAGCTGTTTTAAAGACATGGAGGGAGGAGTGGGGTGGGATTGAAGGGAGTGACGGAGTTTGTTCCAGAGGCGGGAGAAAAGAGGAATGAAAGAGTGAAGGTGAGCAGAGAGCCGAGATTTCGGCAGTTTAACCATCAGAGGGTTGCTGGCAGATCTTGTGCGACCTGTAGGAATATTTGGGGGACAGAGCACAGAGAGAGCTGGGGGTGCAAGGCCAGAGAGGAGTCGGTAGAAGACAGAAAGACCACCTACCTGCCTGCGGTGAGGGAGTGAAAGGCCCTCAGAGATAGCTTCATCGCGGGAGATTCCAATAATTCTGAAAGCTTTGGTTTCAACAGCGTGAAGCCGAGCTAGGTGTGAGGCAGGAGCACCGGCCCATAGGGGAGAACAGTATCCCATTGAGCTGCGGATGAAAGCCTTGTATGTGGTGAGGAGCTCAGGTGTGCCGAGGAAGGACTTCGCACGACGGAGGATGCCCAGTCGGCGACTGGCTTTGGAGGCCAGCTTGGAAATGTGGTTTTCCCAAGAAAGATCATGGCAGATAGTGAGACCCAAAAGCTTGAGCGACAGAACTTCTTGGAGAGGATTGTTGAGAAAGTAGATGGGAGGGTTGTCCAGTCGATCTTTTCGGAGAGACATAGTAAGAGTGTGAGATTTGTCAGGATTGAAAGACATGTTCCACTTGTTTGACCAGTCTGATTTTGTCCAAGTCTTCAGAGAGTGAGGAGGCTGCAGACTGCCGATCTGAGGGAAGAGGAATGGAGCGGCAGAGAGTGGAGTCATCAGCAAAGAGATAGAGAGGATTTTCAAGAGAGTCAGAGAGATCATTGATGAAGACCAGAAAACGCATGGGGCCCAGAACACTGACTGCCTTGGGGAACTCCAGCCTGAACAGGAAGAGGAGATGAGAGAAACCCATTCAGGGCCACACGTTGACGACGACTAGAGAGGAAGTCCGCCAGCCATGCGTGGAGATTTCCATGGATACCAAAGGAGGAGAGTTTGGTGAGCAGAGCGGGGTGCCAGACCGTGTCGAAGGCACGTGATATGTCGAGGGAGACAGCTCTAATTTCCTGTTTGGCATTGAGGACCTCCATCCATTGTTGAGACAGCAGAAGCAGCATGTCCAGAGTAGAGTGACCTGGTCTGAAACCAAATTGATGATCAGAGATCAAGCCATTGGAGAAGAGGAAAGATTTCATATCCGAAGCAATGATGGATTCCATGACTTTGCTGATAATTGGGAGAAGCCTGATTGGTCTGTAGTTGCTAGGATCTGTTTTTGCACCTTTTTTGTGCAAAGCGGTGATGTTGGCTGATTTCCAAGCAGATGGCAGTTGACCTTGAGCAAAAGAGAGGGTGAAGAGAACAGAGAGAGGGTGAGATAGAGTGGCAGAGCAGGATTTTAGGACCCGTGGGCTGATGCCGTCGGGTCCAGTTGCAGAATCAGAGTCGAGGGTTGACAGAAACTTTTCCACCTTGTCAGGAGGAAAGGACACGGAGTCCAGGAGCAGCAGGGTACGACTGGGTATGGTGGGTACAGAGAGGGATGGGTTTGGGACACAAGATTTAGAGGCAAAGACAGAGTTGAGGCATTCAGCTTTTTCACGTGCGGAGTCAGCTGTGTAGCCGTTTGAGGTAAGGGATGGGATGGAGGGGGAACAAACACCAGAAACAGATTTGACCAGACGCCACCAGGATTTGGAAGAGGGAGACAGATGAGAGAGTTCGGTCTTGAGAACGGAGAGATATTGTTTCCTGGCTCTCCTGAGGGTGGACACACACTTGTTTCGGGCTTTGTGAAAGGAAATGAGATTTCCTTCCGTTGGATTTGCTTTCCAGGAGACTAAGGCAAGTTGTTTCTGGGCAACAGCCTCACCACAAGATTCCGTGTACCATGGACGGGAGGAAGGGTATGACAACTGAAGACGAGATGGGATAAATCTGTGCATGAGAGAGAGCAATTTACTTTGGAAGAATTCCCAGGATGAGTTGATGTCAGAGGTGGTAGAGATGGGAGACCAGTCCAGATGATTGATGGCTGCTTGAAGACCGTGCCAGTTGGCCTGAGTGAAATGCCAGGCTCGTCGACGCTGAGCAGGCTCCCTGAGGATGGTCAGAGAGATGTCCACTTTAACAAGGACATGATCAGATGATCCGATTGGAGCAGAAGAAGAGCAGCAAACATTTTCAGGGAAGTTAGTCATAACCAAGTCCAGAAGAGAAGATGTTCCGTTGACTGAGATCCGGGTCGGGAAATTGACAGATTGTGTCAGTCCCAGTGAGTCGCAGAAGTCCTTTGCTGATGAGCCATGGCTGGTGAGAGAGGTACCCACACCCAGCCAACTGGCATGATGACAGTTGAAATCACCACATATGAGGAAGAGAGAGTTGGGATGAGTAGATAGAAGTTGGTCCATATTATCAGACAGCGAGATGTAGATGGAGTCATCGCTGTTTGGTGGACGGTACAACACACATATGAACAAGAGGTGGGAGCGAAGGGGAAGCCGTAGCCAGAGGTATTCCTGGGGGTGAGGTGGAGAGAGTGCAGTGCAGGGCGAGTGAGGAAGAGAGTTTTTGATAAAGATAGCAACCCCACCTCCAGGACGAGGCTCAGGTCTATCATACCGGAGGAGGGAGTAGCCCGGGAGAGATACTAAGGAATCAGAGACATCATAAAGGAGGAAAGTTTCTGTTAAGCAGATCACATCTGGTTTGACAGAAGCAACCTGTATGGAGAGATCAGTTAAGTTTGAACGAAGGCCCCGGATGTTTGAGGTCCATACCGTTAATGAAGAGGAAGGGGGAGCATCAGATACAGAACAGGGGTAGGAGGGGTAGGGTAAGATGTGGAAGAGGTGGAAGAGGTAGGGAGAGCTGTTGAAGGTGTCTCAGAGATTGCAGAATAGCTCGGAGAAAGGGAAGGATGGGGCGGACAAAAGGTTTGATGGTGATTGGGTGAGGCACAATGAGGTGTTATTTGAGGAGGGGGAAGAGCGAGGCAGAAGGTTGGGGGAGATGGAGGTGAGAGTTGGAAGGGGGAAGAAGTGGGGAGACGCTTTGAGGAGGGGGAGTGAGAGGGGGGAAATTGAGAAGCAATGAGGGTGGGAGATTTGAAGGGGAGGGGCAAGGGGGAGTTTGGGAGGGAAGGGACAAGGGGAGGGATTTGAAAGGGATGGGATATGGGGGAGATTTGGAGGGAGGGGTGAGGGAGG